>NC_070635.1:13881484-14197984 GCF_947347685.1 Pleuronectes platessa | reverse complement strand
GCCTCTTGTATTTCCAGATTTCTATCACAGGTGTTTGGCTCCTTTGTTGAAATCTGTGGTGGAAACAGCTCACAGATGTTCTTTGTTGCGATGGTGGTGATGAACTTCATCAGATCTACTGCAAAGCAGCTGATCTTCTCCATCAGGACGGAGGGAGTGAAGCTCCGTCTAACAATGTCCTGTATCGACTGGACCAGTTTGTCCCTGGTGCAGCGGGTGAAGCTGACTTCAGACGCTGCACGGACAGTCAGAAAGTGGTCTCTTCCTACCCCAGGACATGCCATGTGGGTAGAAAGAGCTGTTGAGAGAGTGAATGCATTTAACTGTATTTGTTTAGAAGGAGGCGCTGTTGCGCCTCATATGACAGGGAGTCACCTGTGACTGATGACATCACTACCTTATAAGGGGGATGTTACCACCCCTTTTCTCTCTGTTACCTGACTCTCACGGAGAGCAGTATGTTGTGAACACCTCTGCAATAAACAACGCCACTAGATAGATGGCTAAAGAAACGCACTCTGTTCATTAGAATCATTATATCGCTGTGCAGGTAGGCAGAAGATATAAGCCTACCTGTTAACAAGAGCAAAAATCATTTTTTTGTATATTTCTAAGCAGGATGTGTTAAAAAAAAATTTGCAAGCCATTATTTGCAATCTAATCCCTGCAGTTTTGATATATTGTTAGTGTGCACGTTTTCTGATATATATATACAGCCCTCTGTAAAATTTGTATTTTGAAGTAGAAGTAGCTTTCACTTTCCAGAAAAGAGAATATAAGCATCACATAATGATACCTACACCCACACTTTCATTTTAATAATTAATCAACAGGTGATGATCAGTTTTGGGATGTAGCTTTCACTTTCCAGAAAAGAGAACACAACATGTTTTTGTAGCATGCAAACAAAAGGAGTCAGTTATCAAAGTGGGAGTGAATGAAGGAAGACCACTCCCTCTAAAGAGATCAAGAGCTACTAACAGACAAAACTAAAAGCCAAGTCATTTATCCCTCACTGTCACAAAATGCTTCTCCTCCTGATCTTTGGGATTGTGCTTCTTCCGAAAGGTACGCTTTTATTCGATCTGTGATTGGATTTTCTAATATCTTTAAAAATGTTTGAAGAAAGAAGGAGAGTCATTTTCTGTTAACAAATTTGACTTTACACATGCTGCCAAAGAAAGGGGTCATTCAAGGTTACGGGTTTAACATCAAATATGTTAACGCCCCACAGAGAAATGTTACTAATTGTCATTTTTACTTCTTTCTGTTGTTTCTCTCTGTTCGTCATTGAAGATAAATTTATCTTCTCTGGTCTGTCTGACTTAACATTTTTTATTTCAGAGCTGCTATGCTCATAATTCAGGGTGAATGTACTTTAGAGTGAATGTTTACACTTAACATTTCTTTGTCAACCCCTAATTTTTTTTAAATTAACCTGAAATATCCATTCCCTCAGCTTCCACTTTAAAGTGTTATCAGTGTACACCTGATGCGTCGGGATCCTGCGTAGACACAGAACAGGAATGTCCATCCAATGGTTTTCAGTGTGGTGCGCTGAGAGTCTCCTCATATGCAGGTATGGTATTCTTTTGGTGCACTGTCCTTATTATTACATATCGGCAACTTCACAAGAAGTTCCTCATTTGTTGCAGGTGCTTCGAAACTCACCGACATCAGCATGAAAATGTGTGCTATGGCCGAGCAGTGTGTTGAGGGCTCGCTCAACTTTGGAGTCTCCAGGACGTTCATTACCAGCAAGTGTTGCAACTCCGAACTCTGCAACTCTCAACCTGCCCCAGGTAACCTAGATTTATTCTGTAATGTTTCTTGAGAGCTTTTCATGGTTTAAACCTGGCATTTAGTTGCATGGGAAAGAATTATTCAAAATCTAAAAAAACGCTTATCCTCCCTTTGACTGCAATAAAAGTTTGTACAGATTGCTGCGGTCATATTTCAGTTGTCCAAATAGAAACAGAAAAAAGTGACTTTACCAGCTAACCAATGCTAATTTTTTACATTTTATGTACAGGCTTTTCGTAAAATGAGGTTCTCTATTAATGTCTTGAGCTAACATTGACATTGTACATATCATTAATACTAATTGATGATGTCAGAACCTGAATCAGAACCTTGTTTAGGGCGGATATTAGACGTCATATGTGATTTTAGATGAGTAGATATGTTTATAAAAGATGTTAGACAAACAAGTCTCGAATTCCAAGACCAGCCAGTACGAGGTAAATTACTTTTCTCCACCTAGACATCTGCCATAGAGGAGCCCAGGGCACAATTCCCCAACTGCCACAGTAGAGCTGGACATATCTCTCTCTCTGTGTGTGTGCGTGTGTGTGTGTGTGTGTGTGTGTGTGTTTGTGTGGCGCGTCTGTGCCTCGGCCGCCCTCTACTGTCTAAAATGAACACAAACAATATGCATTCTTTGTTACAGAACCCGGGAAATCAACTCCCAATGGTAAAAAGTGCTTCCGCTGTGATGGACAGACGTGTAGTGGAACTCTAAACTGCGAGGGGAATGAGGACCACTGCATTTCAACAACAGGTGACAGGCCCACAGTGCTGATTCTATAGAAGTTGAAACATGAAGCTCACACTCTAACACCACTCTTCTTCTCTCAGTGGACCTCGGAGGTGAAAAGATGACCATGAAGGGCTGTGCCTCCAAAGTGATGTGCTCAGATTCTCAAATTGCACAGCTACCAGGGGGCTTCGGAGTAGGGCTGAGCTGCTGTCAGGGGAACTACTGCAACAGTGCCATCAGCACACGGGCCGGCCTCCTGCTCCTGGTGGCACCACTGGTCACTTGGGTCATGCTCTCTTAGTTTACAACAGCCTCACTGTTCAATTGTTCTTCTTCATAGTGCTTCAACCCCGTTACTTTACTTTGAACTGATGAAAGAAAAAGTATCAATTTAGCAAAAAAATATCATTAGGTTAAGTTCTGAAAGTGAGTTATGGTTCATATTGTCATTATTAACCTGAACATGTTTACATATCAGAGATATCAATGTATATGTTCTTAATAAAAAGCAAAATAAACACTTTTCTGCAAGAGTATATTTATGTGTTTTCTTTGAGATTTCCAAATCCTTCATCATTGTCATCTGAAATAGAGACACTCAGTTATAGAACTGGGGTTATAAGTTTACAGGAAGTATTGGAGTTTGAAGGTATCCCCAATGTTTTCAGTTTAAAATGTGTTATTGTGAGATTAACACCTCACAGCAGTCTCCCACCACATGCACAGAAACGGGCCTCAATGGGATTCAGGCATAAACTTGTTAAATGGCAACAAATGTCAGTTTATAAAAACAGCAATACGATGAGCCACAGACAAAAAAAGCATTTCATCATTATTTATTTGAATTTATTTATTAATTATGTTGCTTATCTTATTAATCCAATCAATTAAAACCAAAGAATTTTAACAAAGTAAATGTCATATGTGATTTGGTTGCTCTGTCTCCATGTTCATTTCAAAATCAGGCAATCTACTTATTAATCACAAGTGTTTGCTTCCTCTGTTCATTTTTTACCGTCTTCTTATCACTCAACCTTAAGTCAATATTAATTTGGTCTGTTTTGTGTGACAGGAACCGTGGGCTAGGTCTGCTCAGACAGAAATTGATGACAGAAACACTGCTGTTTTACCTCCCTTCGCTGTTTTGCCTGTCTTCGCCAATTTGCCTACTTTCGCTATTTTGCCTAGCTTCGCTGTTTTGCCTGTTCTCATTTGAGATATTGTTTTGTTTGCTATTTTTGAATTAGTTGCTTTATGTTTTATGTTCCATTTTGGGTAACTGATACTATAGGACTCTCTGTTTATTTCATTTAATTATATTAATTGATTTTCAAACCTAGTTTAGCTGTGTCAAGTGCCTGCCCCATTGACACGGGGCTGAGTTAGTTTAATTTTGATGTTCTTTTCTGAGTAGTTTGGGCCTTGGTTTAATTATTTTGTAACCTGATGGCTGCCAACCCCTATAGGTTCTTGGTATATTGTGTTTATTTGTATATTAGTTAATTTATTTTGACTGTGTTCCCTTATCCCTTTCAGTCGCTGAGAGCCGAAGGTAGTGGTGCTGGTGTCCCGGGTGGTGGTCTCCCCCTTTGTGTGCTTGTTCCCCCTGGTTTGATTTTCTTCACAATGTATGTGTGTGACTGGTCTTCACATGCAACTGGGATGAAGTTTTACTTTGGCTTTTGGGATCAGTCCTCCCTTGTCAACCCATCCCCCCATTAGTAAGCCTCAGCTCCTGATTATGACCCCCCTTTCCCCACCTCCCTTGTGTGACCGGATTTTACTCCCTTTAAGACATACTATTTTTGTAATAAAAATAATTATATTTTGATAAAAGAACCACGTCTCTTGCCTCAGTATAGTAAACCTGACAGCCTTGCTACAGGAATTACTAAAATCTAGATAATTCTTCAGGTGAAGTTCCTGAATTGGCATTGTCTGGCTGTTAATTACTTGATAAGGTATTATTTCTAACTAGCATTAAGCTTCCACATGTACCTAATGCCACTCTGATCGCCACACAAAACAATTGAAGTAAAAGGTGACTCCTTCTTCAAACGTGAAAGAACAACTTAAAGAGCCTCCATGCTGCTCCTGTGGTGTCACCCAAGAGTCCATAAGCCCAGACATTCAAATTTGACTCAAAACGAGATCATGACCATGGTTTTACCCTTAACGTCCTCTGTGGTCCACGTGTGAACGCGTCACTGGAGAAGGATATCAGAGGACATGTCTTTCAGCTTACGGCCTCCAAGGAAGCGCTGTCCTCCTCCTGACTCAGAGTCACCTGGCCATTTGCAAATAAAATAGAAGACTTCATCTGTCACACGGCGGTGGACTAGTGGCAGAATAATTAGACTATGGGCAGAATCGTGTTGACAATACAACATACCTGCCAGGACAACACCTGGATTTATTCCAAAGAGCACTCTCCCTACCCCCACTGTCTAAGTGCCCCTGAGTAAGGCACCTTACTCCCCCAACATCTGCTCCCCGGGCGCTGAGCATGGCTACCCACTGCTCTGTGTGTCCTGTGATGTTCACCAGATGGGACAAAAGCAGAAGACAAATTTCCCTACTCTGCATGTCGTGTGTGTTGTGTTTGGGATCAATAAATGTATTTTAAAAAGGATGAAATAAAGGGCTTGGAAAGCACAAAGTTGTTCAGAGAATTGACTCAGGAAAACTTGGCCTTAGAGATCACTGATGTTAAAAACCATGACAACGGCCCTTTCTGTATTTGGATTGTGTCTGGCTGAATGATGTTGGTGATGTGTATGTCACTGAATTAGGAGAATTTCAACCAGTTTTCTATGTGACCATTTTTTTCCTCTTTCTTCAGCCTTTGCCTTCCCTTGACTTTAATAGCTGATCCTCCAAAGCCCACACTTGATGACCCAACCGATTTTGAAATAGGCATAATTTTTTCTCCTCTTACACTTGTGCAATATAAAATTTGAATGTCTCAAATACAGATTATGTGTATTTTTGTAGGGTACAGGGGCTGCTTTGGTGGAGGTTCACGCCGCTGTGTTTCACATTTTCAATGTGAAAACATATAAATGTGTACATTGCTTTCTAATGTACAGAGAACAAAACATAATACATTTCTACAATGAGGATTTTTATTAAAATAGTGTGTTAAGACACTAAATAAACATTTACAGTCAATGCAGGAAAAATGTCAGATAATGGTTGAAAGATCAGTAAAAAGATAGTAATTGGAGCTTGAGTTCGGACTGGATTACCAGCGCAACAATATGAAATGCAATCAGTCAGAGTCCTGTATCTGATGTTATTTCTGGATATTTGTAAGTGTGTTGAAATACGGTTTTAATTCATCAATGTTATAATTTCCTGTGGCAACTCACAACAAATTGAAAAGGACTGATAGAGACAGACTGTGATAAAACAATACATTTATTATTTGTAATATGAAATATGACATGTAAAGGAATTTGTTATTTTTACTTGAAATGACTGATGGACATAATACAATATAACTACATAAATTAAAATTTAAAAGGATATCTTATCTCAATAATGAAATGAAATGAAATGGAAAAGAAATGAGATATATTATAATTATATCCAACAATGCGAGGGAATAGTTTTTTTCACTCTGCCTCTTGAGTAAGAAAAAGAGCAGCAGAGATTTTTCCTTCACTAGTGAGTGAAGGGACCGACTCAGCCGAGCCTTTTTGGACTTTCTAAACTTTTGTGTTTTGGCCTTGAGGTCCACGTTCTTCTGCTCTGTACTGGTGAGTACAGGAGGAGTCACAGTATCTGGTGGGATGGTGGGTACTTGAGAGAGACCCTCACCCTCCAGCAGGGGTGGACTGGGACAAAAATTCAGCCCTGGCATTGTCTGTCCAGACCAGCCCACTACATTTTCAGAGGACACC
Organism: Pleuronectes platessa; assembly: GCF_947347685.1. Classification (NCBI taxonomy): domain Eukaryota; kingdom Metazoa; phylum Chordata; class Actinopteri; order Pleuronectiformes; family Pleuronectidae; genus Pleuronectes; species Pleuronectes platessa. The sequence continues at coordinate 14,191,540 of NC_070635.1, read as the reverse complement.
ACATAGAGGTCCACAAATCTCGCGGCGTCTTCTCTCATGCATACTACTGTTACCACCTAGCTCAAAGATGGCAACAAGAAGGGTGGCCACACACAAACCTCTCAAGCCAAAAGTAAATTTATTTAACCCCAAATCAAGATAGCTCTAACTACGTAGTGGGATGTGTAAAATATGTTACGCGTCAGTGGTGTTAACAGTGTTTGGATGTGTGAAAATAAGGTGTGATGTATGTTGTAAGGTGCAGAAGCAAAGAAAAACAAAGGCTGAGGGCCCCATGCCCCTGGAAGCAGCCTTTAGATCTGCAGCTGAAGCCCAGCCCAAAAGGGCAGGCCCAGGGTGACGCCCCTGCCAGCTCTACCTGTGTCTGGAAAACAACTCCTCAGGCTCTCACATGTCAAGTGGTCAACCTGAGAAGGACATGGATACATTATAATGTCTCTAATCATCACAAATTAAGTATGATTTCATAAAACATAAAAAATGATAAACTCACCAGACTAGAGGAGACTCAACAGACAAACTTTGGTACAGTGAAGGCAGAGAGTGGAGGCAGACAGAGAGCAAGGCCTCGAACATGGACAGAGGGGGAACAACTCCTCAGGCTCTCACATGTCAAGTGGTCAACCTGAGAAGGACATGGATACATTATAATGTCTGAAAAATAAAGAAAATGTTTTCCTCTGTCCTGCACCTAGAGTTGAGAACTTTTTGGATGTGTGTTTCTTTTAAAACCTTTTGAAAATTATTATAATTGTGAAGTATGAATTTATACATTAAAAAATACATGATAAACTTACCAAATTCTAGCAGTGGTCCCAAATGTCCACATATAAAACAGGGGGAGAACGACTCCTCAAACATATCACAACAACCTGTAATAATTGATCATATAGTGTACATGTACGCTGATAATGTAGTGGGCTGGTCTGGACAGACAATGCCAGGGCTGAATTTTTGTCCCAGTCCACCTCTGCTGCCTCCACTCGCTCATCATTGTCGAGTCCTCCTCGCTCGTCTCCCGGCGCACCTGCTGCTGCTGGGCTGGTGAACCCGGCACCAAATAGGTCCGTCAGTTTGGCACATTTAGCAGCCTCCACCTCCAGAGACTTCAGCTTTTTTTTCCGATGCTTCTCAGCGCCACCCGGGCGCTTTTTACTCTTATTATCCATTTTAAGTTTCTGTCTCAGCAGCAGCCCGTCCCGCGACTCCCCCCGCCAATGGCATGAGGTCCCGCCCCACCCTGGTTTGTGTTGTGATTGACAGCACTGTCAGGGCTCTCTGAGCCTGTCAGCCCATGATTGATTGACAATGACAAACAATAGACCAATAATATGTGTCGAATATGGCAACACACTGCTGGACCTCTGTAGCCAATTGGCCGGCCCAATTGGAGGGAATTTAGAGAGGAAGATGAGAAAATAAAACGGGGAAAAAAACATAGCGGACCAGACCGGCCCACATTGGGTCAACGGCCCACCGGGATGATGCCCGGTATGCCAGATGGCCAGTCCACCCCTGCCCTCCAGAACCACAGCAGGCTCAGCAGGAGGTGTCACAGGAGGAGCTGCTGGAGGAGGAATGACTGCTGACTCCTGATGAGGCTCCTGCTTCACCTTTTCTGGTGGAGCGGGAGAAGCTGACTTCACGGAGCAGTGAGGGCAGAAGTTTGGATACCTTGTCCTCAACTGCAGCACCACCTTTGGTGGGCACAGGTGTTTGGAGGTGAGGGGCTGCTGCTCCTTCAGGATGCTGGAGAACTCCTGAGCCAAACTGATGATCCTGGGATCTCTGTAGGTTACAGTCATTGAAAGTTTGTGTTAACACCACTTCACAACAGCAAAAAAAAATCTCCAAATCTATAAAGTAAAATGTTTGATATTCAGTATAGGTAGTCAGAGAGGTCCTGAACACAGGCATATCAGTCTCTCTCTGAACTTATTGAGAAAAGGGTTTTATAGTACTTTGAAATATCAAGAAATTAACTGATTTGATTGTACACATGTTGGACTTTACTTTGAAAAATCTCTTATCTATACAGTAAATATGTTTAATATTCAGAATGTAGGTAGTCAGAGAGGTCCTAAACACAGGCATATCAGTCTCTCTCTGGAATTATTGAGCAAAGTGTTTTTATAGTACTTTGAAATATCCAGAAATGAACTGATTTGATTGTACACATGTTGGACTTTTTCTTTGGAAAATCTCTTAATCTATCAAGTAAATATGTTTGATATTCAGTATGTAGGTATTCAGAGAGGTCCTGAATACAGGCATATCAGTCTCTCTCTGGAATTATTTAGCAAAACGTTTTTACAGTACTTTGAAATATCCAGTAATTAGCTACTTGAAGCAAAAATATGTGACTTTTATTTTGTAAAATCTCTAAATTGATACAGTAAAATGCTATTCATAAAAATAACACGTGAGAAGATATATACTTCTTGTGAATATAATCCAATCCATTTCATTTTCAATTATGCATTTTGTATATGCTCCATATCAACAGTTTATTTTGCAAAAACATTTTTGGATGCGTTTACCATAAATGTTAGTATATGCGCGCAGTAGAATTTCTGTGTCGGCTGATTTGACCACAGAGACGCGAGTGTTGGCTGGCTCGACACCAGTAGAGCTTTGAACTGCCTGACGTCCTCAGAGATCAAACTCATTGTTGAATGCTGTTTCCATGGCAACTCCGAAGGTTGATAGTTGAAATATTGTAATGTTCAGTTTGACATCAATCAATCAATGACCATCTTCAGAATTATGTTTTATTGTGTTGTGGAGTTAATGATATTGTAACTTGACTGGTAGCTATTGTCAATGTTTATTGTTATAATGTTGTGATGGCTATAAGGATTATTGTTTGAAAAAACTGAGTTTTATAGATTGTCAGTAAATATGTCACTGTTTGGCCACGTGACACTGTTGTCAGTTCAAGCTACCAATGACTGTGGGTTGGGTGAGATGGTGTGCTTCTCATTGGCTGGGAGTCAGGGGTTTGCCCTCAGGTTAGTGTGCGTGCAGGAGAAGATGGGCTCAGAGCTTAGACTGTACAGTATATAATATTTATATATTTATTAGAAAATATATATTTTATGTATATTTTGTCTTGTCCATCAATATAAAAATACAAACCCAGATAAATTGAAACACTTAAATGTTGTTGGCAAGAAGTGTCCAAACCACGTTGTCAAACATAAAACCCAAAGGTGTTTTACATACACCACACCCGTGAAATTATTGATTTATATATTCTATATTATTATACCTACTACATAACAAGTTGGCCACTGCAAGCAAACGTTGGTGCAGCATAGTGGTTGTTGATCAGAATTATATTGCTGTATTAATTGTATGTGCTGTTGAATAAATACTGTTTTGTTCCAACCCAAGATAACAAAATGCATTGAACGTATAACAGTGGATGTTTAGCTTTGGTTCAAAAACCTCTATGTGGATGTACGGCTGTCTGTGTGAAAGGAAAAGACCGAGACTTGAGTGATGAACGACAGCAAAAGAATCAGACAACAGCTACATCTAGAGGATGTTGTAGGTCACTGCACGACTGAGCGTCTGTCAGATGGTCCAGGTCCGCTGACACAGGGTTACTGCAGGTTTCAACCATAGACTGTACATGGTTTCAACAAGTCCAATTCCAAACTTTAGCATATTGCATAATGCAAAGTAGTTTAAAATAGCATAATGAACTAAGTTTAAGACCTACGTCAAATAGATATGAAGGAATATCATAATTGAAGATAAGGTGGAGTAGTCAAGTAGAGAAATGCTTCGTATCTCATGAACTACAGGCAGAGAGAGTAGGTGTGTGTAGTATTTCCCACAGCCGTGCCTAGCGTGTACATCAATCATCAGTTCCATGCTGGTCTTGTTTGTTGTTTTATTACAGCATCCTAATACCTGGTACCACTGAGAAACACATGAAGACATTACAAACTATGTGTGTCGCTAAAACATTTCTCTTAAGAAACCGATTTCAAGTGCAACAGAAGCAGCATTAGATGAATGTTAAGATAATTAAGATCTACCTAAACACATTTGAGACCTGGCATGTAATATTTTAACATATTTAAGGAGTAAATTTCAGACACGCTCATACAAAGTGCAGAAGAGAAAACACACACAGATGCACACCACACACACACACACTCACACACATACAGACAGTAAAATAATACAGAGACTTGGTGCACATCAATTACCCAAAGCCCTGCTTAAAAAAATAATGTCATGACTTTGTTTAAAGGACTCCACAGAATCTGCAAACCCTGGTGGTGTAGGAGGTGGAGGTCTGACATTCCTCAGCTTAGGCCTCTATAGCTCGATCGCCACAATGTCTCTGGGGGACATGTTGTATGCTCCCACCAGTATTTCAAAGCAAATTTATTAAGAACGTAACATATTCATTTTGTAGTTGGTAGGAAATGTACCACAAGCAAAAAAATATTCTGTCCGTCTATGAGAGAAATTCATGGATAAAGAATTAAAAGGTATTTAATCACATGTTAAAATGTACAGTATCTGTCAGCTTGAGAGTCTTTGATTTTTTTTAAACGAGATAAAACCCGTCCAGAGTAATTTACTAATCTGAAGCCGAATTTAAAGTCAAATGAAATTAAATCTAGAAATACAAATCAGATTTTTTTTAAAATCAAGTCATTATAAAGTACACAACGTGAGTCAATACTCAACAGAAGACCCACAGTGGGTCACTGACATCGTAAGACATATCTTTAAGTCTTTAAATGTTTTGAGGCAGAACACACAGGCTACCACAGGAATCAATAATCAATCAAAAGTCATTTACCAGAGCCCGTTTGGAATTCGTAGGTTTCAGATATGATCTAAAAGTGTTCTCCCTCCTTTTTGTTTCTTTTATTTACATGGATGTGATTTCTAAAAAGACAATAAAGCATGTCATTTTAACAACCAAAAGCATTAGGTTGCTATGAAGTTGCTTTTTTTTTTTTTACAACATGCGCTGAGGGGTATACTGAAGTACGCTGATGGGCTGATATGCACTTTTTCTACAACCAGGAAGTTAAAAGTTTAAATATGGTCGGTTGGTGTGTTGAGCTCCATCAAGTCTTTTATTTCAGTCTCCATGTTTCAGCAGTATGATGGGCTGCAGAGAGAGAAAGACCATTATAATTTATATGTATTTGTTAAACTAAAACAAAAGTAGCTGCAATGACTAAAACATACCAAAGTGTTGAAGTGTTGCCTGCAAACAGCTTTACTTAACCAGTAGATCAAGAACAGGGCGAGGGAGCCTTCAACAACCAGCAAACTTAGTATCACTCCATTGACTCCATAGAACAGCTGTGAAAAGTTCAAGAGATTATTGGAAGCGAAAAAACATATATTTTGTATTTCCCTCAGTCGAGAGCAGTGGTGTTTCCCTTACCGGGTTATGGGGGAGGTAATGAGGTGAAGGTTGTGAGACGATCACACCGAGAGTGAACGCTGCAACTGACCAGAAGAAGCTGATGATGTTCAGAGAGAACGACAGCTTTGCCTGGAAGAAGACATCATGTTACTGCACATTTAGTGTTTGCAACTACTTCCATTATAGAAGCAATGTGGGCTCAGTGTGTTACTAAGCCATGACTAAATCACACTGTAAAACCTGATGAGTAGTTTCAACTCAAACTGTGTAAGAAAACCAACATTCAACCATTTTTAATTCAATCTTTTTAACAGATTCATGTTAAAAATCAATATACATTTTTCAATTAAAATAAATTCTAGACAAAATCAGTGAGAAAGGTGGGTTCAACACTTGCAAACAATGTCTTTATTTTAAATTAAATAACTCACCACACCCATATGCGGACCTCTTCCTGCAGCATAGGACAGCAAACCAGAGACCACAAACTAAGGTAATGGTAAAATATCAGATTTTCACAATATAATATGTTCCATTATAGCAACATAATGTTTATATATGTATAGATGTATATATATATATATGACGAATATTTTCAAATACTGGGTCATAACTAAAGAGGATCAAATAAGATGTGTCACAGCAATAACAGGAATCATGAGAGACACGGATGCACTGTATAGCTCACCATAACAGTAGAAATATAAGATAAAATGGTTGGTTTTTGATTGTATATTACAATGCATTCAAATTCTCCAAAACCAAATAACCATAATAGTAGTTTCAAGGTCTTTTTTATGCTGAATATATTTACCAGAACACTGGGTACAGTGTTGATCAGCATTGCTTCTCCCACAATCAGACCAAGACAGCAAAGAAACACACCAGCGAGGGCTTGAGCTGCCTTATAAATGAAAAATAGATAATTAATATATAAACAGAAAATACTGTATAACAGTGCTGCGGGTAAATTTAGAACAAGAATGTGAACACAAACCATGTAGGAGTCAGTTTGCAGTTTTCCACATATCTGTCTAAGAAAGAGGTGAACTTACTCCGAGAGGTTTAGGTTTCCCATTGATGACAAAGATCTTGTAGGAGTCCTTGAACACACAAGTGAATTTCTCTGGCATCAGGTCAGCCGGTCCAGCATCCTTTAGTTTCCCGATGGGAATAGAGATGACCATCGATTCGTTGCACACAAAAGTCGTCTTCATTCTCCTGTGAACAAGATCAGTGTAAAGGATGGTGAAGCAGTTTGTGTCACTGTTCAGGTTTTCAGTAACGTACCTTTTTTCTATTCTGACCTGAAATTCTCTGCTCTGTCAAATAAGTTTGAAGAGGAAATGACCAGACACAACGATTCTCTTTGTTTGCCGCACTCTTTCTGACAGGGTGGGGAAATGAAGGTGTGAGATGACCTCAAATTTCTCAGTACTTGCAGGGAAGTGGCAATGAGTGAAGAAAAAATCATTTGCTTGAGACACGAACAAAGGGTGAAATAAAGTTCTTCTCAAGCCAAACAGGGTAAGACATCTTTATCTAGTTGCACTTCTAAATGCTTTGTATGCAAATTGTAATACAAATTTTCAACAAACAATTTGATTTAGTAAAGTCTGCATGTACAGTATCTGTTCATATATAGGATTGTAAGTAGAAGAAACAGAATAAAATTTCGATTTTGTGATGTTAAAATATCAGAGACTCTTAACCCTTTTGTTTGATGCAATCCAACTGATTAACACAAAACTCACTCTGTATATTTGATAATAATGAAAAATGGCTGATGCACAATTGATTTTAAAACAGACATATGAATATTATAACACTTTCAAATAAAAAATCTCCAAGCTCTCTGTACAATAAATATAAGAAAAAATAAGAAAAAAAACCTCACGATTATTGGTAGGAAACTTTTTGAATTGTTTGGTTGTTTACTTAATTTTTCCAAAGCTGTACGCTGATGTTTATTTGTATTATCCTGCATTATAGAGTGAATGTATCATATCTTGTTGTTTACATATTATATCTTAACTATGACAGTTTTATCTAGTATTATCTTACATTATAGAAAGTTTTTGGATGTTCCATTCTGAAGCTAAACGAGTACTGAATGACTGACAAATTAAAGATTTCAAAATTTTCTATCATTACAGATCATAAGGAAAAACTATTCATGCAGGTTAGGGAAGCACCATGGCCTGTGCTGATGTAAACCTGGATATCCAAAGAGCTGACGAGGAGTCGTTCAGCCTAAACCAAGTTGAGCGGCCTCTGGTGCAACAGTACAAAGCTGTAGAGCTGGTGCCAGAAGTCAAAGGGCCACTGCACAACCTCCTGCAGAAACAACCTGCTGTGCTGGGGGTGAGCTCATCAAAATATAATAAAATTCAATCTCATGTTATCAGCCACTAAAAATATACCATATCCAGTCTTGTTTGACCCAAGTGATGACTGTGCAGGTAGGGCGGGTTGTCCACTAACCAGAAGGTCACCGGTTTGATCCCAGTCTCCCCATTACGCATGCTGAAGTTTCCTTCAGCAAGATATTGAACCTGAAAACCCCAAATTGCCTCTGACGGCTGAAGCTGGGTGTGATTGACGTGTGATCGAGTGTGCACATAGATGCACGGTATAAATGGGTGTGTGAATGGATGAGTGGCAAAACTGAACTGTACTGAAAAGCACAGTTTAAATGCAGACCATTTAGAGCCTTTACTCAGGTCTACGAGATGCTAATCGAATGAGATTTGGTCACTCAACATTTTTTGCCGACTGACCAAATTTAAATCTCTCATTCTAAGAATCCAAGCATAGATAATTGTCACTTTGTTTGACACTTCCACATGTTTCTGTGGACAGAGTGAACCCAAATCAATTTTTTTTATTTTTTTTACTTATTATGTGACAAATAAAAGTCTTTGAAATGTCTTTCATGTCATAAATTGGTTTGATTTTAGTTTCAACTTTACCTTGAAGAAAGGAAACAAAGAGATTTTGTTTCCAATGCAATGAGAGCACACAGTCATGGCACACACTGCTGAACAGGAAGAGATGGCGGTGAAGTGTCTTGCTCAACACTTAGTAGTCGAGATCTTACAATATTATAGAGAAGCCAGAGAGTTCCTAGCAAACGCTTTGGTAACTGCAGAGAAAATAAAAACTTCCTCATTATTTGGAAGAAACTTTTTCTTTGGAAGAAAAATGGGGACAAGAGAAGAGAGGGAGAGGGGGAAAGAGGAGAGAGAGGGGTCAAAGTGCTACTGCAACTACAAAATACAAAGAGTGTCATATCTCAATAATTATTGATTATTATAAACCTCAGGACTAAGTATTTATTGCAGCAAAAGTGTTATAAATATTTGATGTTTGATATTTGATGTTGTTTAATATTGTGATTCAGTGCAATGCTTCATAGTTTGTAAGCTGAAATGGAATTGTTTACGAAAGAAAAGGGATGTATATATGTATGTGTGTAGATATAGATATAGTCTTAAATGTATTATGTGTCCTCTGTCAGTCTCTGCAGATGATGAGCGGGTTCCTCAGTGTCGGAGTGGGGATTTTCTTCGCTGTGACCCAGGAAATGGGAGAGTCACTTTTCACCATGTTCAGACTTTCCCACCTGACTGGAGTGATCGTAGGTTTCCGCTCAATCCAGAACTTCATTGAAAAAACCAGGCATCATTTAAAGACGATAAAACTAAAAGTTCATTCTTAATATGTATGAATCTTTAAATCCCCCAGTGTGAATAATGTGCTGCGTTCCTCTCCTCTCTGCAGTTCATCTTTGCTGGAGCTGTTTCCAACCTGCTCTTCAAATATCCAGGATTACTGCCTGTGAGTGCGCCTCAGTGGAAGCCCTGATAGCACTTTAGAGCTGGTGGCAGCGATGATTGGTTGATAGGTTGTCTTGACTTTTCTTGCAGCTGTCCTTTGGGGTTAACTTTGCGGGTATCATCGCAGCTGTGGTTGCAGCCTGTCTGATAAGCGTCGACCTGGTTCAATGGAATCCGAGGAATGAGCACCATTTGAGGGTGAGAAAATGAAACCCCCCTGCTTCAATCATGGATTTGTTTTACAGTGCATGTTAAGTTGTCGTTGCTGAAGTGAATTTAATGTGCTGATGCTTTTTATCTCTCTCACAGATTGAAGTTCTGGAACTTTGTGTGATGGGGCTTGAGGTTTTCCTCTCTGCGATTCTCTGCTTCTTTTTCGTTAAAGAGAAACGTGCCAAATGACCATGATAAAGCTGGTTGATTCTTTTTTCTTCATCATGTGTGGCTTTTAGTTGTCTCGATTGTATATGTGGAGCTGAAACCGCTGCTGAAAAGGATGGGCTGTGGGCTGTGTCGGATGTTTGACTTGGACTGAGGACACAAGGCTTGCGGTCGGCAAATGTCAGCGTCTCTCATGTGAAAGAAAAGTCACTCTTCAACCTCCTCAACCGTGGTGGGCCTCATAGTGCAGCTCTGTCTGGCCTCTCTGCAGGGCCCTGTGTGTGTGGGTGTGTGGTTTCACACTCGTGTTGTCTTATTAGTTTTGAAATATCTGCTTCTTGTTTTCAGTTTCTCACAGAGGTTTTTACAGAGCTCAGAAGTATTTGTGTCTTATAGGTTTTGCTTAGGTTTTGAATAAATAGCCACAGGTGGAAATACTCAATTTCATATTTGGTGTGACAAAGATAAGAATAAAACGATATGTTTTTCACATTTTAATCATCTGTACAAACTCGTCTTAACACAGATCTGGTGACAAAAGAAACTGACTATAAAACATCGACTGTGTGGATCTGTCTGCTACCTTTTTTTTTCTTTTGTAAAATACATAATAAAAAACTCATCTACAATATTAACACTGATTCTTATCTATAGCTCATTAAACACAAATGTACAGACCAATGACGTGCCATCATGACAATGTGCATGATGTGTTGATTTCCAATTTACAGTATCATCATGAAATGTCTTGTAATAACTGAGCTTCATCCATTAAAGTCTCAATGCTGCGGAGCTGGACACTGTATATATATACGAGCTGCTGTGGCATCAAGTGGTGATCTGTGTGAGGGCGTCACAGCTGTGAAGAGAGAAGGAAAGAAAAACAGGAGATTATTTAGAGATTTTTAGGTCAACACAACACACAGCACACAACACCTCTATTTGAGTCCCCATGCAATATTTATGTGAGTCAAAGAAATGGCCATTTTAAACACGTTCATGTTGTAAAATGGCTTCACAAAAGACATATTTAGAAGTTCCCCAAATGATGACATGAATTTTTTTAGTATAAAAAAAATATGTCATGGTAGAAAAAAGAGGTGTTCAATTACTGGCATGTTTGATGTCATTTTTAATAAATAACATTGCTATAAATGAAATGCTTATGTTTAGATTAGTGTGTAATTTATAAATGAAAAGATGGAAAAATAGCTTAACTTGAGATTGAAATATGTTTCTTTGGAAGTAACACTGGAAATTCAGGAAAGTTGCTTTACTGAAAAAGATCTTAATAATAAAAATCTAAACGTTAATGAAAACATTCTAAGGAGAAGTCTTGTTTCTACTGTTTACAGTGTGTCATACATTTAAAGCAGTTAAAGGTGGCTTAAAATGACTGGATGTTGTATTACCATTTAGGTCCTACAACAAATGACATGCTCTGTTAATCTATTACACTTTCCAGTTCATCATATGTTGTTTTTTTTTGTGTGTATTTTAATCCCTAAGAATATTGTGAGTAACCATTTGTCTCGGTTTGGAATATATCTTTTACCCTTAGACACAATAAAGAATTTGCACATTTCAAACAAATAAATTCCACCTACTCCGAAACATTCAACCCAAAATGCATTCCAAAAGAAGAAAAAAACACATAACAAAAGGCAGAGATAGAACATGCGCGTGTTACAATAAACATCAAACTCATGATATTCAGCGACACATATTTCACCCTCATGTCAACATGGATGCACAGAGGAGAGAGAGGAGGAGGAAACTCCCACGGTAAACTTGAGGAAGTTTCCAAAAAACAAACGAGAGCCCTGGAAGCCGGTCCGGACGCACGGCCATGCAGCACACAGCACATTCCACACAGATTAGTATTCAGAGGAGGCACCTCGCGGTTGTTAATGAGGCGAAGGAAACAACACACATATATATGTCAGCTCTGGTGACACCAGTTACTTACTGAGATAAAACTCTCAGTCAGACCACAGTAGAGAGGCCTACTGCTACATGAGAGGTCTTGCTCTGGCAAAAATAGAACAGCAGAAAAGTTGTGAGTGCAACGACTCGCCAGCTATTCTGAAAAACTTCCCTTTAAGTTCTAAGAAACTGAAGTCCACAATAACTCGATCATAAACATGATGAGTTCCCATACACCAGAGTCTAACCAGTTCTGCTGAAAAGAATGGTTAGATGGTGAGAGACTTGTGTAACACTTTTGAGGTGTTTTACTCCACGAGATGACTTCTGCTTTCTGTCTACAGAAAACCACTTCACATGTCTAGATATTTAAGATCAATCATCACAGTAACAGCTTGGTTACAGTCAGCCTTAAAAATATTTGTTTCCCCCCTTCATAACCTCCAGCAAGGAGTCTCTGTATTTATAGTTTAATTGTCTGTTAGTTTGTAGGATTACACAAGAACTACAGGACGGATTACCAGGAAACTTGGTGGGAGGATGCAATACAATGAAATAATCCATCAAATGTACGCTGACGATCCGGATCAGAGGGAGAATTCAAGAATTGTTTATCACTTTCTTTAACACTGCAGGATTTCTTTCCTGGATCTAGATAAACAAATGAATGGGACTGATTTCTGAGTGTGTACAGTTTAGATCGATTTTACTGAGTTTAAAGGGACTGTTGGTTCTTGGTGCAGGTTTGAGTTCTACTCAGTGCCATTCTAGTTTATTTAATTATATTTGTGTCTACAATATATACAGTAAGTCTTGAATATCAGTGGCAATATGCATTTAGTTGTTAATTTATTAAGTACAGCTAAAAATGAACGGACAACTTATCACATTGCAATACATATGACCAGGTAGGACTCATTGGATCAGGTGGGCAGAATAAACAATGAAACATCAGCAGTTTATCAGCATTGGATCATAAGAAGATAATGAGAGAGAGAGAGAGAGAGAATCAAACACCCACTGCTGTGATGAACTTGGTGCCCTGTGGCTGGAGGTCCTCGTCCTTCTGGAATATCGAGGGAGACGTGATGATGGAGGGAGGTGTGGCCGAGCAGAGGAAAGAGGGGGGCTCGTTGTTGTTATTGTTGTGGCTGTAGGAGTCTATGACGACATCGGGTTGCCCGGGAACGCCGAGGCTACCGAGTCCGGTTTCACTTTCACTGGACGTGCACCGGGACGACGTCTCTGAGCTCTCAGTGACTGTGGCACAACACAGAGAAGCAGTCAAACACTCTGGATCAAGCAAAAACACAGAACGCCATTAAGGAAACAGTCACTACGTGGGATTGAGACTACGGCGACCTCTAGTGGTAACATAAAAAAAGACACAGTGTAAATGATCCCCATTTACACTTAAAAAATCCAGCCTTTAAAACTGCATTTTCTTGTTTTATTTGTACTATATCATGATTTTGTTATGAAGTTAACTAAATCTTTAGCTATGTTAGTCTAGAGTCTTAGTCTTTTGACTTCTTTTTATTTAATGTGTAATAATAACAACATTGTACGTGTTTTTAATTCAGATAACATTCACGAGAGTTGTTCTCTTGAAGACATTGAAAGGTCTTTCTTTTATTGCCCTATTTACATCTTAAAAAAGTATATAAACCATCTTTATTCACCTTGTTTTGATTTCCCCACACATCTAAAAGTTGTTTCCGGGTGTGAGATGACACTGACTATAGCGGTTTAAATAATAAACGTTTCTCAATAGTAAAATAAAAGAGACGAATAACCAGTAAGCACAACTGAGCTGCAGATTATGTACACAGAAAATAAGAAGTGGTCAATCTACAGTATTTATGGTGAAAATTGAATTTGTTAAAAAATAAATTTCTCCCAAGAATATCTATTTATCCAATAATCACCACTTTTTAATAATCAAATAAACATACATACAATAATCTGACTTTTTATTAATAAAGCGGAACACTCACTCATGGAGGGCTGACTCCCAGTGTCCTGCTCCAGCTCGTCCTCCTCTATGCAGTCGTATGGCCACTGGGCAAAGGAGGGAACACTGGTCATCGGGTACGGGTGTGAGTGAGGGTGAGAGGGTGAGTTGCACAGGTGGAGGTTGAGCGAGCCCAGCAGCGAGGAGGACGACTGGCTGCTGGAGGAGGAGGTGCTGCTGTTGGAGATGGTGGAGTGGGGTCTCTTGATGGACGCGCAGTGTTCAAACGAGGGCACGGCGATGGAAGCCCTCGTCCTGGACTCTGTCAGCGGAGAGAGAAACACGGTGAGGTCACGTGAGCGAGGAACAGCGACAGGAATGGCTGAACAATTCCTGTGGTTATAAATGGTGATAATTGAGGTGTGAATCTCTGTTTACAGGAGCTCTGGTAAACCATGAAAGGCAATGTGAAAAGAATGTACTTGTAATTACACATAGAGCTCAATAAGAGTCAGATTACATCTTTGATGTTTACTATAAAAAAATCCTCAAAATACGGCGTGAAAGCACCTTCAAGGCTGCGCCACGTTTTGAGGTTTCGACAAAGAAAAAATGTGTGTGTCTGATTATGAGGTAAATGAATCACTACGACCTGCATCCTCTCACAGAAACACAAACTGGAGCGAGAAGGTGGATCAGAGAAAGAAGGGTGGAAGAGATTAAAATATAAACTAGAAAGACACTCAGTAGAGTTCAGACCTCGATTAAGGCCCAACAAGAATCCATAAATAATAACCAAATTATCCTGGATCCGACCCCTGATCTGGATCCACACCAAAATTCAAAGGGTTCTTCCTTTGGTCACGCCCCGCCCCTTCACACAATGTCATGGAAATCACACATTTTTGCATATTCCTGTTAGAAGACAACTAAGAAGAAAACTCACCTGACCCCTTCATTATATAGTCGATGAATCTGTCACTGATCGCCGCGTCACTAGGTTTGATGTCCATGAAAGGTTTGCTTCCGATCCCCATGGAAACCATCTCCTGCATTCGCACCTCTAAAGTAAAAAATACATCTTTATAGATAAAATGTCAATAAAAGTACAAAGAGGAATCATATTCAGTAATCTTGTGTAAATGGGTGTAATCCGACAGAAGAACCCACCTCTGTTTCGGAGCGCCTGCCTCCACAGGATCTTGCCGATAATGGCCGTCCACACAGCCTTGACCTCTGCGGAGCTGGCTTGAAGTATAAACGTGTCCTGTGACTTCCTCCGACGGAACCAGATCTCAAAACGCAGGCCGCTGTCACCAACGTTTTCAGTCATACCGATCTCTGCCGTCTAAACAGAAAAAAGGTTTGTTTAATATCTGCACTAAATGATCCGGCACTGTACAAACTAAACTGGCAAAAAATTAAAAAAAACTCCTCAAAGAACAAATTCTTACTTTGAAGGACTGTTTGTATATGTAGATGTCATATCCTCCCTCGATCTTTTTGGTCTTGCTGAAAAGGATGAGATCTTCAAACAAGAAGACATGGCGAAGGTATTTCCTGCGTCCGCACCAGACGATGAACTCGTCCTGGCAGCGGAGGTGACCCTGTTCCTTTAGGTTCACCTAGAGAGGAAACATGAGCGTTCACATGCGTGACAGAGAACAATACATCTCCTGACGGGGCGCTGACCTCACACTACTGTATACATAACAAGATGACCTCCAGCTCCAAAATAGATTTAATGACCTCTGTCCTCTTTAAGTGGTGCTGAACATTCATAATAGCAGCACATGGGTCACATATCGCCACTTACATCACAGCCCCGAATGGCGTCCATGGCCAGTAGGTCGTTGCCGTGGCGGAGCTGAAACTTGACCAGCTCCTCTGCGGTGCGGAGGTCACTCAGCTCCTGCTCCTGGGTCTGGCTGCACTCCTTTATCAGGTCTTTCAGCAGCAGGGCATATTTGCTCATCCTCTGAATGGGCTTCAGCAAGTAGGACGCCAGGTCCATCTTGTCTTCCAGCTCCAGCTGCTTATTCTGGAGGGACACAGAGTGAGGATTACTGCTGTGCTGTTATTGCTTTTCAAAAAATGTTATCTGCAAATATTGAAAATGTGCTGAGACGTCCAAACTGCAGGTCAATTCTGTTTTTAAACAGTTTGAGGAATTGTGTTCAAACTGATTTTGATATCACAATCATTATAAAGACTTAGATACAATGAAAATATATAAGCCAATATTAATTTACAGATAAACAGATAACAAAGTAACACAAAGTCATTTTTAAAACTGCTTATTAAGAAAAATGTATGAACTCAGAAGTACATTTAATAATTGAAAAAGAGACTTATCAATATCATTTGTTTCACAGCAAACCCAGATTCAGGCCTTTCTATGTGGAGTTTGCATCTTTCCCTTGTGTCTGTGTGGACGTCTCCCAGCTGATATCAGCCAAAAAGTTACCAGCGAATCGCAGGGCTGACATATAGTGACAGCTATTCATACTCACAGGCAACTTAGAGTCTTCAGACATGAGCAGCATGTCTTTGGAATGTGAAATGAAGCTGGAGTTCAGGCAAACATATACAAGCTTAAATTATCAGCTGGTCAAACTCTGATGTGTATATTGTTCATGATCCGATAAGTGCTGAATAATGAAAATATAATGGATTTGCTCGTTTTTGGCCTTGAGAGAGCGACTCTCTTTACGTTATGATATGAACCACATCTGGAGCTGAACCTGAACAACACGTCGGTTCAAACCCAGCGATGATGTGAGGAATGTAACCAGAGCCCGGGTCTCCAGACGCACCTTAAAGAATTCGTTGCCGTGGCTGCTGAGCAGAGCATCAGACTGGGGCTTATTCTTGCTGTACAGCGCATACATTCCAAACGGATCCTCCTGCACACAAGATTAACAAGTTACAACACTGACCACACTAACAAGCATGCTGACATGTTAATAAGCTTTAACAAACACTGTGAATGATTCACCTCTGACCCAGCTGTAAATGTAACTGTGGGACTTCTCCTACCAGTTATACACATGCTGCTGACAAGTGACCTAAATACATGTGTTTACAAACGCTAATGGGACGGTGTGGTACAGTGAAACCATGTCCCTAAACTGGAAACATCACATTAGCTTGTTTTAAGAAACATCACTAACAGCAAACACACACATCATTACACCTGACCTGAGAGCTGTTTTCAAGCTGTCAGCGTGCCGCCTCAGGGCGCATTGACAGAGAAGGCGTGGACTCACGTGTCTGAGAAAACAGCTACTGATGGACAGCGGCGAGTGAGCACACGACTCCAGCTCCTTCAGGAAGTACTGGCTGTGGAAGTCCCACAGTTTCTCCACGTTGCCAAAGATAATGCTGCGCTTCCCCCGCAGGTCCTGCGGCAGGTCCAGCCGCTCCATCTCGGGGAAGTAGTGCTCGATGATGTAGCTGAGCGAGCGCACGTACTCCCTCTCTGTGGAGATCATCTCATCCATGATGTGCTGCACTTTACTGGTGAACACAAAGACACGGGAGGGTGCAAGAGTAAGAAGGTTTCCTCATGAAATTCAGTGATGCTATTCATATGCAGGTTTCAAAAAGTTCAATTTAAGACTTTTTAATACGATAAGGAATTAAGAATAAAATATATTCAGGATTGGTTTCTTAGGTTTGTGATGTCACAAGCTAAGTCATGAAATGAGGAAGGAAGGTGTAGAGTTACTTTTAAGTGATTTTAAAGCCACAAGGGAAATCCTTTTTTTTTTACCAAACCTTTTGAATATGTACATTTGAAGAACAAAGGGAAGAAAAAAGCGGCTGTAGCGGAGTGGGTCTTTAAGAATCTGTGGTTCTCTTCCTCACCTGCTATGTTTCTTGCCTTCTCCATCACTGTGTCTGGTATGAACCCTGGACGGCGTGGACATGCTGCGGCTCCGTCCTAACGCAGGGCTCGTCACATCCGGTCTCTGCAGCTTCTTCTCTGCTGACACATTATTTGCAACCTCCAAACCCTTGATGTACACGCCCGTGTAGCCGTGAATGTGGCTAACATCTGAGTGACTGCCGTCCCTTGGCGTCAGCTCGTAGCTCAAGGTCTTCTTCATGATCTTCTTCATCGGCTGCTTGCGCAGGCGGGCGGCCCCTGTGTAGACGGGCTCCGAGTGGCAGGAGATGGTGGAGTCGATGGTGCAGTCGCTGTCCGTGTCGTCGAACATGGACGGGCTCTGCCTCAGTTTGCTGTCGCTGTCGGGCGAGAACGTGAAGTGCGAGGAGGAGGAGATGGAGCTGGACGGGCTTTTGGAGAAAGGCCCGGCAGAATGAGGCTTGATATCCTCAAAAGTCAACAGTGTAATCGCTCCAGGTAAAATCACACCACCGTTAGCTTCACGTTGCTCGGTGGTGCTGATCGGACTGTCTTCAGTCTTTGAAGGAGCCTCCGTGTCTGCTGCCGTGGAGGTCCGCGCTGCCTCCGTGGCTCGGGCCAAAGTCTCCTCCAGCTGCTGTTTGGTTTGCTGACACTGGTGCCACACTGTGTTCCACTGCTGCAGCTGCTGAGGACTCTCCAGGGAGAGCACCATGTCGTTGAGATTGCTGAAGTTGTCCATGGAGAACTTGGAGGCCTCGGTGCAGTAATCCTGCAGGATCTCCACCACAGACGGAGAAATAGTGGCACCTGCAGTGTCCAGGCTGAGGTGATGGAAATAATCCTGACAGTGGTTCATCCACTGGTTTGCCTACAGATATGAAAGAGTGACAGGTTTGTTAATATAGCACAATGGTAAAGCCAGTTAAAAGATTAGAATCCAGATTTAGGTCTAAATTGAAATGTTTCTTTTGTGATACTTTTAAAGTACTTTGCATTAGAGAATATCCTGAATTTTAAAATGCAAATAATAATCATCATCCTAATAATAATACACTTTTAAATAGCACTAAGTGCTTACAGAGAAGACAAAATTAAAGAAAGGTATTAGAATAAGATGAAATTGACCACATAAGAGATATACTAGTAAAAACATTAGAACTAAGATAAAACAAATAAAAACTGTATAAATAAATCAAACATTTCAACAGCTTTCAAATAAATTTTAAGACGAGATTTGTAAGGAGCTAGAGAGCTGTAGTGTGTCTGAGTTCAGAGATCGTTGAGTGTTGTGGCTTTAAGAGGAAAAACATTTAAACATTGACATGAAAAGAATACTTACTGAGTCATAGAACTCGTGCAGGTTGGTCAGGATGTCGAGCTGCGTCTTCCTCCGCTCCACTCTGCTCAGGATGGAGCCCAGATGCTGCTTGAAGTCGAGGAGAGCTGAGCCTGGAAGAGACTCTGGAGACTCCTTCACAAGCTTCAGGCCATGTCTCTGTTGGTGCTGTCGGTATAAAGAGAACACACACCATTATGCACCGACATACAAACAACTAGGATAGGTCTAATAATTGCCTCCACCAACGAGGTTAGTCTGTATCCCTATCCGTTTGTTTGTAAGCAAGATTACAAAGCAACATCTGAACTGATTCGACAAAAATAATGGTAAAACACTTTCTTTAACATTTTTTATTACATTTTCACAAATGTCTCTAGGAATAATTCATGGATCTTGATAAAAAAATATATCTGATATCTATGAGTGTGTGAAAAATGTTAGGGTTACTGTTGGGCCTTGGCCGAGGTATTTGCTTTACTTAGTGCCATTCTAGTTAGAAATTGACCTACTCACCAAAGACTCAGACACAAATTGCTCCAAGCTCTCTTTCATCTCTTTGATTTTGGCCACAGACAGAGTCAGTGACTCCAGAGGTACGAGTTGCTTCTCTCCCTCCACACTGAACCAGAGCTTGATCTGGGAGGAGAAAGGAAATGTAAATGTTATTTGTTGACTGTCTGCGGCACAGATGACCACATAGGGAGAGAAGTAAAGTTTGAGGTCACCTGTTGCGTTTGCTCCTCAAACTTGCGCACCTCCAGCAGGCTCTCTAACTCCTTCTGAGACTTGTTGGACAGGATCACCAGCTTATGGACCTCTTCATCTACTTGGTTGTACAGTGCATTCAACGTGTCTACAGCATCTCTGAATGAACAACAAAAGGTCAAAGGTCACAAGAGGTATTGCCCGTTTAAAAGTCTTGGGCTGTGTCCGAAATCACCCACTCATTCACTAACTTCTACTTTAAAGGGTCTTCAATATACAGGAGTACATAGTGAGCTCATCAGAAAAATAAAAATAAAAAGAGTCCATCCACTCTCACTCCACTACCTGTAGATTTCATTCTCACAGGCCTCGTCTTTCCTGATGCGGGCGAGGACAGTTCCTCCCTCGAGACGCAGCCTGTTCAGACGCGTGTCATCCAGGACACACTTCATGAGACACCTCTGCTGTTCCAACACCTCGGACACCTCCTGAATCAAACATGTGAACAGGGAAATCAATGATATAGGATTTATTACATTTTCACGGAGGAAAGTATATGCTCTTGACATTTTTTTCAAAACAACATCCTTTCAAGGTCCCGACAAGATCACGACTGGACTGAAAGATCATGAAGGTTAACCACACAACAAATTCTCAAAAGTTTACTCCTGCTGGGAGCCAATGTGTGTCAGTAGAGGAACATAAATCAGAAGGTCCAGACAGGCCACAGGGGCTGGGTCTGACCTTTGAGGTCTTCATGTGGCCGCTGTTGCTCAGGGTGCAGATCGACTCCTGCAGGGACGTGATGGCTGCGCTACAACTGCTGGCAAACGGCTCAATTTTCTGTAAGAGGCAGACGAAGAAATCAAATTAGAAGTGTCAGAACTGTAAATTCTCTACATCAAAATGATGAAAAGTCGACCACTGTTCCCCCCCCCCTGAGACAGAAATAGTCACATTTCCATATCTCTAACTGATCATGTTCCTACTGGCCCACAGGCATTTCTTGTACCTATACATAACCTTAGAAAACTAGCAATTAGTATAATTTACTTTTTTCTCCTATGGAACCGAGCAACTTACATCAAAGCTATTTTCAAAAACCAACCCTAACCCCACGAAGCACTTTAGTGAGCTTTCAAATACAGTATGTTCTTGATGTTGGCGACAGGCCGGCCCCCCTCCGTCACACCCACCCGTCTGAAGTGGATCCAGTGGTTGTGGTCGTAGTGGAAGGTGCCCTCCAAGTCTCGTGTTAGCTGGGTTTGGTCGATGTGTTTCAGCAGGGCCTTCAGAGACGACAGCGTCTCAGTCTGTGCCAAGAACAACAAAAACACACACATCCTTAATATCTGCCCTGATGGCCGACAGCAATGAGAATCAGAGAGGATTCATTCAATCTGAACCCAGTAACAAATAGACTGAACGTTATGATATCCGCTAACATCTTGCAATCATTATGTTATGTTTTTATCTGCATTTGTTTATTGGTTTGATTGTTGTCTGGATTAGGGGGCAGATCCAGGACTCTTTTTTCACTTTCTATATCATCACAGATAGTATAGTATAGTATAGCATAGTATAGTAAAGTATAGTATAGTATAGTATAGTATAGCACAGACAAATTCATAGATCTTGATGAAAAGAGTCTGACATGTTTAGGGGACTGTTATTTACGAGTGTGTGCAGATCCAAATCAAAATCCAGATCCAGTGAATGTAAACATGTAGACTCTTAAGGAGACTGTTGGACCTTGGTGGAGGTATGCGCTCTACTGCGTGTTTGAAATACTTCTTATCCATCTTATAACAAAAGTGTTTCTTTACCTGCAGGTTGAGGTCTCGTTCAGGTTTAGTTGCTGCCTCCTTTTCCACCAGGAGGAGAACCGAGTAAAGTGCATTTGGTACCAAAGCCTGGAAAACATACACATGCCATTTTTACAGTTTCCTTAAATGAAGAAAAATAAAAACTACAAGACGTGTATTTCCTGAGGTGCACAGCTAAATACTGTGAAACAGGCATTTAAAAAGACGTCTAATGTATGTGTTGTGGTTTGCAGAATTACCAGTCTTACATCAGAGAGCAACTCATCATCATACACATGATGACATGTCTCTAAGCGAGTCGGCTGAAGCCAACCCCGCTCCCAGTGTGTGGTTAAAAACAGACATGTAAGCACAGGCTTCTCCACAGGAGCCCTGAGGGCAGCATTTTTTACAAAAATGTCTTAAAGTGCAGTCACTACACATTTAACTTGGGCTCTTCCTTGACCATTTTTTTAAAAACTGTGTCCGAGATGGAATAGTAGAAAATGTGTGTGGAAAAAGAGAGAGAGAGGGGGAGAGAGAGGGAGAGAGAGACCTAGCATTACAGCTGAGGAGACGACAAAGATTGAGTGGAGCCTGAAACCTCTTAGGGCGTGTTGGAGGGTAATTACATATTTTCCACTGTGGACTCACCTGCAGTTCAGACAGAGATGACAACAGAGCTGGGACCGGCTGCTGCCTCCTGCTGTCTATTACAACAGTCAGACCTTGATCCTGCCTCTCTTTCCTGAAACCAAAGTACTTAAGTTAGAGCGTCGTCTTTGGCAAAAACCAACGGACTGCATGCAATGCTAGATCTGGACAGCTAAGGTGTCAGTGCACCCTGATTAATGAGGAGGAGGATTAACAGTTGGTGAGACTCTTGTGAAAGTCCGCAAGTTTGCTTTTTGGTTTTACTGCTTTGGAAAAACTGTAAAGTAAGACAAGTCATCTCAGTCACCTCTACCCCAAATATTGTATATTATGCACATCTTCATATTTTCTGTTTCATTTTATGTCATTGTTTATTTATGTTCTATTATATACTTTGATATTTTCTCTTTCCTACCTCACTTTGACTAGCTGGTGCTGTACAAATAAATTTCCCCCAGCGTTGGATCAATTATTATGCCTATACGAAAACCTTGTGAAACAGACAATTGATGATTCTAAACTCCTCCTTTCAATGTCTATTATTAATAAACTGATTTATATTCAAGCGATATTTATAAGCAATAAATGTGAATAAATGCGTCATTACATGCATTACCTAGTTCTAACTGTTAATTAATATATTATTTGTCAATAAGTGTGAAGTACCAATAAGTGAGGCTGCTATATAAATACATAATGACTGACGACAAGGTAAAACACAGTTATAATAAGCTAAAACACAACTTCATAAGATAAATGCCGACAAATAAAGTGCATTAATAAATGGTTAAAATGTCCTTCCATCAGTTTACATCTACATGATTATGTACAATTGTTGTGGATTGTTGTTTACTTAAATACTTATTTTTAAGGGTTTACCACTTCTTTAATCGTGCATAGAAGTGTTAGAGGAAAAAGAGAAAAGGTATTTTGGATGGGACTGAAGTTTTGTTCACC
The DNA here is from genome assembly GCF_947347685.1 of Pleuronectes platessa. Classification (NCBI taxonomy): domain Eukaryota; kingdom Metazoa; phylum Chordata; class Actinopteri; order Pleuronectiformes; family Pleuronectidae; genus Pleuronectes; species Pleuronectes platessa. The sequence continues at coordinate 14,168,696 of NC_070635.1, read as the reverse complement.
TCAGGGGTAAACGACAGGTGTGAACGCTACTGAAGTTATTCCTGAGGCGGACAGAATAAAAGCTAAGTATGTGCGACTTACCGCAGTGTGGAGTGGTAGTAGCCCAGTAAACAGGTGAGGTCACTGACCGTGCAACTCTCACCTGCCCACACCTGAGCTCTCGTGCACACCTGCAGCACCGCCCTCCCACCACGATCTCTGTTTCCTGGAAAGAGAGAAGACCAGGAGAGGGGGTCAACACTTAACACACGCCCCAGATGTCCACTATCGCTCGCTTCATCTCCACAGTGACAGGTCAATTTAACCGTCCCACTGGGATAAGACATTTATGAGAGCTTAAGGCAAAAAAAAAAAAAGCACCTGAAGATGGCCTTTCTGTTAACACACTATTAACAAGAAATAAACATCAATTGTTTAGCATGTGGTTTATACTGATTTAAAAGGAATTGTTGATTCATAAAAGTGGTTAAAATATTATTAGTAATGCAAAGAAGGCATTGTTCAGTTATGTTGGTCTTGAAATGAACCAAATTATATTGAAAAACAATAAGAAAAAGGGAACTTTGCTTCATCCATGTCAGCTTTATGCACAATTTCTATTTCTATTTAAAGAGTAATATAAGATTTTGTGAGTATCTCATGACAGTTCCTGTATGTTTTTAATAGCTACTGTGTGAAACAAGCTGACAAGCAGAAGTGAAAGCGTCACTCGTCCCCTACCTGGCAGGATCACGGCGCCCGATGCGAGCAGGTCCTGGTTGACCTCTGACCCCAGCCTGGGCCGAGCTGAGTGACCGTCACATGACGAGCTGGAGGCTGAAGCCGGACTGAGGGCCGTCCCATTGGCAGTTTTAGGACTGTGCGACTCTTCTCCACTGTGCCGCCTGCTCTCACTGCCGATGCCGTCATCACGCTCTCCTGTGGAGATGATTACAAACAGCGAGCTCAATTTATTGTAATTATATATCTACTGAGCCCACATTGTCCAAAAATACACACCAATCAATAGAAATGAGACGTTTCCTTTCACCTCAGTGCTCTCTCCCCTCAGCGTAATGCCCTCATGAGACAAGTGTTTACGAGAGGTAGCATAGGTGTGCTTTAGTAGTGAGTTTGCACTGACTCACCATGGAGACCAGGTGTTAAGTCAGTCTGAGTCACAGCAAACTGTGGTGTTATTAGACCCTCATATCTTCACCTCCTCCTTCTCTGCCCATCATGCCTCAAGGCTCTGTTTACTGGAAAGCTGCCCCTGACATTCCCAAGTGGTACCACGTTTTTTTTCTTCGCTTGATCCGATTCCTGAAGCAGCAACACAGCGTGCAAATCTTCACGCAGAGTATGGTATCTGTGTTTCCTCTATAGGGCTTAGTTCACTGGGCCTTGGACAAGGAAGCATGTCAACAACTGGGGTCAAATGATTTGCACAGTTTAGAATAGAGCTGCAACGAATCACTGATAAAAACAGTGACTGGCAACAAATTTGGTGATTCCTCAAGTTAAAAAGGCCATAATTGAGGAGCCTGCTAAACCAGGTGAGCTACTAGGCCACAATATTAGAGCACTTTTATCTTGAAAAATTACTGAAATGATCAACATGTATGGAGGGTTGAGTCCTCCGGCAGCAGCAGCCACAGGTTTAGCTCCCACCCGGCCCTTTGCTGCGTCTCTTCCCAGTTGCCTCTTCCCCATTCATGCTTAACCTTTCCATCAATAAAGGCTTAATACAAAAAAAATGTATGGCCATAGCTATATAAAAAAAGAATAAAGGCGCAGGTTTTAAGTTTAAGATGTAAAGCTTTGCTGCTTTACTCTGTCACCCTTCATGATAACTGAATATTTGAGGACATTTAAGAAATCCATTAATTATCTATACTGTGAATCCTTTGCGGGCCGCAGGGGGGGCGGGAGCCCGGCCCACCTGACATTGGGTGAGAGGTGAGGTACAACCCGGACAGATCACCAGCTTATTGCAGGACCAACACACAGAGACAAACAACGATCTGGTCATTTAAATGAATAGGGTTTAAATGCCTTTACTTGTTTAGTGTCTGAACTTGTGAGGCGATAGCACAATCAGAAACAAGCCCCTGTATGTTTCAGTGAGTGATGGACACCTGTCATGTTTTTTCCTTTTGAAACAGTGGGAGGCCTCTTGCCCCGCTCTGCTCTGCTCTGTGACAGTAAACCCACCCAGCTCAGACTCTATTGTCTTTCAACAGTCAGTGCATTTCCTGTGCGACTGTGTGGCTGGGCCTGTGTTTGCTGCATGTTTCCTAAATTGCTTTGTTTTCAGAGGAAGTGACAAAAGTAGAGCAAATCCTCTGGAGTACGGTCCTGTGTGAAAGTCTGTTTTCTGTGCACTCTGCTGGACGCATTTTAAAGCCGTCAACTTGCACTGGCTGCTGCTTTGACTCAAGTAATTTGACCCTTGCAGAGTTTTGGAGTGAGTCTGAGTCTCGTGTTTCTGGAGTGAAAGGATTCTCCAAAGACATATGCACAGTTGGAAAGGATTATTCATTTACTGTCAATCCCCGGTGGCTGATTGGTTAACAAAGGAAACTTTTGTAAATGACGCAACACATCGGGGACCAGTGCAGCCCCCAGCCTCAATAACAGTGTAGGGTCCTCTCATTGTGGGATGCGGGGATCCCCGTGGTTAGTTTATAGGTTTTACAGGATTCTTTGTTGCCTTTGAATTGTCGTGGTGGGAAACCTGCTGAAATACAATCCCCTGTGAGGTCATCTTAGCAACCGTGATGTGATTAAACTGTACTGTTGAATGGTGGTGTTTTATTACAGTAAGCAAATATATGTTGCATTTAAAAAAAAAACAGCTATGAACCGCTTTTACGTCACATTTCAATTCACGGAAGAAGCCGTGGTTTGTAAAAACAGCGAGATTCCCCCTGTGGTATTCTCACACTGCTGATTTCCTGAGCTTCCCAGTATGAAACCACAAAAAAACAAAACAGACTGACAGTGGTAATGAAAACACAGGGTGGTGAATAAAACCTCTGTTTCCAGAGTAGGGCGATACCTGTCTCCAGAACCTGCCAAAACACACACACTGTGGGCTTTGAAAAGCAGCCTGTCACCACTGACAGAGTTAATGCTGCAGAGACGTGAGCTGTCTCGGCTGAAACTCCAGGTCCGTCTACCCGATGCACTGTTGTAACCACTTCCTGCTGCAGGGCGCAAATTCACAGCCTGATGACAAACCACTGTTGTCTGGCTAATAAGAGTGAAGCTTCGTTTTCTCACCCTCAGGCTGTATTATTTGATAAGTGATAAATGATGAGCTGTGGTTGGATGATTCAACCACCGCTGGAGAAAGCCAAACATGTCAAGCTTCTGTGAAACTAAAACCAAATCACTTTGTTTAAAAATATCTTTCTGATGCGATATTGTCTTTTGTACCACATTTAGATTTTAAAGTAAAGTGAATTCTAGGTCAGTGACATAGGAATTTGAAAAAGATAAATGTTAAGGATATAAATCTGTCATAAATAAGACAATATTTCAGTTTTTTCTATATTCAAGCAACAAAGTATGCCTTGAGATGAAGAAAAAGCTTTAGTTGTCCTACATTATCAATCATATTTGATAAAGTGGGACAGCATGCTTTGGGTAATCTGGGAAAGTCATTTAACTTCTCTAAAGGAGGGAAATATACATTTGGCCACTTCCTGAAGTAAAAATAAAGATAAACTAAAGAGATGTAGCATATACTGTATGATCTGCAGTTTTCATACAGTAGTTAATGGTAAATACAGTCTGTCCCTCTCTGATTGTCTGATTCGCAAACTAACACATAATCAGTGAGCTCTCTCGGACAGAGATGATCCAAAAAGCACAGAAGAGTATGTCCTATGGTCAGCAGCCATTGGCTTGATCGATGATGATCAGCCCCAATAGAATGGAATGAATAAACTGTTCTTGTTGTTTTTGCTTGCTGTTGATTTAATTAAAGTCATTTGATACACCTTTAATAGAATGTTTAGGTACCCCAGGTAGTATTAATGTTGTAATAAGTAATGTGTATATTGTGTAATAGGGTTGTCGAGGTAATGTGCTTGAGCATGTTTCACTGAACAAAAATACAAGGCAAATACTCTAACATAACCTCAGTGTGATATTTGTGCGTTGTATTAACTAAGGGTTGAACATCAGTGCAGCATTACACACCTGACTCCTCTTTGCTGCTTCTCCTCTCAGAACCAGGGAGAGCTGCCTCCACGTCCAGCTTCCCAAAACGAAGAGTGTAGCCGTTCATTAGCTTTTTGGGTGATATGTTGACTGAGCCCCCGGAGGAGGATCGTTCCCGGTGGCCTTTCACCTGTGCTGCCTTGTTAGTCCTCTCCAGTGACTTTGATCGACGATCCGCTCGTCTTTCTGCGCTCCGTAGCCCCCTCTGTAAGTAAAGCAGAGGCGTGCTGGGCCTGGAGTCATCGCCGCTGAGCCAGCCTCGGCCACCCAGCCTTCGCGCTAAGTGTACTCTGGAGGAGATGCGGGTGTCGGGGCTGCTGCCTGCTGTCCCTGATCTCTCTCTTGGCCCGGGGCTGTGCTCAGGGCTTTCCTCCAGGATCGACTCAGAGCTGGACCCCAGGCTCATCGGGTTCTGCAAGGCCTCCATGTAGGATTTTCTGAAGAGTCTCCTGCTTTCAAAAGCTACAGAATCCCTCGGGAGGCGACGTCGAGGACTTGGGTTACTGAGGTCCGTGCTAGGAGAGAGCATCTTGGACCCTTTCCCTCGCACCCCAGTGTCCTCACCCCGCTGTCCCATCCCACTCTCCTCAGTGGATCCTTCGATCTTAATGATGGGTGTAGTAGTGTCCGCTGCATTGATGCTGTCTCCGTTGGGGTCCACGTGGTTTCTGCTTGGCGAGGTGGGCTCAGAGAAGATGGAGTCAGCTCCCTGAGAGTGCAGGGACTCTCTGGAGCTGCGGTGGCTGTCCAGAGTCCCCGTGGATCCGCTCGTGCTGCAGGTGCTGAGTTGGCCGCGGAAGCCCACCCTGCTGCATCGTGCTTGCATGATGGCGTCCGAGGTGCTGCTGACGAACAGAGGGTTGACCACGTTTTTCCACGGCGTCCTGTACACAGTGGTACCGGTGGTGAGCAGGCAGGTCTGTAGTGGGTGCAGGTTTCGGTCACGTGTCACATTCTGCAAGAACTCAGCTGTGAAGACGCTGCCATACATGCTCTCTGCGATGGGGATTTCTGCGATGGCCTGCCCACTGGCTGACAAACATTTTATCACGAGCTTGGCGGTCTTGCGGCCCAAAGGAACGATCTGCAGGTAGAAGTCTCCTTGCTTTAGACGGACCTTGTGCAGAGGGGCGAGCTGCAGGACGACCTTCTCGTGGATGCAGAGAGGCCACCCCTCATGATAGAACAACAAGCCCCTGTACCTCACCTGAGAGAAAACAGAGAAGTCAGTAAATAGCCGCTCTCACGAAACATTAGTATCATCTGTCTTTGTCACAGCTCAGATCTGGTGCACCTTGCATGGTTTCAAGACATCTGCAAAACTGTGTCAGAACACATGTTTAATGGAGGGTTGAGATGTCATGGAACGCGCTGGATGAATCACTGTCAGCGCTTGTTCGACTAAAGAGGAAAACCTGTCTGATCAGGCCTGGTTTCGCAGCAACAACAACAAAAATCTTCACAGTGACAGCATAAAAAAAAAGACCCTGGGAGGGAAACAAAGATACGCCGCTCAAGGGCTCCCTTTTCTTCACCGCTTATGAAAGTCAAGGCCGAGGATGTGATCTTCCTCTGAAGCCTCTCGTATTGCCTGCGATACAAAGACTCTCATGCACAGCGGGCTGTTCTCAGGGGCTAGACTTAGCTGATACTATTGCTCCATGGCTACCGTCACAGTGAAATCACCACAGAGATGAATACAGAGGAATAAAGTTTCAGTGCTTCGGTCATAGAGCCCCAACCCACAGCAATCAGAGCTTTTGAAAGCAGATATTGAGTTTCACTCTGGACACAAGCGTCCATGACGGACCACAGTTTCCCTCTGTGTCCCTTTTCAAAGAGCGATGGCGACTTTTCAACTTGTTTTTGGAACAATTGTCAACTCTGTCTCAGTCTTCTGCTCCCTCTTCCCACACAGCAGAGATATTCACACTCTGCAGCACTGTTCTCACATTCTTCCTTCACAAACATCTTGTCTTATCACTCTAGTTGTTTTTCTTTCAAGGTGAGTACTGTGCCTTGTTTGAGGCATTTGGAAAAATACAAGTTAACTTGTCCTGATACAGTGAACATTGTCATTTAGTAGCAGCTAAATTACCGACTGGGTTGTGCCTCAAACAAATCCCTGTGATAGTTCTTGGAATCTACCATTTGAACCTTAGGTGCCATGTCAGGGATATCAACTACTCACGCAGGTTTCTTGTTGGATGATCTGCAGAATCCTCTTGGCAGGAAGCAAGAAGTCAATAAGGCAGCGGAGTCCGTCTCCACGGTATTGTCTCTCCACCACGCTGAAGAGCTGCCAGAGGACAGTGGCGGCTGTGGCAGTGAAGGGGCGGTACAGGGCCGACAAGGTGTTCTGGATACAGTTGTCCAAAGACTCAGCGTCCTGAAGAAAATGAGAGAAAATTTAGGATTTAAATATTTGATCAAGTCGAGCTTGTGCCGCAGTAAATGCTCAGAGCCACATAAAGATATAAGAAAACTACACAGCACATGATAACTTGGACATGTGAGGCTAGACCTTAAAACAAACTGAGCTGGGGTGCACCTGACCAAACTCTAACAAACCAAATTTGTGTGTTTTTCCCCTGTTCCTCATTTTGTCATGAAAGGAACAAATGAATAAAAGAACGATAAGGGTGTGCCAACCATTTTAGTGCTTTTACGATCTCCATGCCAAGGAGGTTTTGTTTGTTTGACATTTAGCAGGATTACGTAAGAACTACTGGACGGATTATCCCGCAACGTGGTGGGAGGATGCGGCAAGATAGAGCGAAAATAATGAATGGATCTTGATGACAAAAATCTGGCATATCTGAGTATGTTCATGTTTTTATTTGGTGCTATATAGAAATCTGGATTTTGGAGAAATGCTAACTAATTTACAAGTTATGGCCATTCCACACAACCTCTCTTTTCTTCCTCTCTTTGTTTAATTTGAAGGTTTTCAGATGTGTGAAACAGTCAAATGATCCAGATAAGTCACCACTTTTCTTAGTATTGAAAGGACACACCTCAAAAACTATACAAATGACAAGCATCTGCTTACTTTAGATAAATTCAACTAGATAAACATGCAACTGCATATTCCCTATATTTATAAGGAATGATTCCACTTAGTCCGACAGTGAGGAAATTGAAACATGACAGGAAACATGACATGTCAGCCCTGATGGTCTTTCCATCAGTAAGAGGGGAAACACCTGGTCACAGTGACGTCACCGTCAGTGGACACAAACAGACCAACTGGAAAGTCCAGGATGAACTCCACTCTGGCCAGAACGGTGCAACACTACCCTCTAATAACAACCATGTTGTTCTCTGACCCCTTCATGACTGGGGTGGGCAACTATGATCCAGATGACATGTTTTGATACTGTTAGCTACAACTTGTGACTAAATGAGTCGGTGCATTTGTGGTTACAGTGGTCGTGGTTGAGGTTGACCTGTTCTTGTAGTTGTGTTCACAGTTCAGACTCCGACCTTCCTCTCAGCGGTGAGAGCCTAATGCCAAACATCCCTCCCCTATCTGTCCTTCCTCGAATGGAACACAACAGTGTTGGAGTCAGAGACATCTGACTGAGACGTTAACCAAGCTGATAGATAGCGATGCCAGGAAAAGTCCAACACTGTGACAACTGTGCACCACGCTGAGGTACGTGGGCGTTGAGGGTGTAGCTAACTTTTGATTTGAATGTGTGCGCTGCATTTGCATGACAACAAAAGTGTGTTAAAAAAAAAGGAAAAAAAAGAACAAGGACTGGAAATGGAGAGATCGCCTGTGCTTTGGTGAAACTGAGCCTGGCAGACATCCCGTGTTTCACCCTTTAGAGGATCTGTCCTGTTGATCTAAGCAGCTCAGCGCCATCAATTAGAGGCGAGCGAGTACAGTTCAGTGCATTGGTACACATGCCACCGCTCCACTACAAGGCTCTCATTGTGCGCTCCGCCTCTCTAAGTGGTATGTGCCGTACAGTGTTGATGCCCTGAAACAAAACGCCCACCTCCATTAGCAGTCCGCCTGCTTTTAGAGACAAAAATGTCTCTGGGCATTAGTCACTGTTGCAGCCGGGAGGAGAAGAATAACATGGTGTTTTATTGGAGGAAAGCTAACAATGGGAGGAAAGCCCTCTTTACATAGTTAGGACAGGCTAGCAAGTTTCTCTTCAGGTTCCCAAGGCAGTGACAGAAAGAAGGTTCAGAAGGACAACTACTCAACATCAACTTGAGCCCAATCATAAATCAAACTCTATTGAACCTGTTGCACAGGATTTGCAGCCCTCGTCATCCAATGCTACACAAGAAGATTAAAAAACAGCACCTATATCCGAACAATAGTTTGCGTGACATCATCACTCGGATGATGATATCACACTCAACTCTTCATCGTCAGGCAGCCTTTTCATAAAGTGTCACCTGGGCAGCGGGAGGCATATCTGCAGGTCTCAGCAGAGGGACTGAGCTGAGCTGCCAGGGCTGAGCTTCCCATCCGCTCTGAGCCGGGAGGAATGCAGTGTGTATGGTTGTTGTGTGTGTCTGGCCTCAGAACCTCAGCCAGGACCGGAGCAGGGTGGGAAGTCCCACCCTCTCCGATGCCAGGTCTTTGTGAGCGCGCTGCCTCCCTGATGGAGGGCCAGGGCGCTAATTAATGGCTCGGTGCTCCAGGTGGGACACTTTTGTCTGAGCCCTTAGTAAACCAGCTGCTCAAGAGGTGCACGGGGCGAGTAAGTGAGCTAAACGAGTGGGTTCGGGTGCCCTCTCCAAAATGAATCAGCATAAAAGCATGTGGAAGAGGTAGGGGGAAAACCGAGTTGGGGGGGGGGGGGAAGGGGGAAGGGGTTCATCGCAGAGGAAGAAAGAGTGAGAGACAGTAATAGAGTGAGCGCGGGGTGGTCACTGACACATTTAGCGGGTCAGGGACACAAAAGGCGCTGCCTACCAGGCCTCCAGTGGAGCATGAAGCCACCAGGGGAGTGTAACAGGAGAACCCTGGAGCCTCGATACAGGCCGCCCACTAACCAACCTGCAAACAGCCTGAAAGGCAGCAGGATGACAAAGGCCACAGGTTGCTGAGACCTGCCCTGCTGCCAGGTGCCAGGACGCCAACAAAGGAAGCTAGAGAGACCTCAGTAAAGTACCCGCAGTCTGATTCCGCTTTTGATCTGCACCAGTAGAAATCCTATCTTATGAGAGGAGGAGGAGAGGCAGAGGCAGACACAAGATCTGCACACTGTAGGAATAACTCCCGATAGATTTAACCGTAACGGTGTATATTATTTATAGAGAGAGGGGGATAACCAAGTAAGGTCACCTAACAATGCCAGACAAAGATTCCTGTGCAATCAAAACATTCCTGTGTTTAATTCAATTTATTAGAAGTAATCAGTGGTGTTTGCGGATCCTTTGTCTGACTTCAGCTTCCACACAAGAGTCTCGGATGAGACACGTGCATTTCTTAAGATGCATTCCTTCAAACTGAATTGTAACTGAACACACACACACACACACACACACACACAAAAACTAGATCACAGACACATAACAACGTTTTTTCTTCCACGCGACAACAGCAGAATATTAGAATGACGATGTAAAAAGTTACTTTAGTAAATGTTATCTCAGATGATAAACTTTAACCCTGACAATAATGGAAGTCTTGGGGTGATACAGTATCCCACCCACTCATGTACAGACAAAGGTTCCTATTTTTTATTCCCTATCATTTACCCTTGCATCCTTTGACCTGACTATAATGCAGCAGCGAAGAGAAATACTTCTGCTAATCATCAGGCAACAGTATTTTTTCGTACATTCATTACAGAAATGATGGAGGATGTTATGTCCTGTTTGTGTCCCCCCCCCGCCAAGTCCCTTTGTTTTTTGCTTGTTTGCTTGTTTGTTAGTTAGCAGGATTGTGCACAAACACCACTGGACAGATTTCCACAGACCTTGGAAGGATGTGGTATGGGTCAGGCAATAACCCATTAAATGTATGTGCTGATGAATCATTGATGAATAATTTTTCCCTTTCTTCACTGAGATATGGGGCATTTTTAGATTCCCAGGAATGACTCCCTATGGATCTTGATGAAAAGCTAATCATTGATATTAAGAGAACTGACATATGAGTTTGGGAAATTTGGTGCAGCTTAAAGTTATCGTAAATATATATCAGCAGGCAACTAATCACTTTGTACCTCAGGATGTAAACAACATTGACAGGATATTGTTCCTGAGCAACCCTGACCCACACACACACAGACACACATACACACACCAATCACACATTTGATGGGGTCTCTGCCGAAAAGAAATCCAAACAAGAGGGTAAAAAGAGTGAATGGATGCCCTCAACCAATCAGAGCAGTGATGAGCAGCGACAGCAGAGACAAAGGAGACTAACAAAGTCTGTTGATACCTCCGCAGGGGTAAATATAGAAAGGATGCATTCCAAAACAAGAGGGGGGGATGATAAAGAAACCTGACTTATCAGAGCGGATACAAACTCGTGCCCTTCACTGACCCAAGCAAAAAGAAATTGTGCGTCAATCGTGTTTTCACTCATTTTCCCCAGATACCAGCTTGCTATTGATGATGATGGCAAAATGAAAACACACATTATCAATGAGATCTGGTCTTAAACTTCACTGTTTAGTTTTCAGCTTGACTGCACATTTGTCTTTAATCACTGTTGACCATCAGTATATTCCCTCGAGAAAATAAAGCCATGAAATTGTCAGAACTAAATGAAAATAAATGGATGTGGATGTGAGTGTGTGTATTGACCAATACAATAATCCTTAATCAGTGTACACGTTGTCCTTCCTTGTCCCTCACTTAATGCACTGCGATGTCTTGGCTGCAGAAGTAAAAAATATCAGCTGTCTAGACGTGGAGGCATTACAAACGTCCATCCTCTGAATGGGCACAATAAGACACATTACACAGACACTGAAGGTTCCCGAGAAGCCAGGTTTACAGCCAGTACAGAAGAAAGAGGAATAACTGGGTTAAGAGGGAAAACGTCACACTGAGACAAACAAAAGACTGTCAAAGAAACCCCCTTAAAGATATTATGGGGAGAAATTCAAAGCATATAATTCAAACTTGTACCTTTATACTTAGGTAGTTGTCACAACTCCGGGACTTGGCTCTGGAGTGCATTTTGCCCAGTGACAGCATTTAGAAACCCGGAGAGAAGAAATCCAAAACTTCAATGAATAAGTAAGTGTCATCAACTCCAAGCGCTATAATCCAGTGTATAATCCATGCAGTAAATCATCGCTGTGCATATCAACAGGTCCCCCTCTCTCTCTCTCTTTCTCTCTCAGTGTGCTGTGGTGTTGGCAGCTGGAGCAGACTAAACTCCTGTCGGAGCGTGAGAGAGGCAGTGCGCTGACTTCCCCGTCACTCATCCTCCCTCCCTCTCTCCCTCCCTCCCTCAGTCCCTCTCTCTGGCATAACCTCCCCCGCCCCGTTGCTGCTCTGCTACTGAAGCCTCTTCCAGCTGGATAAATGCAAACTGCTGCAACTTCAGGCTCATCATTCAGAAAAAGAAAAACACACACACACACACACTACCTGACCTGCACACCCCCACCGCCTCAGCCCCCAACACTCCACCCAGCAGGGGTCGGACTCTGACTAAATCCTCTCTGCCCCCCCTGACCCCTTGCACCCCTACCTCCACCGGCAGCTACCCTCCACCCCCTCCTGCCACAATGGTCCCTCTTTGTCCCGGCAATACAAATGGACTAGGGTTTCAGCTTATTCTGCTGCTTTTCAAAAGGAAAAAGAAAGAAAGACATCAGCACAGGACTGGCGGCTCAGGTCGCTCGCCACAATGGCGTCCCCCCTTAAATATTGTCAGGGGAATATCCAAACCTGTCAGTGGCACTTACAAGCCACTGACATATGTGGGACATCCTCCTGTTTCAGAAGACAGATAGCACATCTTCAAAACACATTAAAACTGTAGTTTTTCATTTGAGGACGTGTGAGAATAAACTCAGTTGTGCCATCAGTTAACATTCCTTGATGATGACACAAGCACATTTAATTAGTTACTATGCTTATATACATTTTGAATGTATTGTATCTTAACTCAACCTGATTTATTATCACATTCTCTTCACTTTTACTTCACGACATCTACCAGCAAATATCTGTACTTTCTACTACACTACATTTGACATATTCACATTGTATATTTCTAAAAGCAATCAATATCGAGAGAGGAACTGATTCACACATCCAATCAGGGCATGCAGGTAACATTAGACCCCGCCTCCTGCAGCAGTAGCATCACTGGTGAAGAAACACCTGACAATTATTTGGAAAAGGCCTCTGCAACATTTTACTCAAGTAGAAAAGTTAATGTGGTACTTTTACTCAAGTACATTTTTGTCTATTTACATGTACTTTTACTTAAGGGAGTGGTTTGAGTACTTCCTCCCCAACTGGTGAAGCGTCACACGAAAACACTCACTGAGACACAAAAACACCAGAAGAGGGGTGAGCGTGATTTCACTGCTGGAACGCAGTGTTTTCTGCGAGAAAGCAGGCTTTGTGTGAGAATGTGAAGATCACGTTAAGCCGGCTCCCGTAGACAGAGGAGGTAGTGAGGGCGGTTAATTAGGTTGGTTTATATTTAGAGAGAGGCACTGGACTCTTGACAGGACGCCATTAGAGCCGCACATCACAATGATACAACGGAGACAAGAAGACACACTGTCACCGGCTGCAGTCACACAACACACAGTGGCTCACGCAACTCAAACGCACTGTAGTTAGCGATATGTTGACAGAAGGCACTGGGGGAGATACACACTTTGATGTCGCACATTTCTGGGCAGCACAAAGAAGCCGAGGCATTACTGTAAACTGAGAAGTGACAAGGTAAATCACTGACTGCGTGTGTTGTTATATATACAGTGGATCTAGATTTAGTCTTATGTATATATCTACTGTATAATCTGCTATATAAACAGACACACATACCACACATGTGCACAATGCAAATATACACTCCTCCTCCTCATCCTCCTCTTCCTTTCCCTGCAGCTCATGATGTTTGTGCAGGGATTGACCCTATAATTTCTGCTGCCCTTTTCCACTAGGCTGGTTTCACTGTTTGTGAGGGCAGATTTTTGTTCTCTTTTATGGCTCTTCCATCCCCCACTTTTTTTTTTTCTTCTTTTTTTCTTCCTTTTAATTCTTACTTATCAAATTGGGTCGAGATCGCTGCACATGAGAATCAGAGCGGGTCATGTTGGGGCACCGCGGTCAACAATGATCCCAGTCGGCACACGTCCAAGATGCAGATGCGGCGGCCAAAGTGAGAGAGCAGGATGCCGGCTGTTTAGTCCTTCCTGTGTAAATTTGACCAGTGAAGTGAGACTGCAGCCAGGACCCTCAAGGCCACATGGTGACTAGTTATATTTTTAAACTTTAAGAAGATGTTTTTTTAAGAATCGTGGGGTCACTTTATTTATTAATTCCCAAGTTGATAGTAGAGAGATGACAGGATATGAGGGGGAAAGACAGGCAGCAGAGAAGCTCTCATACTGGGAACATTGTGGTCGGCGGCTTAACCCCTTAACCGCCGGGGCAGCCGGATCGTGGACTAAATTAAACCACTCTCTAAAATCTTAAACTGTTCAAATCTGTGTGAGATTATCAAGCAATAAGCAGTATTGTATTGGAGCGTTCAGCTAATCCAGTATTGTTAAGACTATAATAAAACATATTATATGTTTTCATTGATGCATCATCAAAAAGCAAATAGCTGCAGCAGTTCTGGTAAATTTTCCAGGCACATCAGAGCTATGGTACTGCACCAATCTGCAAATAATTTGTGTTATATTTAATATAGAATAAAGTATCAGTGTTTTACTTTGTTCAGCAGTGCAACAACACGACTGTACCTTCTTGTCTAATTAATAAAAAGCTGCCTTGTATGAAACTTGTTTTTCCAATGTAGCCACAGCATTAATGGCCTTTATACAGTTGTGGGTATTTATAATAGGACTTTTATTTTGTATTTCAGTTTTAACTTTTTTGTAAATCCACCAAATTAAAGAATTATCTCACGTACTGTATACCACCATGCTCTAGTAATACATAGAGAAAACAAGGTTAAAACCATATACAGAATGTCATCTTAAATAATGGAAATGAGGGATGGGATTATTTGTAAATCTATTTGACAAAAGACAATACTTTAGAACTTACACTCTCTTAAAGATGTTAACAAAAATGGAAAAATTTTCAAATAGTAAACACAGACACTCTCTAATTTGGCCTTATCTAGAAATGTAAACATTCTGTTCCTCTGTGGCCACTAGAGGTGACTTCAGTGTGTTTGTGGAGTTGATGATTTAGATCAGGAGCGTAACCTGCTGCACTGAGATACACAGTAAACAAATGTTCTGGGGTCCAAACAGTTTTAAATTCAGGGTGATTTATCCCACATTGCTGACCTCCCTCTGCTGAGGACCAAAATAAATCCATCAGAGGGCCTCATGCACGTTATCTACAGCGAGTCTCGATTCAGATCAAGACAGCGGTGAAGCTCCGGACAGTACAACATCAGCACCATTTACAATAATATGTTTGTACAACTGCGAGGATGAAACCTTTCCTGTTGTTTTTCCACGAGTAACCACGAGGTTTAAAATAGCCTCATTTACGCAGGCTTCTGGTAAACAATATTTATGTGATGTGAAAAAACAGATAGCCGGTCCCAGGGGTGCCACACGATCTGATAAATCTATCAAGGGAACAAATTAGTCAGATGACGGGAGAGCTGCACTCTCATCATCTTTCAACGTCACATCTGACTGCAGATGAAAAATATGAGGCAGCTTTAGGAGGGGAGGTAGGACACAGATTTTTTTAGATTTGTATTTCGCACACGCACAAACACGTTAAACCAAACTTAATTCAGAACTCGAAGGAATGATCAGAGGAACTAATAATAATGATAAACAAATACTTGTATAGCACTTATCTAAATAAGGTTACAAAGTGCTTCACAAAATACATGGCAACAAAATGAAAGACCTAAAATAACAGGGATTCAATTCAGTTGAATTTTAAACACCATATTATAACATAATAGAGTCAAGACCTTATTGTTTATAGAGAAACCCAACAGTTCCCACAATGAGCAAGCACTTTGGCGACTGGAGAGAAAGAACTCCCTCATTAACTGGAAGGTGCATCAACTGTACTTTGAAGCACAGTCGCTGTTGTTATATAGATGGGTGGTCATTTGTGAGGAACTGAAACAAACACACACACTCACACACACACACACACACACCAAACTGAGGAATGTGACACCTTGGTACAACCTCACTTCGTACCAACCTCACAGTGCCACACAGGCCACCCAGCAGCAGTTGTTATGAAAACTTTAAATTTCACCCCTTTACAACAG
The DNA here is from genome assembly GCF_947347685.1 of Pleuronectes platessa. Lineage (NCBI taxonomy): Eukaryota > Metazoa > Chordata > Actinopteri > Pleuronectiformes > Pleuronectidae > Pleuronectes > Pleuronectes platessa. Next base: position 14,153,041 of record NC_070635.1, on the reverse strand, counting down.
TAACACACTGTCTATAATCACAGCATTGCCCAGTCATTTGAATATAAACACATCTTCCCAGCAGAAAAATGTTTGCTAGATCCTTGTACATAAAAAAAAAATCTAATGTTGCAGGAGCATTACTGCAACTCATGAAACCCATACTAACTAGGGCTGCAAGGTGCCATCATCTAAATCACAAATTAAAATGAATAGTTTTTTTTTTTGGACAAAGTGACATTTTCATACGACAAATTTTATCTCACCAAAGCCAGAAACCCCAAGAAGATTCCATTTACTGTGATGTAAGACCAATAAAGGCAAATTTCAAATGTGAAAACTAGACACAATCAAACGTTTTGCTTGTAAAAAGGCTGTTCTGTTAGTTGCTACTCATTTTTCTTTCAATCGATGAGCTGTTGGGGTAGAGATCCTCACTCCACTTCACCATTTGAGACACACACGTCTTTGACTAACAAGAGTCTCCACCAACTCTCAGTGCGTTAGTGGGGACAATCCCAAAGGACGGTAAGCATGAATCAGCATTACAGATTTTATACTCACAGTTCAGTCTTGGATGTTATGGACAGGGAGACTGAGTCCCTGAAGAGGACAGAGTGAAGTGAGTCATCGCCCTCGGTCTGTCCACCTCACACGGACCTGAGAGTTCACATCACATCACCATTCCGGACTCACACAGGCAGCCTGAGCCACGGCCCCCTCTGCCCCCTCTGCCCCCTCTGCCCCTTCCCAAACAGTCCCAGCAGATAAAAATGGTCTGACCGAAGCGTTCCTCCTCTCACAGACAGACTCTGGGATTTTGATTGATTACCTCGCAACACAAACGCACACAGCTAACCACTCATACTGTACCAGGCACCCCGATCCCCCCCCCCCCCCCCCCCCGAGTCTCCCACCGCCGCTGCACTTAGACCGAGCACTGACTCTGTATGGAGATATGCAAACGCTGCACCGACACGTTTCAAAAAGAACCACGCATCTTAAATCAAAAGTTCAGCACAGTCCCACTCCTCCTGTGATGTCAGGAATGACATTTTACCCCCGGACTACATATGCAGGGGGGTGCAGCTGTTCCGACCAACAGCCCCTCGGTGTCCATGCTCTTTACTGCAGGGGAAGGCCCAGGAAGAGGGCGCCACCTGTCATAGCCCCCTAATGCACCTTAGCCCCCTGCCGTGTGGACGTCTCACTCCAACACAAAAGCCACTGTTTTCTCTGGGCACACGAGCACAGGTGGCTGGAGGAGGCAAGGTCGAGTTACCGCGCTGGCTCTCACAGCTCAGATCATCAAGGAGTCAGGGAGAGGACACGCTCAGTCTGACCGGGAACGCATATTAGACCACAGAATGAACAGCTAACGTTCAGTCAATACATTGTAAGACTTTGCGATAAAGGGTTTAGAAATAATGATTTTAATAAGTAATCCCTGTATAGTAATGGGGCTTTCTCCCATTACAGTCTAAAGTAATCAAACTTGAGCTGTGCTGCAGGGGAGAAGAAATAGGGCATGAAAAAATACTGAACGCACTGATGCTGGATTTTGGTATTCCTGCACAGACATGCCTGGGTACCCATGCGCCTATAAATCTGTTTCAACAAGATCTTAAACTGTACATTGACTTCAAACAGAAGCCTGACTTAATATATATCGTATGCAAATTTGACTCAACGGCCCAACCCTGTGTTCAAATTTGAAGATCAGCACTCACCTCGCTCTGCTGTGCTGCTTTAGAGTCTCCAACAACACATGGAGGAGTCGCTGGCTCTCTAGTGTCTGAGGTGCTGACAGCTGTCTAACCAGAGGAGAGGACCGGCCCCTATAGGTCCTGCAGGAACCTGACATGTTCCATCAAACACACTGCTTTGTTGACTGGGGGAGAATCACAATATTAAGGCTAGCCAGGCAGAAAGTATCCCAGCCCCCCCAGGCATCCCAATTCCTCGGCGGGGCGTAACCCAGTCGTTTTATCTGCACCCATCTCCCTCCAGAGTGTGTGTGTGTGTGTGTGTGTGTGTGTGTGTGTGTGTGTGTGTGTGTGTGTGTGTGTGTGAGCACTGTTAGGGGAAACCAAGAGCAGTGCAACTCAACTGACCTGTCATGTCAACTCAGTCTAGACAACTGCACTTTACCTGAGCTTTCTGATTCCCGGTTTTTGGTTGAATTTAATTAATTCTCAGAACTTCAAAAGTTTCTTGCTAATTAAAACGACTCTAATCACCGTTAGCCTTCTATTCTTCAGTCAGAGCTAAAAAACAAAGGATTAATGATAAATGTGGCAATAAAGACATCAAGCGCAGCTCACATATTGATCTAGAGACAATGCAGGGGCTGTTGGAGTGCAAACGGTCTCTAGCAGCGCTGACGGCCCCAGATGTCAGCCTGCATTGTTATATGGATTACTCCAGCCACTCGGCAAACACCTCCAGGTGTGCATTCCACACCAGGAAGGGGAAAAGGTGGCAGCCACTCCTCTGAATCAATAAAGGAGTAAAAAAAAAACTTTTCTCTCTCTCTCATGAACTGAGCGTGCCCGAGCAGAGGGAAACACTGCTGGAGTGAGCCAAGAGGAACTTGCGTGCTCTGAAAGAAAACAACAAGTAGAGCGTAATGTGCTCACCTTCACAGAGGCGGAGTGTAGCACACGAGCAGCGAGTGGCAGTTTATGGGGTCTAAGGAGAAGGCAAGTGCGACGGGAGGCTAATCTCTGGTCTGAACTGTACACCTGGTCTCCTCCAGGTCTTTAATCTTTGGAGGAAGGAGCAGAAATTAGAGGCCCCTCAGTCTCCCATGTCCCTCACTTTGCACTGAACTACCCTGGGCGTATAAACATTCACCAGAAAATGAATCACAGGCGGTCACAGCTGGAGCATTGTGACACAAGGCGGGCTGAAGAGTTCGGGAGGATTACGGTATAGACAGCGCGAAATGACATACAGCATTAGTGACTGTCTGACATCATGATTCACGAGGGACGAGAGGATGAATAGAAGTAAACATGTCTGCTTACCTCTCTGATATTTGTTCTTTTTGCCGCAGGAAGACAACTCATGTACATGATACAATTATTTAGTGGTACAATTCTTTTTCAGATCATAAAACCAAACACTGAGTGGTAAAAACTCCTATAACTGAGGTGAAACTCTATTTTTTCATATCCCTGGGAACTGAGCACCTTTGGATTCTTTGACACCTAGTGTTTAGCAATTGTCATTTTCTTTCGAGAATATATGAAATAAAGGAAATAAGCTATTTGAAATAGAGTGAAAATAACCGTGACTCTTCTTTAATAACAGGCAGCTAGGCCGACTAATAGGTTGCTGATTTCTTTCCAAAGAAAACAAAATTCAAAGAACATGCCACAGCCTAATTTCCAGTAAACCTATGGACCTGAGACACAGTGATAAACATCGCGGAACTCATTACAGACTCTACTCTCTGTCCCTGCACGTCATAATTTGATGAAAAAATGCATAACTAAGTATAAGAGAGAGAGAGAGAGAGAGAGAGAGAGAGAGAGAGAGAGAGAGAGAAGGAGGTAGAGAAAGGGGGAGAGAACGATAGGGAGGGCGAGGTGTTTCCTGTTTCCATAGCTCTAATTATACCCTCTCTCTGGAGGATAGGGCCTATCGGGAAGAGGAACTCCTCAATGGCAAAATGCAGAGTTTCTGAAACTTCCTATATACGTAGGTTTCTGTTTTTTGTTGAGTGGCGGAAGAAAAGTAAAAGTGGTCATGCAACGATTTAAACATAAACTTCTTTCCAAGACAAAAATGTGTATTCAAAACCTTACACAAGTATGATACAGTGATATCAGCAAAATATGCTTGAAGTACCAAAAGTAAATGTGCCTTGATGGAGGAGTGTTAAACATCTACTACACCATTACTTGCTAATGTATTTTCGACTTCAGTTGGTTGAGGTTGAGATCAAATGGTAATTACTCTACTGTTAAACTAACTAGAATCGGACAGAGTGCAGTGATGAGACCATATTCAAGTAGTTTTATTTTAACTAAATATATTTTAAAATGCCAGAGGAAGAAAAGCCTGCAGCTCAAAACTAGGAACAAGAAATGAAACATGTTGCTGTATTAAAATAAGGAAAAATTTAACTTTGCTTTCTTCTCGTTGCATTGTCAGATTTTTCACTTTTATCAGAGGAGATAAGCTAATGAACTTAAATAATACTAGACTGGCCCTCACTTCTGCCATCAGTCCCCTAAAATTCACTCAAGCTGCATCAAATTACAGACACATAGATATCAGTCCGTGAGCAATGTCTGTTTGTTCTTAAATCAATGTCCTTGAATTATCTACTTGGACATTGGGGCAAATATTCAAAAAACAACCATTGCCATGTTGAAGAAAGAGAAAAATAAAATTCCTGGATCTGCTCCCTTAATCGAATCTGCTCGAAAAGTTAATGGGTTCCTTCTTGGCTCATACGGCTCCCTTCCAAGTTTCAATCAAATCTGTTCATTTTATCATAATCCTGCTAAAAGACAAATGGCAACAAAAACCTAATCTCCTTGCGTGAAGTTTCTCATACAGCAAAGTAACAGCTAGTCTGGTTGCTACATAAATGTATTGAGCCGCTTTATTATATTAAAGAAACAGTGCATGTCTATGTTTATTGCACTGGTGTGGTATTGCACCAACTGTTGCTGTATTTGTCTCCTGTTTCCTTCTGCTTTCATATAAACGAAACACTCGCTGTGTCTGTGAGCCACTGTCAGGGTCATGATTGCTTCCTGTTTAGAGATGCAGTGGAGATAGACCCTTGAAATGATGTGGCTTTTGAAAGACGTTGAGTCGAGGGGCGAAAAAAAAGTTTGTAGCTCACCGAGACACTTCCTGAACACAAATACAGTTAGAAGTGGGACGTCCACTCGTCTGAAAAAAAACTGTGTTGACTGCGTCTCGACACAGGCTGCACACTGCCCTCCTCTAGTGGCCGACGCACAGACATATAAAAACCTAACTGTCCTGCCGAACACAAGAGATCTAATCCACCCAGCAGACATTAACAGGAGGCTGGGAGACTGTCTGTCTGCTGTATTTCACACTGCATTAGGGAAAACAGCTAAATGCTACACACAACAATAGTAGAGTAAGTTCCCATAAAGTTTATGTGCCTGTAAACGGAGGCCACAGAGAGGAATATTAATAATCACTTTGACAGGCCTGGTTTGTAATCAGCCTTTGCTTCATTCATTAGTATGCAGAGAGGAGAACAAGCTGTGTGGTGGTAGAGGGGGGTGTTGGAGACAGAAAGGGATGGAGAGAGGGAGAGAGGGAGAAAAGAAGAGCGATCGGGGCAGCCTTCATCCAGCGGCACCTCTCCCATTGCCAGGCAACCCCGACACCAGACAGAGAATGTGTACAGTGCATTCTGCAGGCTGCCTCTGCTTACTCTCACCAATTCAGATAATGATTTACAAACAGTGTAAAAACCTAAAGGACGTTGTAGATTACAACACTTTCAACTGCACTCGTTAGATCTGGAGGACGTTGGAGCTCGAACAAGCACAGGACGGTTTCTAAAGAGTCTTCATAAATCACATTATCGGCCTTTACACCTCTACCTGAGTGTCCACCTTGAAACGAAAGGATCTTTTCAAATAGTTGTTTCGCATTTTATTGATGGTTACACAAGCATGAGAATGTAGGATTGATGATAAACACTAACATAGTCAATTACTTTCTGATTTTGGTGTAAAACACATTGTGTTTACATACTGATATTGTCATCATTACTTTCTTTCCCTCTGCACATGACACTGACCCCATGAACATGAACATAATGTTCACACCAGTGACCACGTGCACATCTTCTGCACCATCTGTAACAAATTGCACATATTTTCATATTGAAGGTATTTTCTAGATGTTTTTTCCTCATCCAAGGAGCTTATGTTCTCACCAATCCACTTTCTATAACGTTCCAAGATAGGGCCATTTTGAAAATTTTCATTGATTCTCAAATAATAATGATCTTGACTTAAACTAAATCTAGCATGTTTAGTATTGATACCTATGAGTGTGTAATTTGATGAGGCTTGATTGAATGTCATTGTATAGTTTTGTGCTTAAGTACTTGCATCTTAATTTGCTTCATCGTTCTTACTCATGTATAAGTTTGTTATGCACCAAAAAAAAAAGCAATTCTTGCATGTTGACAAAACCTACTTTGAACTTAATCTGCAACTATTTGAAAAAAGAAACTTTACATTCTAGTTATGAAAAATATCTTCATATATTTCTTTTAAGATTTATAAACCAAATGATTTACTGAGGGGGGAAAAATAGATGAATTTGACTTGGACGCAAGGTGCTTTAGAAGCGTGGAATTACATCCAGCAGCCAAACATCTGGGCATACTGAGGTCTTCGCAGAGGAAGAATTGGCTCAACAGTCCGAGCAGATTCCAGATAGAAAGAATTACCATTAATTGATTGAGTATATAACAATTGTCTGCTTTCCTTCCTCCCGCCTCTCATTTATCATGCGGTCGATTTGGTCCTGCCTATATTTGTCCAACAATACGGGCTCCAACACGTCAGAGAGGAGGACTCCTGTCAACTTATTGAACCACGACTCAAATGAGAGCGGAGAGAACAGTTTTCCTCTTTTGTGTCAGACTGGAGAGAGTCAGAATTAGTGAGCCATTTTCCCTCCAGATTCAACTCTGCTCAGCTTAGGGCTTAATCAAGTGGAAATCGGGAATAGGGGGCTGTGGGGGTGGCCGGGGTTGGGGTGCAGGGTAGAATGGAGCAATTGTTCAGATAAAGGCCTCATGTTGAGCCCACTTTGATGTGTGCTCTGGGGGGATATGCTGGGGTTTTACAGTAGCACTTCACACCAGTACTTTTGCACAAGACAACTGGATATAAAAAAGTGCAGAATCGAATAAAGCAAGGCTCAAACTTGACTTATCAGTGCTTTTTTTGTTTTGTTTTTTGTTAGGAATGTTAAAATAATAATAACATTGAGTTTTCTTGTTTTTAACTCAATATATAAAGGGAATAACATCAAAACACCAGAGGTCCAGTGTCACGTCTTTGGTGATTTAATATTCTGTCTGCTTCACTCACATGGACACAACAATCGTTTCAATATTCCGGTGGGATTCCCCTCTGTTTGCCCCACGCCTATACAAGCAGCAGACAGGCTCCCACTGACCTATTATGTTGCAGGGCCTTTCTCATGCATGTGTTGAATGAAAGCCAGCGTATCGATGGTCTGAGGATAATCACGTTTTCCCGAGACAGGCTTTGGAGCTGCACTAAATAAGCCGCACAGGGGGAAGGAGAGAAAGAAATGGTGGCTGGGGCACAAACTGTTGTGAAAAAGCTGCAGTTTCCCCAGAGAGTTCCGCACGCAGAACTGAAAAGTACCGAGGGAAGAAGAAGGGAATGGATTGTTTAGCTGATGCGTAAAAAGGAGGGAGAGCCAAAGCTGTGTTTGGACTCCTTACCTCTGTGTTTGCTCCTTCAGCAGCAGGTGCACTCGGGACATTTCGGTGATGCTGCGGGTTCCTGTGTCCACAAAACGTTTCCTCTGCGCCTGTTGACACCGAGGAAGTTCTCCAGGGACGCCTCCATGGCTGAACTTACTTAGCAAGTTTGTGCGTAAAAGGCGCACAGACGTAAATCCCCCGCAAAACCGACCCTGCTTCCTGGCCTGGAGTCTGCGGCACTAACTCTAGCACTTCGTGTGGAAGTTGGTGGTTGTCAGTTGTTTAGAGCAGTTTTCTCCGGGGGCGCACAAAGTGGATATTTGCATTAGGCCGACCCCTCCCCTCGCCTTTCATAGCTGCTATTGTTTGTCTCAGTCGGGGCTCGGATTCAGTCCTTCCCTAAATCCCTGACGACCGGAGCAGGGAATGCTGCTGCTGCTGCTTTCTCCTCCTTCTCCTTTTACAACTCAGCAGCCAATTAACAACACAGAAACTATTACACCGACACTTCTATCCATGTGCAACACAGTAAATCCAGCATGTGCAGAGAAGCAGGATTGGCTCGCACACTGTGGCTGTGGTTGTGCACTAAGTTTATTTGAAAAATGACAGGTAGGTCTGCACACATGGTCACGTGATGCAGGCATGCCCAGTAAGGTGACAGGCCCAGGTTTGACCCCTGCAGAGGGAAAGACCAGAACATGCTGTGATGGTTTAACTTGTCAGTGCAGTCGTAGGTACAATATTCTAATCCCAGCGGAAGTTGTTTTTACCTGGTCTGCTTTAAAGGAGTATTAACGACAATTTGAAAACCCTCGGATAAAAAATTTAAAATAAAGCAAGAGGTGCAAAAAAAAGCAGTAAAAGTGCAGAGTATGTGCATATGTTAAGTGGAATATGTATATAAATAAATAAATTAACAAGATTCTGACTTCTTCCCCTCTTCACAGAAGGTCAGAGGTCGTCCTCAGCAGGTCAGACAGCTTTATTTGCTCATGGTAAAAGTGGACAGGATCTCAGCTGCTTGATCAGGCGAGACTCAGACCTAATACTGAATTTATCAAATCATTCAAAAACTTGTGAATTAAACCTGCACATTTGCAGTTTTTGTCCATTATTCACTTCAGGGATATTAAATGACTTAATGTTATAAGGTGGTGATGAAGGGAAAATGAGCCAATCAACTCAATCATTATATAAAAAGATAAAGACCAGAGTTGCCAAAGAAAGTGGTTCACATAATATAAATAAAATATATGAAATCAAGTCTTTAATACTTGAACCGAATGATGGTTGCAGCGGATTTAATTTATTATCAGTATTATTTTTACTATTGGTATTTGAAGAAGAAGAAGAAGAAGAAGAAGAAGAAGAAGAAGAAGAAGAAGAAGAAGAAGAAGAAGAAGAGTTCTAACAACAATCATGTTGTATAGCCCTTTATAAAACACTCAGTTAAACAGTTCTATCAAAGAACGGTGAGATGATCGAATTCATCAAATCATTTAGATTAGAACAATTAGGAGTTTGTTTTGAGTGCGTATCCAGTTAAATCCAAATCTGACCTCTGGTGCGGCTCTCCATGGTTCAACTAATCGGCTTTGACTTCCTCTGTATCAGTCGGACGTAGAAATCTCTGGAGGCTGATGAGGAAGGTATATTTTCTGCTGTCAAAGAGTCCAACAGCTGCTGCAGCCACTTCTGCTGCAGGAGTCGGAGTCACGCAGGGTTGAAGTCAACCTGGAAATCAGGTGAGATTCTATGACTGAGTTTTTTGAACTGGACTTAATATGATGTAAAACCTTTGTGATCCTTGTTTGTACTATGTTGTGAATTTCTCTCTTTCTCAGACTGAAAAAGCTGTGAACTCAACTATGTCTTTTCCCAGGACTGTTTTAAACGACTCTATCATCGTTCATCCTCCGGGCTTCTACATCATTGGATTTCAGATGTATCCCTCCATCAGCGTTTACTTCATCTTCCTGGCGTTTTTGTTTATGTGGTCACGGTTGTATTTAACAGTTTGGTGATCTACGTCATTGTCTTTAACCACTGTTTGCACACGCCAAAGTTTTCTGGCTGTGGTCAACCTGGCAGTGATCGACATGATCCTGAGCATGTGCAGGATTCCCAGCATGATAAAGATATTTCTGGTGAAGGAAAATGTCATTCCCTTTAACTTGTGCTTGGTTCATGTTTTTCTACTATGCTTTTGGGACTCTAGAGTCGTGCGCTCTTGCTATACTTGCCTAAGACCGGTTGATATATATATATATATGTTTCCCCCTGCGTCACAATTCCATCAACAGCCTGCAGAACATGTCTTGTATTGTGGGGCTGGTGTGGTGCTTTGCTCTGGGAATTATTTTATTTTTTATTTTTTATTTTATTTTATAATTTTATTTTTTTCACATTAAATTTTTAACTATATATTTTTTATTTAATGTTGGATTTTATCTTGTGTTTTATTTTCCTTGTGTTAACAGACTTGATGGGTGTAGAATACTCATTTTTCAACATTTCTGAGACTGGGCAGTGATCAGGGCCGGGTCTAGACAGGCATGTATGAGGGGGCAGCCACAAATCTTGAGGGGGCATTGTGCCTAACCCTAACCCTAACCCTAACCCTATTTAGTTTGAGGGGGCACAACATTTATTTGAGGGGGCCAGGCCCCCTCTTGCCCCTGCCTAGACCCGGCCCTGGCAGTGATCCTGTTGAATCTTAAAGTATCTCAATAATTTGTTCAATGTGTTATGAAGCAGTTTCAAATTCAACACTATGAGGGAAATCCAATATGAACAATAGTGATATACATGTTTATATACATGTGTTTGTAAAACAGCTGGTCAGCAGCACTGATCTCACAGATGTATTTGTATCATTCACTTTTCACCTCATTGGTGGCTATTTACTGACATCTAGTGGCTGATTTAGACTGATCAGTGTCAAACAGTCGTTCAGCCCTTAACTGAAGACACAGGTACCAAATAAGGAAATACATAACGTCTGAATTCGTCAGTCTCCGAGGAGTCTGTTTACTTTGTATTGTGCTAACTGGGTGCATGCAGCTCAATAGATTTGTCTGTAATAAAATAAGAAACAAATAAACACACAAGGAGCAAAACGCTGCTTGCTCCAGAGTTATAGCAGGTTGGAGGAACCACCCTGCAGTGTTGTGTAAGTTCACACCTCTCATGAACTAGCCATTTAAATTCTGAACTAGTTCATAGTTCAGTTCATTTCATAGTTTTAAGGTGGAAAGTGAGAATGAAAGACTTAACTTGTTAAAGAAACCGTATCCATCACTACCCCTTGCCTTTACTGTCGGAATCTTTATCAGAGTGTGTGTAAAAATCCCTCAGATAATAATAAGGTGCACCGGATCTCGGATGTAGTTGCTGAGTCTGCCTCTCTGCTTTCTCTTACCTATGGAGGACCATACATGACTTAAGTAAAAATAAATAAATAAATAAATGTATAAATAAATACAGAAATAAATAAATAAGGAAATAAATAAATTAATACAGAAGAAGTGAATAAATATGTTAATAACAAAAGAAATGTCAAAAGAAATGTCTTAAATATATTTGCACATTTATTTATTGCCTGATACATTTCCTTTTCATTTGCAGTGTCCTTATGCTAATGAGAAAGGCGGGCCTAACCGTAGTCTCATGCAGGATTGGTCACAGGAGTGTAATGATCCAGCCCTACTACTTCTGCCTCTCAATGCTGGTGTCCAGTAGCTGTTTGCAGCGTTGAGCCAGTTCACACTTAAAATGAACTAGTTCAAGTTCACAGGTTAGTTCAGGTTATTTTTTATTGGGATGATTTAGGTGTCGGTAGTCCTGACTGTGAGCGTCACGTGTTGTACTGAGCACAAGGAGCGAGCCGAGAGGAGGAGGAGGAAACAGAAACTCCAGCTCGGTACAAACCACCTGCAGCTTCTGCTCTGATCATGAAGCCGCTGATCTCTGAGCAGATGTGACCAGAGAAACTCTGTGTTTCCACTGTTCTACAAAGTCACTAACCGACTGTTTCACGGTGAAGAGCTCAAGTCTCAGTCACTGCCCGTGTCTCTGAGCGAGTGTGTGGAGCAGCGCAGGGGCTGTGTGTGTGTAGCTCAGTTGACCAATCCTGCTCGAGACTGAGGTTAGGCCCTCCTTTCTCGTTAGCATAAGGACACTGAAAATGAAAAGGAAATATATCACGGAATAAATAAAAGTTGGAATAAATGTGGAAATAAATAAATAATGTGGAAATAAGTTTAAGACATTGATTTATATAATTCTGCATTTATTTCAACATTTATTTATTTATTTCCACATTTATTCCAACTTTTATTTTTCGATTTCAGTGTCCTTATGCTAATGAGAAAGGAGGGCCTAACCTCAGTCTCTAGTTAGGCCCGCCTTTCTCTTTAGCATAAGGACACTGCAAATGAAAAGGAAATGTATCAGGCAATAAATAAATGTGCAAATATATTTAAGACATTTCTTTTGACATTTCTTTTGTTATTAACATATTTATTCACTTATTTCTGTATTAATTAATTCATTTCCTTTTTTATTTATTTCTGTATTTATTTATACATTTATTTATTTATTTATTTTTACTTAAGTAATGGATGGTCCTCCATAGGAGAAATGATGCAGATGAAAAAATTAAATATAAAAGAATTAAATTAATTAAATGGGGGGGAAAAACTGCGCGCGTACATCCTGCGCAGAAGCCTATTGCGCACATCCTGCGCAGAAGACCAATGCGCAGGAATTTTTATTTTTTTATTCCTGTTTTCATATTTAATTTTACATAGTGTAAGATATTTAGCAATTAATAGGAGAAATCCTCCCACATTTGGGAGATCAGTATACTGCCAGCTTGAAGATGGGAAAGAGTGGGATTCAAACCTGTGTCTTTCTTGTTCGAGAACGGACGCTCTACCGACTAGGCCACACCGCCTGATGATTGCTAGAAGGAACCAAGCATGCTAAGAGGATGTACAAATTATCGTGTGTGTGTGTCCGTGTCATTTTCTTCAGAGAAAACTATTTCTACTTTACTACATATATTTGACAGCCTTACTTAAAAGTTACTTTTATATTATTGGCTTTTAGATACTGGATGATTTAACATACTTTAAAAACCTATTGTTAGAGAATAACCCAGTACTTTCTAACCTTGACTTCGGACGCCTTACAAGAATCACAGTCTGTTGTGATGTCCTGAGCCTGCCCCCTGCTGGCTGCTGGGTTCCTCTGCTGCTCTAGCTTGGTTTGTGCAGCTTGTGATTAACTAAGGTTGTCCATAAAATAAAATCTTTAATATCAAGAATCTTTAACGTCAACTATTTAGATATTCTCGAAAATATTAAATATATACAACAGATTTCCTGTTGTGTTTCTAATAATTATTAATGTTGGTCACATTTCCTTGATGAATGTGTGGAGGTTTTATTACCTCTGCTAAGGAGGTTATGTTTTCATCTCTGATTTGTCAGTCAACAGGTTTATGTAATAAACTACTGGACCAATAACCACACAACTTGGTAGAAGGAAGCTGCATGGATCAGAGATGAACATAGCTCTGTTGAGCTCTACTGAGTGCCAGTCTAGTGAATGAATCTGGAATTCCTATGTTCCTATGTTCCTCATAGCAGCATGATGCATACAAAGTATGAAAACCTACTCCTTTTGGCAGCATAGTAGGGACATTTGCTGATTTCACCACCCGTGGCTCCGTGGACAGGCAAGCCAGCATCTAAAACATCCTCCAGGATGGCTCCCTGTGTGAACAGTCAGGCGGCGGCTCGCACAGAAGTTGCGCTTCCGCCTCAGGTGTGTCCCTGATGTACACGCTGATAGACTGCGGTTAGAGTCAAAGATGAATCAAAAAAAGATTAAATTAACAGGTGCACAATTCAGAAAGCACCGCAAAGTAGAGGAGGAGAAGAAAGAACAATATAGAGGTAAGAATCACCCCGATTGTGGACATCATTAATGTTTATATGTGTCGACATGACATGATATGCTATCAGTACAGGACTCTTTTGATATTTTTTATTATATCTTTTTATAGTTTTTTATAGCTTACAAATTTGTCTGCCTGTGTGTGCACCTGTTTACAGTCCAAAACTTCTTGGGGATGAATGACAGTTTGCGTGTGTATGTTGGGGGGTGCCAATTTGAAATCTTGCCTAGGGCGCCAACATTGCCAGGGCCGGCCCTGACCAGTGAGCTGAGCTCCCAACTACGGTTCGGAGCCGAGACACTGGCCAGAGAAGAAAACACCTGGAATACGTTGCTTGTTTGGTCTGCATATGTGTGCCATGAGTGATGGGTAACGTAGTGCGAAGTCGATTTAGTTGGTTTAGGTTAGGCTACATCGCGGACATTTTACGGGCACTGAGCAACGACATGGTGAAAGCATTCGATTTAGACAGCGTCTCTCCTGAGGAGAAAGTATTGAAATGTCCTGAGGGTCAGTGAACAGGTAGGGGTGGGCCACGTGACAGTTCTAGGCCAAGGGCTGTAGGGTTTTGTGGGATGGCAGGCTCTCATTGGCTGATGAGTTGGCGTAGCAAGGGTGAATGAGGAAGGGGAGTGAAGAATACAGTGGTGGCTGATAGGAGTGTCGGAGTTTCCTGTCGTCTATACGCGAGGACGCTACAATATGAACGTGATCAAACGACCACAACATTGTTCTTATTGAATCTATTGTGTGCAAAGTATAAGCCTAATTTATTCCCATGAATTTAAAATGTCAAACACTTTTCAAACAGGCTATTATTTGCTCTGGATCCACAACAAAGTATTAGATTGAATTCATATTTAAATCTCAACTAATAATATAAAATTTAGCTGTCGATATATTTTTACCTGCACAGAGGAGGCAGACACACACTCAATCAATTTAGCAGAAATAAACTGTAGCTGCAACAACATGAATGAACTATATAATGTTTATTAAAATATATAAAAGACAAAAAATACATATATGCATAATATATCCATGATGAAATATGCATATACAGTATAATAATTATACAATAAAAATGTGTTTACATATATAGATTTTTTTTATACATATAGCAAGATATTTTTGCATTAAAACTGGCAGTGGTGATTTTATACTCCCTCCCTCCCCAAACAGGAAGCCCCTCAGTCCACATCCGGCCCCCCAGAGGAGGACGCCTCTGTGAAAAGCTTGAGAGCAGCAGCACCTTTTACACCTGAGATCCGTGTTTTGGAAAGGTCTCACACAGAACAACACAACTACTCTGATATACAGTAAAGCTTCCTGGGACTTCAACCAACAGCAACAAGAGGGAAAAGGGCGTCCTTCGATCCGTTTCTTCCTGGTATTTGTGCCCTTACTGAAAACAGGTACTGATCGCAGCAGTCCCAGCGGGAATATCCACAAAAAACTTCAAAGCTGTGCCACACGTATTTTGTTATTACACAATAACTTCTGAATACATCCTTCTGGTCCTTTATCATCTGGCATCACACAGGCACCGTTCCTCAGTACATCTAATCTCAGGATATATCTGTATAGCTTGCAAGAGAATATAAAGATCCTGGACAGAAAGTGAGACTCTCCCGTGGGATGACGTCAAGTCCTTTAGACTGGTGTGGTCGCTTGTGGTTGGTCCTGTACAGTTTGAGTCACTGCACACTGAGGGCGGTCATGTCTGGTGGTAATGGTGGTAGTGGTGGTGGTGGTGGTGTTCGTGGTGATGGTGGTGCTCGTGGCGTTGGACCATGGGCACCACAAACCCCGGGCTCCCAGGGGGGCCAGACGCCTGCTCTCTCTCCATGCTGGGCAGCACAGGAGGTTGCTGCTGCGGCTGCGACTGAGGGTTTTTGGTCGGGGACAGGGTCTCCCTGGTTCTGGCCCTCAGGCGCTTACTGTGGCTGTATTGCAAAGGGTGCTGATGGTGGCTGGAGGGTTGGGCTTGGTGCGGTAAGTGGTACACATCCTGACCTCCGTGGCCTGCTGTAGTTTGCATAGCGGGGTGGTAGCCATGACATTTAGTGGATTTGCCGCCTCCGCTGAGCCCGTTATTTCCTCCGCTTCCCTTGTAGTTTCCTTTGGGAGATTTGAGGTACTGCGTGCCCCTGCTTCGAGACTCGGTGGGGTTGTAGCTATCGCTGATGACTTGTGAGCGGCGCTGGTGAACAACTTGTGGCTCTGGTTCCTGGGAGCGGGAGCGGCTCTGGCTCTGGCTTTGGCTCTGGCTCTGGGAGCCCCGTCCCTGAGGCTCCTGGGGAGGGTAGACAGGGGTGATGCCTGCAGGCAGAGACAGAAGGTCAGTTTGTCATTGTAATATAATCATGAAGACTTAATATTGTACATTAAGTACATTCACAACAACCAGCAGGGTACAACACACGATGGACAGACACTTACCATCAAATCTGGAGGTGTAGTTCTCTATACCAGCCAGGTCCAGGTAGTGATTCCTCCTCTCTGTGTTCTCATCCACACAGTAATGCTGACCCTCAGTGGCCGGCGCCTCATTGCTCTGCCCTTTGCTGCTGAAAATGGAAAAGAAATATACATATATAAATATATATAAGTGGCCAACACTTTTACCCATCTTATCTGTATGAGCTGATTAAACACACAAAAGCATTTATCCTGGGCAGGAACTGACCTGATGTATGCAGACAGTCGTTTGTCAGCTGCGCGCCCCCCCTCGTCCTGGTGACTGCGATCTAAAAAGAGAACACAGAAAATCAGAACAGCACAAAGGGTTTAGCAACATCCAAATTTACTGACAAAGAGATTGGGTTTTTACATAAAATCCACTTTGACCATAATTATTTGTTACATTTGCTAATTCACATAATCACTCACTTATTTCAGTGAGTAGCTGATAGGTCCAAACATACATGCAGACCATTGACAAGGGAGAACAAATCTAAACATTTACAGAAAAATGTGTGACGGTACAGGCCACTCCTGCTAATTGTTTAGTGCACTGCACGAACATAAGAACAGAGACTGTTTGCGAGTACAAAAACAACGTTAACCCCCACTACACTGTACTGAGTGGTAAGATTTGGGTTTCAGAATTAAAACTATCCCCCCTAAATCTACAAATCTATGCGACATCCTGAGATGTCACACTGTATATTTGAAACAAAAATTACTTTTAGTCGTAAATTTCCGTTTTCAATCTCCTTTACCTGCTCCTGTTTCTCTTCGGTGGCACCTTGGCTCTGGAGTGACGGTCAGCTTGACCCGCAGGGTCTTGCTCTTGTTGTGGCAGGAGTGATTCACTGAGGCGTCCACTACATCATAGATGGTGTGCATCAGACTGGACATGTCCTATAGCGACAGGAAGAGCACACTGTTGGTATTCGATCAATATCATCAATATGACGAGAAGTACTCTGTAGTATACACCAAGGAGCTCAGATAGAGAATGACAAGGGGAGTAAAGACAGCTACAACATATTCACCTCCTTTGTGACTTTCCCACTGTTGTCGAAGTCATAGAGGGTGAAGATCCATTCCTGACGATTGTCGTCCTCCACAGACACATCACACTCCAAGTCCTGTAGACACAAACACATGAGCTGAATATCTTTTATATACTAACATACTATAAATGTACATTTTTGCAAACATTGAGCTGAAGACTAAACTAAGCACTATTTTCTACAGCAGGGGGCAGCAAAGTACACAAGATTCACTCCCATACTTATTCTGAATGTTTGAGATTTATCTTCAGGTGATTTTAAAGACGTCCTTACAAAGCAAAAATAAGCAAGATCAACAACCTAGAAATCAAATTTTTGTGTTTACTTATATATCCAAAGAAAGATGTACGGAGAGCTGACAGGATGGTGCTGAATTTATCAATAAAATCCTGTCCACTATGACTTCTTCCAGGAAAAGTGAGCGCAACCACTCTCAGTTACAACTTTTTGGCAGTAACATTGATTCAGATGTATCCAGTAACATGGCCATAATTGGAAAAATAAACATCTGGAATATAGGCCCTGCTGCAGGCACGGTGCAGCGCTGACACTGTTTCGAAAGCCAGTATACATTTACAAGGGAGGAGACCCCAGAGAGAGAACCAGCGCTTTACGGTTCTATAACATCTCCCCAGCTCACATATCCAGCAGTGATCACCAAGGACAGATCTAAGCACTTCTCCAAAACATCCAAGTCTAAACATTACAATCTATTTTTTCTATTTATTGGCCCCCGAAATTCAATCAGGATATGGTGTGGAGCAGTATCAACATACAGACAGATGTTCTGTGCGCGCGGGTGAGGGGCACCCAGCGGTGGCTTGGATAGAGGTTACCCACCATGCATTTATTTTCTAACCCATGTTTAAATAACTTTCACTCACCGAAACACACAACAGTTTCAACACTCCCAGCTCTGAGCGCATGACCTAGGAGAGACCTTTTCCTGACTTGAAAAGTCCTGTCATGTGAAGCAAGACCGGTTCGCTGTTGAAACAACTGATCTGCCCCAGCCAAGACGGCATGAATGGTATTGTTGTAGACTTGAGGTCAATAAATTCGGGATGGCTACGTCCAACTGGGGACAAAATCTGTGTTCTCAAATTGGAGAAAATCCAATTTTAGGCTAGGAGTAGGGTTAGGCAAGTGGTGGTTACACTGAGGGTTATGGTAGGTCTCTAAGAAATGAATGCAAGCTCTAACTACTAAGGTTAAGCGGCTGGAGTGAGTGAGTGAGTTAAAAAAATGGTCTCTAGCTTATGTCTTGTTCCACATTGCCTGTGGCTCATTTGGTGCTGTAAAACCATGTCCAGGTCTTCATGACTAGATAAATAGGAATAAACGCTCCCCCTTAATAATTATTAATGCAACTAATGCAACTGAGGTGTAATTAGAAGCAAGTAAAGGAATCTCCACGTTAGGTCAATATGGAACCTCTTGCAGAACAGGCCTGGAAGGTTAATTTAACTCGACACACAGCTCATGCAAATCACAATCAGTCACTGCTTACATCCAGACTGATGCGTTTCTTCCCGTTGGCTTTGGAGGCATCTCTGAGTACCTCTCTCTCTCTGTCCTCCGCGTGCAGGTACTGCAGGTAGCTCTCGCAACCCTCAGCTTTCTCCGGAGGAAGAACCACTGTCGACGCAAGAGGAAACATTCAAGTTCTGAACAAAAGTAGTGTTTTCTCACCAGGAAATTAGGCAAAAGTTTGTGTGCTTCTCTTACGGAGAAAAACTAAAGGCCTCACCACATCAAAAATTTCACTTAGATCCCCATTGTTCCTTTGCTTATAAATGTGGTACATACGAAAGACTATAAATAAATAAATCCATTTCTCTTTTTGTTTCCATAATACATGTGCATTAGTGTCTCTTTTTGGCTCTATATATACTAGACCACAAAATGTAACTGTAACATCTTGATTTCGTACTTTTAACTGTTCAAACTCTGATTACAGATGAGATTATAGAAGGATTTTTAAAATGTGCTTGTGTTGCCTAGGAAATCCTTTACAGTCTTTTGTTTAGTATTGGGTATCATGTGATTGCATTTCTGAGGTTAGCCTCATGTAAATAATAAGTGCACAGAGCAGTACTTTCTATGGTCCATGAAGCTTCTTTAGTTGTAATGAAAACTTAGGCAGATGACAAAACTGCTTTTTTCATCATGCAAAATTACTCAAGTATCCTGAAATAACATGCACTTTGTGAATGGTATACAGATCTATATTTACCATGTTTCATGCTGTGTTATTTATGGAGTCATCCATACCAATTACTCATACATACTAATCTTTCATACAACGTCGAATCTCTTCCCTGCGCCATAAAATATTCAAGGATTGTTTTTCCGCACAAAGCTTATCAATGAGTGAAAAGACATCGTTCTCCACCTACCCTCTAGGGGACAGTGTTGATCTGTGAATCGTCCTTGCTTCAGCCCACCATTTGAGAACTCCTGGGACAAGGGAAGAGAGGAGGAGGAGGAGAGGGGAGGGGGGGGGGGTCAGAGATGTAAGTGAATCTACAGTTCAGACCACAGACACAGAGAAAACAAACAGTTCCAGCTGAAGCATTTCCTACTCAGATGAGAGGGAGCGGGCTGGAGGCTCCAGCGCCGCCAAACACTTTGAACATCTGCACGCTTATTGTGTTTCACTGTCTGGGATACAGCGGGCGCAGCCGCAGCCAAGCTTTCAAGATTCCTCCAAGCCCTTCAAATGGACCTCTCGCATCCATCAAAAAAAAAAAACCTTAATGCACTTCATCATCTGAGCTCTTTCTCTCTCTTGCTCTCCCGAGCTGTTTATTCTCATCCTGCCTGACATGGAACCCACTGAGAAGTGTTTGATGGAAGAGGTCCAGGGTTTAGGAAAAAAGAAAAAAAAGTTTTGTTGTGTTTCTCATTGAAAACTTGACTCGGAGTTTATGGTTTATGTAAAACAAACCTCACAATGAGCTCTCAGCAACATGTGTGTATTTATTTTGAATGGAGAATAATTGCCAGATGGAAATTTCCATGCAGATAGGATGGGACTGATTAAATACACAATTCCAATGCCATAAAACAAAAGTGGGGCAGAGGGGGAGGAAGGGGAAAAAGGCTCCACCGTCATATGTGAATAATCTATATCCTGCATAAAACAGAACCACAATGCATTCATAACCATCCAGCACATGTGCTAATACAGAGGGTCTCCATGCACACACACATACACACACACACACACACACACACACACACACACACAGCCATTCTTACAACTGGATTGTGGAAACAATGAAAATTAAGTGCAGCACAGTATAAAAAAAGTATAAACCACAAGTATTTAAACAACAAATGATTCAAGTTGTTTACGTCATTCTCTTTCCTCTAAGCTGCTCCACACACACTTTGAAATAAAATCTCACCAGACTGAATCAAGGGGGCCCACTGAAACGAGACAAATAAAAAACAGATAGATGCTCGAAAACAAAAGAACTCCATGTACCTTCAACAGAGCGGAGGCTCAAGCGAGAGTCGGAACATCTGCATGCGTTTAGGTGAACCCCCCCCCTTCCTTCCCTCTTCCCCTCTTTCTCAGAGTAATGACAGCGCCAGGGCCTGTGGTTCTATTTAACAATCTTATACCCCGTGATTATTCCTCACTTCTGAGGATGATACCTCCAGCCTGTAATCTAGGCATTGACCTTCACTGCTGAAGGGGGGAGCCGCTTGGGTCTCAGGGTCAAGGCTCGGACACCTCCCACTGCAAATTGGCCACCGGAGACACAGAGAGAACACAGCGAAAGAATGGGAATCGAGCCTCTGGGAGAGGAGGAAGAGGAAGAGGAGGAGGAGGAGGAGGGGAGCGACACAGAAGAGGGGCAGGAAGTAAAACGGGAGGAATAAAGAATAAATAATAAAGCGGAGGAAAGGGAGCACAAAGGGGGAACGGAGGGAAGGAAACATAAGAGGAACAAAGATGGAAGGGGAGAAATGCAGATAAGAGAGGAGGCAGAGGAGGATGCGATGTGTTTGAAAGGAGATAGGGCCTATCTATTGCTGACTTCAGTTCCTGGTGGGATGGAGGTGGGTTTGCCGGAAGGCTGCTGGGAGAGGTGCAGAAAACTGGTACCACTCCCCGGGCCCCAAACAGGCAGCAACCTTAAATCACAGAAATCTAGAGACGACAGGAGCGTTCGTGCGTCCCCATGCATCCTTCTTTTTTTGGTTCGTGTAGCCAAGTTGTTGTTTCCCTCCTGCGCTGGATGCTTTCATCTCCCCCGCTTTGTAGCGCAGTCCCCTAATGAAGGGCAGTATGTAAGGATGAGGGAGTTCACACAGACACTGTTACGCAGCTCCGAGGAACATCAAAAGCAACCATTGATTCTTCTCATCCCCGTTCCCATGAGGCTGCAGAGCAAGGTAGAGGCACCTCCAAATGAAAGACGGGATTCAGCCTCCACTGTAATGAAATGAAGCCAATAAACCGACTGCCAAAAGACAGCCCCGTCTCTAATTAAAATTCAGATATCAGGAGACGTCTTGCTGACTGCACGAAGAGAGAACCAGCGCTTATGGTGAACACATGGCTCCCCCCCCCCCCCCCCCCCCCCCCCCCCCCCCCCGCTCCACACACACACCTCCATTACATCCATTTGGGAGAGCTAATGAGAGAGAGCAAAGCTGGGTCTGACCACAGTCTGCAAGTTTAATGTCGAAACACATGGCATCTCCATCCCCATCGCCCACGGTGTCGGGCTCAAATCTGCCCACCACATGTGTAATTAACTTAGCTCTGGCATCTAGCAGCTCTCATTCTTTCACTATCAGATCACAAACGGCTCCGGAGGCCGCCCGAATGTGTTAGCACTTTGGGGGGGGAAGCGTTCCTTGCTTTCCACCAGTGGCGTATACACCTGAAACCTGTCGTGCATCCACATCCACGGCAGTGTGTGATGTTGGCTATGGGGGGAGGGAGGTAGACGAAAACACTGCATGTGTGGGACCAACACTTCAAGCAGGCTGACAGGGGAAGTGATAAGGCATTAGATCTCGGTTGTCTTTGCAGTGCATTGGAAACAAGCGCTGACAGCGTTCCATGTAAACAGGCTCCGTCTCCCAGACGTCTTGACATAAGAGACAGACAGAGACGGTGTGTGATGTTTGTTCCTGTTTAATGCGGCAGTTCTGCCAAGCTTCCCTAAAGCCTCAGCCTACTGCCAGACTTTTATGTGGGATAGGGTAACCAGCAGCTTTCATTGCTCCCTACCAGGTGACATCAGACATCCCCCAGCAGTCTCTCTCTCTCTCTCTCTCTCTCTCTCTCTCTCTCTCTCTCTCTCTCTCTCTCTCTCTCTCTGCCTGCTTACCACCCATCCTCCCACTGGAAAACACTGCACATCTTTGTTTTAACACCCCCCCACCACCACCACCACCCTTCTCTCTCAAGCTCCGGCCCCTAATAAAGACTTCTTTTTAGTCCATTCTTCAAATCATGTGCCGCACAACAGTTTTTGGGGAAAACTGCATCTTCAAAAACAAGGGAGGCTAACATTAAGATTGTGTACACAGCTCCTCTGGCCTCAGGGTATGAAATATGGCAACTTGATCAGAAGTGTGGATGCGTATCCGATTGCAAATATGTGCTGGGGAAAAAACACAAAAACAGGATACTGTCTGGAAGCTTCCTCGTGTCATATCAAAGCGTTGTGGGTTTCTGAAAAACTTCAAATAGCTTATTTTTGTTTTGGGATAAAGCTGTAGTTAGAATAAAAATAACTTAAGCTGGTGGTTTAATTATTTATTTTGTCCCCCCCCCAAAAAATCTGTTTTCCTTAAAATGTAGTGTGCAGTCCATTGTTCAAACCAGGCCAACAATTTCAGTTATTTCCTTTATTTGATGCAGAGGGGGCCTTGGGAGACAAATCGTGGCCAAACAGTGGAAGTTCTCCAGGATGTACAGTTTCTAGAAATAAAAAGGCACCTGGAACTGACACTTAAGGGACGCCCCATGCAGGAAAGCCTTAATGACCAGCAGCCAACCAGCATCCCTCCTCCCACGGGCCATTAATTGGGAATGGTTGTGGGCGACGCTGATGAAAACGAGGATCGAGAAGTATCACTCTAAAGAAAGGAACACCAGTACGTAAACAATCTACATACTCCTCGCCGCAGAATGAAACCGGAGAGGCAGCGGGGCCATTGAGAAATAAAAGCCCTCCATTCCGAGAGAAACCAACTTGGCCTTGACTCAAAACCAGATGTGAGCGGTCATATACTGAGGAGAGGCAGAGGGAGACGAGGGGTGGAGGCTGGGGGAAGGGGCTGAAAATATGGGGAGCTACAGAGGGAGAAGGAGGCCTGTTGCACAACTCGTCTCTTCTCCTGCAAGACAGTAAAAGAACAATATGTTGGTCTCTTGACGGCGGAACAGAAAGCCCCCTCTTCTTAGGGCCAGTCAGGCCTCGGCTTTCATTCCAGGTCGGGGTAATTATGGTGCTCAGGAGTCAACAGAGCGCACTGGCCTCACCTAGCAGTGAGCAGCAGTATTAAAACAAACAGCCCTGCACATACTGCTGGATCTGAGTTACTCTGCGTATTAAAGTTCATTGTAATTACAGTAAAAACACAAGCTTAGACCATGTTTTTACTAGTCACTTTACAGCCATGCGTTGCTAACATGACTGAGCCAAGGACCCTCGGTAAAGGTTTGGAGCTGTTTCAAGTTCCGCCTCAAAAATCTCAAAATGTTGAATGCTTGTCATAAGAGGGCGGCTCAAATATTCCTTTGTCCACTAATCAGGGTATTTTATCTATGTATCAGTGGGCCACAACATGTCTCCCTGTGAATGGAAAGGAGATCAGAGCAGAATGCCATCCCGTTATCGGGACTGGCCCCGTGTGGCCGAGATGGCCCAGATATGGCGCTCACAGGGTGGTGGGATTCTCACTGAGGTCAAACAGGAGGCAGAACCTCTCCCCTTGGCAGGACATGAATCAGCGGGGCGAAGCCTCTTTGGTACCAGTGTAACAACAGCTGTGAGGAGAGATGAGCGTGCCTGCCTGTCTGTGTAAGAGCAGCATGTAAACCACCGAAAGTCACCCGCTCCCTCTTCAATCAGGGAAAGACTAGCTGCTAAACTCCACACGCCCCTGCAAACCCCTCCTCGCAGCATCACCGCTCTTTCACTTTGCTCGCGACCTGCTGGACGGCATAAACAAAGATTAGCATCGCTGGCTGACCACCCTGCATCTGTCACCGGTGCTGTAATCAGCTCGCCTTCATTAAAGCAGGCTTTGATAGGAGTCTGATGTAATGAGCGCCCTCCTCTCAGCTGTCACACAGGCAGCTACTGTGGGGACTTGGAAACCATGTGTTTCATACCAGCGGGTGGATTCACACTCCCGAATCTGGGTTAGGCAAATGTATTAAATTATAGACGTAGCAGATCATAACACAGTTCATGTATTTGATCGGTTACTGGAAAGAGAAAAAAAAACAAAGTGGTTGCCATGGTTCAGTACGTCTGAAACACCCCAAAAAACTGAAGTAGGTTTTAAAACCTGATGCCACACACATTATGACAGCTCCACAGAGAGCATGCTGCTTTAATTCAGACGTAACCGAGCCTGGTGGTGTAATGCAATAGTCTCTCTGTGGATTTTTATATGACTACGCTATGTTATACGCGCTCAAAAGTATAATAAAACTGGTTCTTTTAACAGTCACAAGTGACACTGTCTGTTCCTTTTATTCAGTTTTAAAGTTTTAAAACTGGAAACACGTATTTAAACACATATTTAAATCTGAAGTCGAGCAGTGTTTTCAAAAGGTGAAGCCTCCAGTATGTCAGGTCTCACAGCCTCACGCTAAGGCAACAAGGTGAGTAACTGGGTTTAATAAAGGAGACAAATAAACTCAAGTCTATTGTCTTTTAAGTCAGTTGACAAACCTGTTAGCCCATAAAATATAGAAAACTGCACAATCTCCCAGAGCACAAGAAGTCAAGAGCGATAACAAAAATAGTTTATGCATTAAAATAAACTGTGGGACCTATGACCTGTGTAAAAATGGCACATCATATAGACAGTGGCCTAATTCATATCTGCCCTTCCTGCATGTTCCTTGGCTTGGAGAAAATATGAATTATGGCCTCATGATTTGGAAATTGTGCCACACTTTAGTTCATTGGTATATTTTATTAAATGGCTGCCGGGCAGGGAAAACATGGACCTTATATTAGATTGTAAAAATTCTTGCTGTTTAAATTTTCAACCGGATCGGGAGGCAGGAGACACACAGAACACATTTTGAACACTCACTCACACCCTGCAAACAACAAAGAGGCGAGCGCGCAAGGCCACGGCATATCAAAGCCAGTGTGGGACAGGCGGTCCGACTCAAACAGGATGTTCCTCTGTTTCTGGCCTCCATGTGAAATTCTGTAAGCTCCCGCGCAGGCCCCTGACTCCTAAGCCGGGCCAATGGGGAGCGCGTCCAGGCTGATAAAGCTGAGGGGATTTGTTCCACATTCCACAGGCCCTTGATACAACACGGAGGACCTTAGACTGCCAGGTTGTGGGTGACGCCGAACATCCGGCGGAGCAGTTCATCATCAGCTCATCACCTGCAGTGATCTCACATGGTTCAGTATAAAAACCTTCTCTTCAAACTGGTCGTGTGTCAGTTACAGTCACCACTCCACCTTGTCCGGTCCTGTCGGATGACAACTGTCTCCCTGTAATCTGCGAGGGCGCTCCCTTTGTGCCGCCCGCCGGAGTTCAGAGTCGGGTTTCCAGTCGTCGCTCTATTAGGGACATGTCAGTTATAATTGCTCTCACCTGTGAGATAACCACAGACACCGCTGTTTTCACTGCCCGTTTTGTTAAGCTGCGAGGGATTTGAGTCACAGGTTTGAAAAGCCGGCCTGGCAGTTCATAGGGGCGCGGCTCTGTGGTTGGAGGCTTTTGGAGCTGCAGGCATTACAGGGCTCCTGTGGGTGACTGAGAAATGTAAACAAACCATGCTGGGGTGGGACAGCTGTGTCCCAGTGTGGAGGAGCGGCAACACACGCGTGGACTTAACACGAGCGGTCCCCGGCCATCCTGGTCTGATGTGACCGCGTGTCACCGCTACCTGTCATGTTCTGAACACGCCCGAGTCAGTGGATATTGTTAGAGATATTGTTCTTTGTTCAGATTGAATTGTCTCATAGCTTTTGCCAGTTTGTGTTTGTAGATGCAATTATCTGTTCAGTTTACCAACTCATTCTTCCATCTCTTCATTACTTTACTACATGCTAGGCGAATGTGTTCAGGATTACTCAAAGAATACAGGAGAGATTTTATTTAAATTTGTTGGAAGAATGGGGTATGGGCCAAGTAAGAGCTCATTCACCTTTAGAGGGGATGGAACATATTTTCTACCTTTTGGGGAATTTTTCAAGAAATAATGCAGAGATCTTTATTTTTTTTATATCAGGGATGTGTAGATTCAGAATAAACGTGGATCCAGATAGGGATCTGGATGTTTCTGATCTGATTACTTTGAAAAACTAACGATTAAAAATTTAATAATCTTCATTTGACATTACTTCTTAACTTTCAATACATTACTTTATTACCAAATCCGCCTGTTCTCTTTAAGCAAACAAGCTAATGTTAACTACAGCAACATACACTTATCTAACTATGGCCACTGTTTTTCCATTCATTTTCACAATTTCAATAGTTAATCCATATCAGCGTGTCAGCCATTTGTGCCTCATCAACCTTTTTTCCACTTCTCTGGTCCCTTCCTGTCCCCTGCTTTCAATTGCAACACACGGAGACTGGCTCAGACTTACACACATTATTAATGCTAGTTGGCTTTTTACCTGCCCCCTTTCACATGGATATATTTTTCAATCCAATTGTGACTTCCATTTGTTACTCAAGTTAGCTGAGTTAAACCACATACCCCTCAGGCAAAAGCAAGCCTCCTGCGGTGCACAAGTACTTGCCTCTGTCTGTCTCTCTAATCCACAGTGACTCTTCGGCTGCTCACTTAAACCTGAGATGCTGCGGCTCTTAAAAAGCTTGTGAGTTGGTGGATGAGCGGCACCCCGGCTTCCTGAACCTGTCATACATCAGGATAAGAGCAGGTTCAGGGATAAAGCCTCTACAGCCCACTAGTTACTGCTCCTTTGGGTAACGGAGAGGTGCAGATCCATATGACTGACCACGATAAGAGGAGCTTATGTGGCCGTGACTAATACGCCAGTAATGTAGCGTGGACTCTCAGCACATCCATCTGGGAGGCATATTGAGCAAACAGTGATGAATGGCTGTTGTACTGTACCTTTGTTGCCTTCAGTCCTCAGGGGGAACCAGGCTCACTGGTTAGAGACGGCCAAATACAGAATTCAGTGCAGCAGGATGCAACAAATAACCAAGGTAGACAGGCGAGCACACAGACAGGGCCTCAAAGAACTCGTCTGCTATAGGCTTACCATTCTCCTCAACACCTGCCAAACCTCAGGTCCTAGGAGACACCACTTGTTTGCATAATTGGTACTGTTCCCCCTAACAATGAAATATTTAAGGCTTGAATCCATCCTGCCAACATATTTTCAATCTATCCAACAAAAAAAAAAAGAGATGCTGTATTTTCAAAGTGTCTGCACTTCTTTTATCTGCCGTCTCTTTCCTCAATGCTGTTGGGTAACTATCTCTGGCTGACCGTGCACCCGTCTCCTCCATCTGGTCGGGATTGCCAGTCTCAAAGACCACAAGAATTCTTGACACTGCAAGAACCGACTTAATTCCAAGCTGTGAAGTTCCTCACAGACCTGGAACTGGACAGGGGGTCATCCCAGGGTCAACACCGTGTGTTTTCCTGAGGATTCCTAAAAATACCCTCCTGCTGGGCACAGGAAGCAGAGGAGCCTCTGCGATCTTCAGACGAAGAGAAAGAAGACTGGATACGTAAAATGGACCATGGCCAAAGGGCCACTGGCTGTAATGCTGTGGCATATGAGACACAACGTCCCATCGAAAAAGAGGACAAAGTTAAAAGCTGAGGATGAACAGATGAGGTCCAATTACTGATTCATCAAAATCATGCAAAGCTCATTCATAACGCTGTTGAATAATTCTCAAAGAAAATTACAGGGCGAAAAAATAAAAAGGATACGATGAATTACTTTTGAAATCATGGCAACAAGACAAGAATTTTAAAGGCCGCATGATGCAAACCCATGAATTATAATTTTTATTTGTGACACATCACAGAACGATACCAAGCAGAAGATTTTTGAGGCCACGGTTGTCGAAACCATAACATCTGCCCCTTTTTTCCCTTTTGGACTGAGGCTGCCATGTGTGCACTTTAGTGACCTGACAGACTGCCTGCGTGTTTCTCAAGCACAGTTCCCCAGTGTGAAATTCTGGAACGTAATTCATCCATGGCACAAGCAGAGATCAAAAGGCTATGGTACAGAGGGCAGCTCAGCTCAGCTCCACCTCCTTCCACAGCTCCAGAGCGCTAAGAGAGCTGCTGCTTTCACGGCCATAATTACTGCAAACCGGTGCTGGGAGGCCATGAAAGAGTTTGCACTTAAACACGAGCTGCAGTTAGCCTAGCCTGGCTGCTTGTATATTCTTATCTTATCTCAGGTATAAAGCTGCAAGCCTGAAGGAGCCTTGCTCTCTATCACACACACAGGTCTGGGGGTAGTCCACTTGAAAGCACAAAGTGTGACACTTAATGTTTGATAAAAGTTCTTGAAAGGCGGATTTATGCTTCAAAAAGCAGAGGGTGCTGAGATGCACTAACACTAAAAGCGACGAGATAATCGGGCGCAAACAGGATGGAGCGGTTCTCAAAGCTGAGCACATGGTCATGGGGGTAAGAGTTCAGATATTCTGATACACTGGCATTCTTGAAGTGATAGGATCAGTCAGCCCCTATCAACACCAAGAAGTAGGTGCTGGTGATAGATGAAGACATCGCAGAGGTACTAACGTTTTACCACCAACTCTCAAAAGCCGGTTTTCTGTGATCCTTCTGTCTCACTTTTCAACACAATTTGGTCCCCTGTAAACCAAGACTTCTTTTTTTTTAATGAAACTATAAGCTGTGAAGTCCCTCCACAGAGATACCATTAAATAAATCCTTTATAAGAGTGCGTTGTCTTTGTGAAGTCCCATGTGAGCAGATGGTGTCTCTGAAAGGTTCTCGGTGAAGCGGGGGCAGGCGTCGCGGAGAGAAACTGCTGTTTATTTGAATGAGTCTTTAGGTAAACATGTTACATGGCACACAGGGCCAGGTCAGCTTTTGAAGTGGACGGGCTCAGGAAAAGAAATGGGTGGGGGGAAGAAAAGAAGGCTGCCTTCAGAGGAAATGAGAACAGTGGCCTCTTTCAGCACTATTTCATCCTCTTCCTCCCTGTCTGTTACATATAGAAGGAGCACAAAAGGTGTTTGGGTATATAAACCAATGCAGACTGTGAGAACCGCCAGTTTCCTATTTCATCCAAACACACGCGAAGAACCCTTCTGAAACCATTTATATCCCAAATTAAATTCCCCCTGAAAAATTACCACCCATGACAAAAATAAACCACTTCCTTTTAATGGAGACCCATTGAGGGTTTTGATGACGGGAACAGGTTTGTGTAACAAAAGCGAGTTTGCAGCCATTCCCCGGCGGAGTGGAATGTGATGTGCAGAAGGAGGGCCGGGCCTCGGCTGTCTGCAGAGCCCGGATCCGAGCTTTGAAGCCGCCAGTGTGTTTCAACAGCTAACCACTTTCAGATGGGACTGTGGCGTTTTATGAGCTGAGTAATAGCGATACCTACACATGTGCAGGCTTGGGGTCCCAAAGAGGGGGAGGCTCAGCTCACAGCGGAGAGAAAAGATGCCTAGTTTCCTCTGGGGTCTGGGTTTGGGTGTGTTTGATAAATCTTGTGCTATATGCCAGGCTGTGTATGAAATTGTACGACAAGAAGACGGATAGTGTGTAAAGTCTGATCACCTTTGAACACAGCTCTGCAATAAATTCCCAACTTTCTTCCAAGGTGAGCGTGAACATCAAATGAATTTCAGGTATCGGATCCTTGTTCGGCAAAAAAACACTTCCCCGCTCTTTTTTGAAACCCTTTGAAAAGGAGCAGAGCTTTTTGCCTCAAAACAGCAGCATCACAACAATGAGGATCGCCAGCAGCTCTGGGTACCCTACACTTTTTTTTTAGGGGGAAGCCAGGGTTTGTGGTGTGTGCGGTGTTCCACTCCCCAGCCTCAAACCTAACCGGGCGTCAGGTTCAGGAATGTAGAGCAAGGATGAAGTTTCGAAGCCTTCACGGGTGACTCTGAAGGCTGTTTATCGAGAGAAAGTGGATGAAAGTGCATCACAATATGAGCAGCGTATACGAGGATCTCAAAAACATCACATCACTTTGCTCTGTTGTTGCTGTCCTCACTCTTCTCTGTGCTTTGGTATCCCGGGTTTTCTCACGCAAACACAAAAAGTATAGGTACTCATGTCTAAGATTTATAGCTATTGTGCTGAGAGCGATTTCAGTTTCTCCCCCCCCGAATGTGTATTGTGGAATATACAGTGGGTCACCATCTGACCTCTGTGGAGTCCATCTCAAGTTTCCACTGGCTGAATTTATGGGATAACAAACTTGTGTCCAAAAGAGGAATCCCCTGTCCTCTTTAGGCAAACAAGCAAAACCTCAGTCTCCCTTTCAATCTGCAAATATTTAAAGAAACAAAATATTGAACAAAAATAGACCTGCAATGTCTCGTCTGATAATGTTTTAGTTCCACTTGGAATCTAAAGCATCCTCTGTCCTCTCCAGGAAGGACTCAGGATTTGAATACTCAACTCGGCTCTAATTAAGACAATGTAATCAATTTACACCGGCCGGAATGACAGTGTATAATAACACCACCAACAACCATAACTGAAAAAATATAATATTCCCTTGGCTGCTCTAAGGTTTGCGAAATGAAGTCCACTTGGAAAAGAGCTAAAGCTTTCTAAGGGGAACAGGGGTTTATGTGGAAACATACCTTACACACTAAAATGTAATAACCTTTGAGTCTCCCGGTGTTTTACTTGGCTGGAAGAGGCACAAGATCAAACACAGACTTGGATCCAGCAGCCTTTGCCAAAAATGTCAGCGCTAAGCACTGGGCTCCAGCTTCAGGTATTTTCTTTCCCCTGGCAAGGAGCGAGGGAGAAGACATAGACCAGGGTTAACCCTCAACGGGGCTGCCCCCGAACAGCCACCAGCAGAGGAAGTGAGGTCTCCCTGCTGTCATCGGTGACCATGCACGTCTGGGTCATGCAGTGTCACTGAAAACCTGGCATTGGCTACGTTCAGGGAAGTTCACATACTTTCAAATATTTGCATTTGTGATGACTCGCTGCCAACCGGTTCAGTGAAGCTATAAACAGATCTCTGTGAAGCTCCAGAGCAGATATCTCATAAATATCATAAAAAGCAGTGACAAGGAGTGAGCGACTTCAAAGTGGCAATCATGGAGCTGAGATATCTCTGAAGGAGGAAGAGCTTCTTTCCACGTGTCTGCAGATGAGAGATCCGTTAATGAAGGAAGGGGAGCGACTGTCATTCCTCTTCTACTTTGAACTGTTGGAGAAATTGAAATGATCATATATGCCCTCAAGGGCAGTATAACCGACAGCATGGCATATCTGCTTTTCTAGCAAGACAGCAGTTGTCAAAACGTTGTCTCTACAACCTGAGAGCCTCTCAACAAGCACTAGTTGTGTATATCTATTAAGGCATTTTGTTGCATAGCGTAAAAGATTGTGCAGTGTTTATGTTTTTTAACAGAGCCAACTGTTTTGGCACCTCTCCTGCACAGCATTGCTTGGAGCGGGTCAGGAGGTAGAGCGGGTCATCCACTAGCCAGAAGGTTGGAGGTTCGAGGCCAGGCTTCTCACCCTGATGGCTGTGATGCCAGTGTGTGAGATAGGAAAGGCACAGCATGTAGTAACACTGAGGGAATGGATTATGTGACGGGTATTGTCAAGTGCTTTGTGTGGTCGATATGACTGAAACAGCGCTACATAAAAATACATTACATTCACCATTGGATCCACTGAAATCAATGAGAGTAGATTTGTCTCTTGCCACCATCTGTCTGAATTTGGCCTTAGAGGTTCACATAGACTGTTTCTTATTTTTGGACACCATCAGGCTGTTTCCATGTTTCCAGGCTTTTCCTGTGGTGAGCTGCTGACTGTGCCGTCATATAGACTGTAAAGATATGACAGAGGTATCGGTCTTCTAATTTAATTCACAGCAAGAAAACTATTTCTTTAAAGACAATGTTTAGGTTACAAAGTGTGAAATGGGCAACAGCCTCAGTTTCTCTGTGTGACCAGTGTGTATGTATCTGATGACTATAACTGCAAATTTGTTTAGTAAAATATACAATAGCTGCACAACATAAACCAAATTATTATATTTCATAAGGTGGCTTTAATATTTACCTATAGAAGTTATCTTTAAGGGGGGCCGTGAGTAAAATTCGAGCTTTGACTTTGAAATTAAAGATGTCGGGGGGTTCACACAGGCCCGCAGGCTAGTTAATGTTGCCCAAGGTTAATGCAGTGCGTGATTTGTGCCAAAGCCTAGTGAACCCCTGTGTGATGGCTCTCTGATTCCTCCTGACGGCCAGAGAGGGCCCTCTGCTCTCTTCACCAACACAGCATACGGCTTCAAAGTCCCTTCACACAGTATAAATATCCTCAGAAAAATAAACATCCAATCCGCCTGCAGTGTTCTAATGTCTTTCTCCATTAGGCCGAGGCCACACAAACCACCTCTCACTCACTCACTCACTCACTCACTCACTCACAAACACAGGGAGAGAGAGAGAGAGAGAGAGAGAGGGACTCGGCCTCTGACTCACAAGCGAAGCCATGTGGTGACACACACTTCGACACTCCAACATGAGAGAAAGGATCAAACAAGCCCCTCACACAAGTGACGTGTGTTGACGGCGATCAGGTGATGATGTTTACACGGCTGTGGACAAACTGGAAAACCAACATGGAGGGGAAAAGGGTTCAGGAAAAGTGGTGCGACTCGCTGGTTTCACACGTGTTAGAAGTTTGCGTGGAAGGAAAGGTGAGATCAATGGTCAGCTCCTGACCAAACAATGCAGTGGACGAGGCGGATGAGGCCCCCTCCATTACTCCCCTTCCCCCCACTACCTTTAAAGCCCCTTAAATATCTCTCCCAAGAAAAAAGAAAAAACACACACACACACACACACACTTAAACCCACCACTCCTCCCCCGTCCTCCCCCCCTCTTTTCCTACTCCCCGCCACCCTCTCTCACCCCCTTCCCACCACAGCCCCTCTCCGTGCTCCAGGATTTTGCTGTACAAACCAGGAACAGATGTCTGCCGGGGCCGTGCTGAAAGACCCCGCTGTTCTGGATGCCAGCCACATGCTTTTCATTCAGAGATGAAGGCTCACAGCTCGCCTTCTTGTGAAGCCAAATTCAAAAAAAAGAAGGAGGGGTGGAAAAAAACAAACTCTCCGAATGCCTTCAAGTCCCCTTCAAAAAGCAAGACGTATACAGCGTGAGCACACCTTTCTGTGTCCTCTCCACCGTGTGTATCGCCGCCGGGGTGGTGCTGCAGCGGCGACAGGCCTTTATTGTCCCTGGTGGTTGTGGCGGAGGCGCTGGAGAAAAGTCATGAGATGCTGTTGACGAGAATATGTCTTGAAGCGCTGCACGATTACGTCCCACCATACCCGCAGCTCAAAAACCCAAAAAAGCAATTACCTCAGTTCTCAACTTGCGGCTGTGTACTGAAAAATAAAATGTCATTCAGGGCCACGGCCTTCAGATTACACAGATATCCCGTCGTCAGCTCCAAATCAAATACTGCCAATTCAAAATTAACACGGTGACGAGAAGATGTGCCCGAATGCCCAGTGGCGAAAGTGTCCAAACAAAACATCCATTTTGAGCCGGCTTTGCCAAATGAGGACTTTTATATAAGGGGAAACTCTTATTCACAGATTCCAAATGAAAGTAAAAAAAAAACATTAGCTTACAATTAGTTTAGTGAGCTGCTCGGGAACTCTGCTCTTAAACCTAATTTATTATTGCGGGGGTGAGTGCTATGTAACTCTTCGTAAGTCAAAATAAATTTGCGTCTTGGAGCTTTTTGGCACACTCGCCCCGCTCAGGCCAAGTCGGTGGGAAGTTTTGAGACAAAAGATGGTGCTGAAAGGCTGAATTAGGCTGTCACTATCTGGGCATCCGAGCATGTCTGTTTGAAGCTCTGAAACGAAGCACTGTAGTCGTGTGCGTGTGTGTGTGTGAGAGGGTCTGGACTGTTGATGTGTTGACATTTCCAGAGGTGAAACACAGTGAACCTTCACAGAGCTCTTCCACTAATGAACACGGGTTTGGATAAGTACAAGGTTTGGTTTTTGTTTCTGCATTTGACATATTCAACAACTACACAGATCCGTTTTTTTCGCACGAGATGGTCAACTACACCTTGGACCAGCACTTTGATCTCACCTGTAATATCCCTACATTACACCAGGTGTCTGGATGGGTACGTCTTGTCTTGAACACCTGCACAGAGGTGTCAAAACCCTGATGACTGCAGCCAGGATGAGACGTGTCCTGCTACATCACGCTCTCTTTGTCCACTCATGCTACACTTAAAGGAGGCTATAGGATTACACACTGAGGGCAACCTGCCAGCTGAAACCCTGGATCATGGTTTGCAGCAATATCAATAATTAAACAGGCCTTTTGCAATCTTTTGATCTTTTGTTGCTAAAATGCAGCGAAGCATTGGACGCTTGCTGGATGGAAACAGCTACTTTGTCGAGGAGACTCACGATTTAGATTTAGAACCATGTTGGGCATGGGGTCTGTCAGCGCTTGTTTGTGTTTTTTTTTCTTCCCGGTTGTGCTCCATCCCTCGGCCCATCCCCCAGGACAGGGCAGGGGGGGATCGAGGGGTGAGGATTCGGAGGCTCCACTGATATCAGAGCCCTTTTATAACTCACAGCTCCGCGCTTTGAAGTCGCAGCCAGACAGCTCAGGAATCCTACTCCCCCGTTTGACAATGAGGAGGGGGATGGTCAGAGCCAAACAGTGTGTTTGGCCAATCTGCTCCTATATGAAATTATAAGAAATTTCAACTGTCCCTGCAGCCCGGACTGAGATGTGGAACCGCTGTCTGGTGAGAGCCACATGCTGAAATTCTCTGGGGGGGGGGGAAGAGTAAATGTTGATCTAATAACTTAAAATCCCCTAAATAAAAGGATATTGCTACTGTTTTCTGTTTGACTCGGACTTGTTTCATCATGGTCTAAACCCCAGAGAATAATTATATCTGGAAAAGTGTCAATGTAATCCAATCCTATAGCGAAGAATGAATTAACAGTAGATGGGATCAAACAGGGGAAATGGTATATCTGGTTTAACAGACGAATTAATTACGTCTGTAAGATGGGAAACTCAACATCCCTGGGGACATAATGCGTCCTTATAATAATGTAAGTATAGATTCATTTCAAACAGCAGCAATAGAGCTGTCACTGTCTAGAAGCAGCCAGACACATACTGAGTTTACACGCTACAATGTAATAACACTG
Organism: Pleuronectes platessa; assembly: GCF_947347685.1. Classification (NCBI taxonomy): domain Eukaryota; kingdom Metazoa; phylum Chordata; class Actinopteri; order Pleuronectiformes; family Pleuronectidae; genus Pleuronectes; species Pleuronectes platessa. The sequence continues at coordinate 14,117,448 of NC_070635.1, read as the reverse complement.
GGGTTTGTGGAATTTCACACTAAAAAGCTAACCAATACTTCCATTGTCAATTCATCTACATGGAATGTACTATTAAGATTAATCGTGTGGTCCATTAAGACTAGAGCCCGGACGATACAGATTTTGGGCAGACAACACTTATCAACATATTTGGGAGAAGAACATTTCCTATACTGATATATCAAAAAAATATATATTGAGGTTGTTATCAAACCCTTATGACAAAGAAATGTAACTGAGGGTTGATATTTTACAGTTTGACTATATCCCTCTCTAATGAATAACTGTATTTCAAATACTAAAAAGAAATATAAAACCGGGCGATAAATCAGTCTGGCTCCAATCCAGAATCCAAAAGTAGTTATAAAAAAACTCAAACTTTCCTCATGTCCCAAGTGACATGTTCAAATTTCAAATTTTGTCCAAACAAGAGCCTTAAACCAAGATATATTCAGTTTACTGTCACATCAAGCAGGAAAAAGTCATCTATCAAATGTATAGATGACAAACATTGAACTCAGTACCAGAGCAGCATGAATGATGGTGAAAATAATGCCAATGGAGGTCATGGAAATGCAGAAAAAAACCAGTTTCCATGTTACTTTCTTACACAAAAATATGATTTTCTGTCACAATTAACCAAAAAGACACATAGAGACCAACATGTGCAATAACACATGTGACCGCATTCTGTTCTTTCCAGCTTTTGCTCGACCAATCTTGAGTTAAAGCTGGTTGGAAGGAGCTGCTTAGTTTGATGCTGATAGAATGAGCCTCTAATGGCACCGTATAAATCAGGGGGCATGACTTTGATAGCGGTGAGGGTGGGACCCAGCTACTAATAAGTGCCAAGCTTGTGCCTTTGGTGGTTTCCCTGCAGGGGAGTGTGAACTCAGACTCCTCTGAAGCGGAGCAGAGTTCTCTCTCAAGTCTTTTAATTTGCCACAAGTGGGCGGTTTACAATCCTGATATAATCCATAACTCCTCCAGCATCACAGCCACCCACCCTCACCGGTCGTCAGTGCCTCGGTGTGAACTTCTCGCACGTCTCTGTCTGAGAGCCCTGCCACTCTCGTACCCCTCAAAAACGACACGCTAATTGAAGTGATGTAATGTTATGCCACAGAGGCCTGCCCACTGGGAGCCGCACTAGAATGGGAGGCATTGAGGAAAAAGACACAGCCCTGAGCCATGATGCCAGCAGCCACAAGAGCAAACTTTTTATCCCCTCAGTCTGAGACATGACTACCTTTCCACCCTGCCTCTGAGTGTGTGTGTATGTGTATGTGTGTGTGTGTGTGTGTGTGTGTGTGTGTGTGTGTGTGTGTGTGTGTGTGTGTGTGTGTGTGTGTGTGTGTTGTTGGCCAAGCCACTACACACACAGGGCTCATGGCTGTCATAACCCATCCAGTGAGGCTGGCAGGGGAATAACCGCTGCAGTGTTGTGCCGGAGCCAGACATGACAGAAAGAACCTCAGCCTACAACCGAGCAGAGACACCAGCGTGTCGTCACACATGAGCGTGAATACAGTTTGTTTCCCCTTCGAGTCCAGAAGCTCTGCGGCTCGGCTTTCAGGAAAAAGGTAAAGGGAACGTAACAGCCTCAGCAAGACAACTTTGAAGTGCTTGACAGATTCGTCCTATCAGCAAATAAACACACACGTGCACACACACACACGCACACACACAGCCATGTCTTCATGACTTCAGAGGACATCACATTGATTTCCTGGAGACTTACTCTATCTTAATCATAGTTACTACTTGCCTAATCGTTACTTTAACCTTGGGGGACTTTCTTTTTGTCCCACCACAACCACACACAGACACAAACACATGATGAGTTTTCTTACTCATAAACAAACATGCATGAGCATCATCATTTACAGGCACTTTAACAAGTCTAGATTCGATCATTTAAGAAGCACAGGCTTTCAAAATCATCTAAAATAATTTACTAGATTACATGTTTTTCTTTGTGTTATAATTAGTTCCCACAAAGTCTCCAAAATCGGTAGAGGAACTGTGTCATTTCATTTCCCTTTTTTGCTTGTTGTGTTAATCTGTATGAAGAAGAAAAACAAATATGAAGAAATGGCCTGATACCTGCATGTTCTTCAGCTTGTGATCCGTCGCGTTGTACCTCTCACACTCCTCCATCCCCTTGCGCAGGAATGCGTTCACGACAAAACTGTCTCCTGAGATATGAAGAGAAATAAAACCGCATCCATCAGCCTCAAATCGAATCAGTTACTTTATCATCATCTATTGACCTTCATCACAGAGAATGATCGATCCTCACCTTCAGGGTTTTCTCTGCGCTTACACGCTTCAGATCCAAACCGTCAGGGAACAGATGCAGAAACGACAAATGTGAATGTTAGAGATCATAATAAAATATTTTAGATGTGCATCGTTGAGTGATTCCAGCCGCATCCTCTCTTACCGTGTTTGGACTGAAGTTTGCCCATGTTGAAGTCTCTCTTCCCGGGCTCGATGAAGGTAAACTCCGAAATCGGACGCGGATGAAGCAGTCACTGGCTCAACATGGTCACATTGTGTTTGTTTGGCACGAAAAAATCTCCAACTTCATCCAGAGGCGGGTCGTTAAATCTCCTCTTCATCGAAGCATCAGTTGTCTCCGTGCAGAGAAGAGATACGTGTGTGAAACAGGACACAGGACACAGGATCTGTGTGTGAGCGTGTGCGTGCGTGTGTGTGTGAACCCGGACTTCACTTCTGTCCAACTGAACATTGACGCGCTCCGATCAGCGGCACACGGAGGAGTCGTGCGTAAAGACGCGCAAAACATGGAGGGAACTTCCGGTTCAGTTCTTATGAAGAAAAATAAAACACCTGATTTATGACACTTCTGCAAGCAGCTAATGAGCAATAAAACCTGTCAGAATGTGGGGAGAGATGAGATGGAAGAATTTGTGGAATAATAAAGTGATTATAAATGAAATAGTTGGATTTAAGTGCACTCCAGTACAGGTTCAGTTTGAAACAGGGAATGTATGCCCATATTGTAGGTTAAACTAATTATCTTTCATGACTATGGTTAGTTCCTACGTAACTATTTATGTTACTATAATTACAATGTATGAGATCCATTTCATCATTAATCTACTTAACCATAGTGATACATTTTTGGATTATTGTCTTCTCCCTATGAGGACCACAGAAATATATTCCTGCTCATTAATCGAGGCACATCCATTGTTTTTAAAAATTAATTATTTCTGTGATCTTCTAATAATATAAAATATGATTCATTCCTATTACATTTGACAATAACCAATATAACATTTAAAAATTACTTAAGCAAATGATATATAATTGTTATAATAGAAAAAACAGCTTAACATGACTGATTTGTATCCTGCAACTATTTGTCCTCTAATTTTATAATGCAAACATAATAGTAATACAGTTACAAATTGCTAATTAAAGATTAAACTTATCAAATAAAACAATATTCATATGTTTAAATGCTTATTTGGTTGGTCAATAGTTATTTAATCCTCCTTTAGTCTGTATTTTATTTAAACCTAGTCCAATGGAACCAGTATATTTTCGACTTCCTGTATAGCTGAAGTTTTCATTTCATGCTTTTTTTTAAATGTACCATTATTTTGAAAATCACATCCATTTGTGTTCCGGTTCCATTGAGGTTGTATTTAACAATGAATACTGGTTTGGCAGCTCGGGTGTAGTTGAATGTAAAACCGCGTCCTCTGTCGGTGCAACTGTCAACTCCAGCAGATGCAAATTTACCCTTAAGACACGTTTATTATTTTTATGAATCATTAGTTGTCATACACCTTTTTCGCTCAAGTTTCTCTCATTAAAACTAACCAACAAGTAAAGGCTTATTAGTTATTGAATTGTTAGATGGCTAATAAATCTATCTCCACATATACTAATAATAGAAACAGAATAAAAGCAACATCACTCATGCCGGATGCTGTTGATTTAAAGAAATTAGTTTCCGCATCATTTCTTGTGTGTGTGTACCGCTAAACACACCAGGAGCAAGTAGGTGACAACATTAAGTAACTGACTGTGTGAATGTTACACACAGAATCACAGATACTGGAGATAAAGCATGTGTTTATAAAACAGAACTGGGAAGAACAGCGTGTACTTGAACCCACCGGCGATCACAAGCTCTTCAGCAGTTTTATAGTTTGTTTCCTTTGGCAGCGTCTAACAACAGAACCTGGCTGCAGGACCCAGGCTAACTCCTATGAATATTCATCTACTTACACAACCGTTAGCTTAGTGTGAAAATATGAATGTGATGTTGCTGTTTTGTAAACACACGGCTCCTGCAGACTGTACTGGAAACCAGAACAGATGCTACTTTGATCTCTGCATTTTATCGAGGCCCAAACTGTTATTATTCGCCTGGTGCCAATCGCTCACTCGCTCAGTCACTCGCTGCTGTCATGTTAGAAATTACAGCCCATCTTTATTCTTTATTACCTCTAATAGTGGAGCTCTGCCTGGAACAACATGAGAGAAATGTATTCTCCGGGCCCCTGGAAGAACATCTTATTTTCCTTGAGAGTGGTGGGCCTACTGTACGTGTCACTGTCCCAGTTTCACAACCGTATCCTGATGAATGCGGAGAGCAGGTTTATAACTCTTCCTGTCAATTTGTCTGCCATTTGAATCCAAGCAGACACAGGAGTCTCAGATCACGCTCCACGGCTGACAGCGAGCCCCACATTTGCATTGCTCGCTGATGGCAGTTGCTTTTGATCCCTCTCACCGTGCCTAATTAATACACGTTCTCTATGTGGCCCTGGCTCCCAGGATTCTGCCTCCTCTTCACTAGGTACGGCCCTAACTCTCTCTCTCTCTCTCTCTCCTGCTCTCTCCAACATCCAGCTTTAAACTGGATGACAAACATATGGGACGCAGAAAACGTCTGAACTCAAAGCAGAAACGACTTTTCATGCAGTTTCTGACAGGATAGTTTAGACTGGGGAGCGGAGAGCTGCCTTCAAAAAGGAAGATGTGCACTTGGATAAAAGTCCTGGTTTATCATCAAAGGCCGTCACGCAGATGTAGAACTGAGAAGCCCCGACAGCTTAACGTTAATTATTTCAATCTTATTTCTGCAGAGCATACAGCATCAACACACCTGCAACAAAAATGCAGGGTGTTTGTAATACTTGTGTCAATCATGGCTGTATCTCACTTAGAAATCATAGCAACTTCTATACTCAGGTAAACGAGTGGTAGTTTCCATGGTCTTTGTGGACAGCTCTGTTAAGTTTCCTCTTAAAGTACCTGTAGGTCTGTGTGTAAATGAACGCCCTCCCCATGTGAATCACCGTTGGCACATGCAGTCATATTCCATTGCTTTCAGCCATGTACCTGAACAACAGTTGTGAGGATAAACATCAGGCTTTTGTTTTGTTTGGATATTTCTGACATTTTCAAACAGCTTGAAACGATGATAAAACTCCCTGTAACAATAAGGCTTTTGACTTCTCTCCTCTCTCCCTCTTGATTGCCTCTTCACAGCTGCCTGCTTTTGGAGCCACTACAGTCGAAAAGAAAAAAAAGGCCTCCAGACAGAGCAATTATGGTTTTATTTACAATCCCCGTTTCTACAACTTGTCTTTTTTCCATCTGCCATTTTTCTTCCTCTCTTTCTCTCCACTTTGTGATCATCGATCAGATTAGAGGAGAACTTCCTTGTGTGACGCATCTCGCACTGAAAACTTCATTGCCTAATGGTAATTGTGGGCGCCAAACAATTAGACGTAAAAGATACTGTGGCATTAAAGGGATAATTCACAAACACAACAATTAAATCATGGATTTATGTGGAAGGGGATATCCCTTCTGGGGTTTCTGTAAAACCCAGCACTTTAAAATTGATGAGTATGAATCTTTTATTTGATCTTAATGATAGCCTGATGCCAGGCAAACCATTCTCGAAAAGATTTTCATGTGAAATGTGCTCAACGAACCACCAAGCAGAGGTGGTTTTACCAGCGACAGAGAGGTGATTACGCCGGAAAATAAAGTGTGAGAATATAGATGAACTTAATGTTTGCTTTTCTTTCACATTCAGGGAACAGCCGACGGAATCCACCTTTGAAGTGGTGGAGTGCAAAAAGAAAAGCTGTTGCCCAACAACAAACAAAGGGCACATTGTCTGGAGCCGACAGCTGACATGCAAAGCAGCAGAGCATTCACAGAATGCAAAACATGTTCATACGAACAATGGAGCCACTGATCTGCTCATGTAAACTCTGCATATGACCCATACATTTCAAAACTGGATCATCCAACTGCAATATTTGTCTTTAGGCGAAAATAGGTGGCAATAATCCCCAAACACACACTTGCAGACATAATAAACTTGAAACTCTTTCAGTCTCCATGCAGGTATCTGCCTGATAAAGGAACAACATGGTGTTTGATGCAAAAGTTCTCAATTTGTTGTCTTCTACAGGCCAGGCGTTCAATCGCTCTATCGTGGAAGAATGTACATTGCCCCTCTCTAGGCAACTGGTTAAACAACTTAACGAGTTTGGCTCTTGAAAAGTTAACCTATATAGTTAGGAAGAAAGCTTCTCAATTTTACCTTATATGGGAGATGTTTCTGGACTTTATTAAGAATGGTGACATTGAAGAGGCATTGGAAATGCAAGGTGACTGATCTGTTTTGAGGAAGGTGTGCTGTACTCTGATCCAGGTTTGTGACTGTACTTTTTGTTACTTATGTATATATTTATTTAACTTTGTTTTAATTTAAACTTCATTAGGACTTTCATTGTAAGTTTTTGTCCTTGAATTTATGTTTTAGTCATAATTTTTGTGATATTTGTATGATTTACTGCCATATATTTAGGTTGGGGAAGGTTCTTGTATGTATGTAAATTGATGTAAATGTATAAAACCAATAAATATATGTTTAAAAAAAAAAAAAAAGTTCTCAATTTGTACACTTTCATTCTTCATTTGTGGAGGACTTTTGGTTTTACTGGGCAAGATTGAGATCAAATAATCCTCTTATTACGTGAGACGAGCTCAAGCGCATCTTCAATCAATTTTTTTCCATGAGCATTGTAGGGCCCTGCTCATAATGTGATCGTCATGTGTCTCATAAAATATACTTTATTAAAAAAAAAACTGACTTTCCATGTGTGAAACTAAAAAAGCATCTGTGCGCCCCCAGGTGGTGGCCCAAGGGCTTTGTTAAAATCTCAAATTTGCATGCACTTCAAAAGAGGCACACACACACAAAGTATAAACAGTGTCGTTTATTACAATGTTATATACAAAATAAAGTTTTAATATGCCTATGAGGCTGGAGTTTCAAGAGGATTTGTTGTTAACATAAATATGGAAGTGAAACGAAAAAACAATCAACACTTTCTTTGAACTTTGGACAAAGAGAAACAGATCTTTTTAAAAAGACATGAACAGTATAGGAAAGACAAAACATGGCGAACAGAGAGTTAACATTATTAAACAGACAATGGTGTCCTGCACAGAAACTTTTATCCACATGAAAAAACTCAAAGGAACTTCATCTTTTACTTTCTGTATTTCTGATGTTTTACTGTCCACTGAGGCCTCTGACCCACCATGGAACTATTCACTTCTGTCTGACAAGCTGCTTTTTCATTGGGATTTCTCCAACAAACCCTCTGCAGACTGAGCCAATGCCAAATCACCAACGTTACTGAGAAACTCACTGCTACAGGCACCGTTACAGTTAAAGCATAAAAACATCAAACAATTTGGAAATTGAGAAAACATTTAACAATTATTGTCACATAGAAAATCCAGGGATCAGGTGCTCCATGTTGAACCAAACTGTCAAACCGCCTTTACCGAAACTGACATGAAACACTTCATATCAATCTTCTAAAGTACTAGCACCAACAAAATTACCCGGATAAAGACTTGTTACGTATATCATTTGTTAAATAATGTTAGTCTTTAGTATATTTAACACAGTGATGCCAAATGAATGAATGCAACTCAATATACAGATACAAAGGTTCTAGTTTTTCTGAACTACAGACAAACAGGGCATGGGATCCTGAGCTCATGAACAATCATGTGCCAGCCTTTAGGCGATGAAATGAGTTTCAGAAACCATTGACCAGATTAGCTTTTTCCTCCATCTGTTTATCCACCGCTTGGTCCATAGCCTCTAGAAACCTCTCGAGAGTTACTGTCGGTGACTGCGGGCAAATAAAACTGCATTAAAAAACGATACGACTGTTTCATACGATCACTCTGTGGGAGAACATCAAATACTTACCCTCACAAACAGTGCATGGGCCAGAAATGGTAACTTCCTGAGAGCTCTTCCGCTCAAACCTTTGCTTTTTCTGGAAATTAAAAGAAAAACAAAACAGTAAACTCTGGCTGGTTCACTTCTCACTGTCACTTGATGTACTGAGCAAAGGGCCGAGATCTGGGTGCTATTGCATTAAGTGAAGTTGTACTCACAGAGCCAGGTTCCTCAGGTTCAGGCTGTGTTCAGACACCTCGCTCTTAGCAAACCCCATCGTCTCCAGCTCAAACATGGTAAACAGCTGCTGCCGGGGGTAGATGATCTGGCACTGCATATATTCACATCATGAGTCACAGACACAAACTCACACTATTTAATCAAACGTTTTGCTTCTGCATTGTTGTTGTTTGTGACTGTTTTCTGCAGCCTGATAAAAATAAAGCTTAACGGCGCTGAGTTGTTGTGATGTGTTTATTTAACTCAATGTTTGTACCTGAAGCAATTACACTTCACACATGCACGGCACCTTAAACTTTGAATGAGGTTGAGTGTGTTAGCAGAATGCACTTTGTTACAACTTTCTCAGGATTTTTTCTATTTTTATACCTGGATAGTATTTTGGTGATACTCATTTTAATGTATTTTGTATTTGATGTCTTCTAAATCTGAGTCATCTTGATGTCTTGTTTTTAACTTGGAAACCTGAACCTCAAGTTACGTTCATCCTATCAAGATGTACGTAACTTGATAGGAGCACAACATGACAAAAAGACCAATGATGTAAACGTATTACCTTCATCAGCTCTTCGAGGCAGGAGAGGTAGATGTTGTAGATGCCCTTCTCGGACGGGGGGCCAATGTACTGCTTGATGTCAGCTCTGTCCACAAACGCCAAGTCAATCTTTTCTGTCACGTTGGAGGTCGTCAAGATCACAACGTTGGAATGTCTGAAATATGAGCCCAAAGGTCAGCACAAAATAATCAATTAAAAAAAAAAAAATGAATAGGAAAGAGATTTGAATATCATGCATATGCTTTGCTTTCTTACCGCTTGATCTGGTCCAGCTGAGTGAGGACAGAGTTGACCACTCGAATGGCGTCAGAGGGCTCAGTTCCAGCCTGGCTGGCGTTCCTTGCTGCCGTCAAACTCTCCACCTATTCTCAGTCAAGTAGGTTCAATAGAGGATCAGCATCAGTCACAGGAAATACATCCCTGGACAAGAAATAACTAACATTGTAAGACTAATCATCTTTTCTAATGAATACGGGAGGACATTTTTTTTGTCATGCTATAAAAACATTAATATCTGAGGTTCAGATTAAACCAGTTTGTTTTAAGATGGTTCAAACAATTGGATGTTTACCTCATCAATCAGCACAAACACGAGAGCGTCTTTGTCATCGATCAGTTGTTGGATCTTTTGAAACATCTTTGTGACCAGCTTGCCGCTCTGCAACAAAGACGCATGATAAACAACCAAAATATTATCAGTTTACTCTCGAAGATCTTTTGATTATTATATCATATTTAAACACTAATAAAAGGCCAGGTGTACCTCTGAGAACCACTTTGAGAATAAACTGTGGCTGTTTATCTCGACAAATTGGCCGTAAGAATACCTGCAGGGGAGAGGAGTGCATGTTAAACTGTAAAGAACAGGTGTATTAACGGCTGAAGCTGTTTTTATTAAAATGACGACCTTACCGACTTGACAGTCTGATTGACAGCTTCTGGGCAAGAGCTTTGCAAAGTGAAGTTTTCCCTGTGCCCGGGGGTCCTGGATATCACCAAACACAAAGGGAAAAATCTATTAATTTAGACGCCGCATCTTTGAAAAGACCTCAATAAAAACTGTTACAAGTTGTTTACCGTGAAGCAGAACAACGCGGTTCCATGAAATCAGGTTGCTATTGACATTTTTGTCTGAGAAGTAAATCGTTGTTGTGACATAATCCAGGAGCTGAAAGAAGTGTGTGAGAAAGTGTCGGTACAGTTTGTATGTATTAGAAAATCATGCAATCGTTTACTTTGTCTCTCAGCTCGTACAATACACAGTTGAGTATACATCTAATTACCTGGGTTTTGACTCCACTGTCATACACCAGGCTCTCCCAAATCCCATGGAATTCAGCTGTAACAAAAACAGTTATTCAAGGGAATATCCAGATAAATGGTCCGATACTATTGCATTTAAATCAGCCAAAGGTAGATGGGGTCTATTAAGCAACACCAAAATGAGATGAATATAATATGCAAATTACAATAATGAAAGTGAATATAGGCCTGGTTTATCATTATTATCATATCTTTGCTGTTACACTTGTGCGTTACTCCCCTTTTATATATATAAATATATATATATATATATCACGGGTTTCCATGACACAGTAGCAGGGCTGTGGTCAGGTTTTACTTCAGGCTCCTGCTCAAGCTTCACATGGTTGTGCTTGAGACAGAAGCATTTGGTTTCAAAATATTTTGCTGTTAACAATCTGTTAAGCAAGATTTTCCCAGCATGCCGTTCCACTCCATACACGATGCTTCAGTGTTTATCGTTACCTGCAGGCAACAGCCAGTGATTTGCTGCTGAAAGCTCTTCATCTTCTTCCAAACTGAGCGTGCTGGGTCCATCCTCATTCAGAATGAAGACGTGAACAGAGACAGAGCAGCTTTTCAAATCAAGGGGCTGAGAATAAAAGAATAAATTAAGAAGTGCAAAGTATTTCTTTGTTATTTATTATTTCTATTAAAAAAGTTCTAAATTAAAAAAAAATACTGACAAGAGAACCCAAACAACAGACCTGTGTTGCCATCTCCTCGATATCAACTATAGACACAGACTCCACATGTTTCCTGAGAAAGTCTTCATCAAACTCTTTCCATCTGTAGTTTCCAAAAACCATGCTGTGGCGATTCAGTAGAGCCAGAACATGCATCTTCACCTCAGCGAGTTTAGCTGTGCTGAAATATGAACAACAACAGAAACAAATGACAACATGCAACACAGATCTTCTGTGTAAGAACAGGGCATTTTTTTACTACATTATATACAGTATATCAGTGCATCTCATTCTACCGGACTAACAGCAAGTATATCTTTTCTGCAGTGGTAGGATCTGTGGTTTGATGAGGACAGGGTTCCCCTCCTGAGGGGATCCTGATTGAAGTTTAAATAGCAGGTTCAAAGTTTCATCGAACAACATGATTGGTTGACCAATCGATCAGTTGTTTGAAACTAAATTTAACGGAAACAATTTATATAACGACGACCCCTTTGACTATAAATAAAAAATAAAGCTAAATTTAAGTTTCACTGTTTAACTTTCAGGACACAACATTGTGACCTTTATTTGCCGAATAATCAATCATTAAAAGAGTTATAAAAATAAATAATAATCAGACCTTTTTATTAACAAGAAAAGACAGTTTTCCTGTGGCAGATTATTAAAACCTTGTCTGAAGTTTATTTGTGAATCACTAACTTTAAATCCAATGACCACGATAGACACCAAAACAACTGAGATCTTAAACTAGATCAAACAATCATTATAATGATTTTGCCTTGTGCAAACAGAGTGAAGAGGTATAACACAACATTTATCTACCTCAAGTTTTTAAAGGGATTTAAAGGCTCAGTGTGTAGAATTTAGTGGTGAAGCTGTTTATTTGTAAAAGCTTTCTGCAGAAAGGATCACACTGGCAAGGTGGAGGTTGCAAGCGAGATGAGAAGTGAAGTGTCTGTGCTCATATTTAAGTGTCTCTGTGTTACCAAAAAACATGGGGGGGGGGGGGTTTGAATGTATTGTTCTGTGTCTAGAATACATCGTCTGTAAAGTCGTGTTGTATAGGATGCATCCAACATTTTTTGGAGAGGAAATAGTATCATGTATTGTGATGGTGTTGTATCAGTCAGCTGAGTCTTTGAACAAAGGACAAACACAGTCCAACCACAGAGCAAAGGTCACTATAGAATGCAGGTGACCTCAGGATTTACTTCTGCAAGACATGAATAAACAATGGGCTCACATGCTAGAAAGTGGGTGCACCATAAAGTTTATGTCGAGCTGTACCCTAGATGGAAATGTCTGCTGTAAGCATAAACTAAGATGTTAAGTATTAAGTTGTAGTAAAAACTCAAAATGTGTTTAGTTTGTCCAGTCTGCACTACTGTAAAAAGAACATGGCAGCCTCCGTAGAGAGGACCTGCTCCATATGTAAATATAAAGTATTGAGATACAAAGGGGCCATTCTAGGTTAAAGAAAACAACAATTCGTACAATTTAGTTGAAACACAATAAATACTAGTGAAAACATCACTAGTATGTATTTTATATTCAATTTCTGCCTATAGGTCCCTTTCACCTAAATCTTACACACTGAACCTTTAAAGTGGTTGGCATTATCTGAGCAATAATCAGACTTCTTTAATAATATGATTCACTCGTATAATAACGTGACAGTTATCGTGAAAATGACATTGACTGATGTGAAAATGTTTATCTCGATATAATATTTTAGCTATAGCGTCCAACCTTAGGTATAGCAGATACTGTTAAACAAAATAGTACATTTCTAAGAATCCATCAAATGGTACAGTCCAGGGGCTCCTGGTTCAGGATCCAGGTTAAAATGGGATCACAGACTTGTTTCGAACCCCTGAGCTCACCCACCTGTCAGATCTGACATGGACCTCCACATGGATGTCTTGTTTCTGGTTCCCCACCTCCATCCTGTCCGCCTCCATCCCTGTAAAACTGCAGACACAACATCCAGAGCTTTAACAGCAGCAGTAGCAGCAGCAGAAAGTTCAGACTCTAAAACTTCAGCTTAAAAACATCTGCTGAACCAAAACGAACTTTTATTATGTTCCGTAGCTGAGTGAGTGGGTGAAGTTACAGCTAGCTAACATAGCAAGCTAACGTCAACGCCTCTCCCGGACACCTTTTCCTCGTGAACGAAATGGAAACTATAACTTACGAGCTTTACGTTATCCGGCTGGTTAGTGACGGGAACCGCGGTCGTGTTGAATGAGCCCGGGTGGAAGCTGTCAGGTGGGTCACACAGCCGACAGCTTGTTGAATTCACCGCGCTGTTTCTCTACACCGGAAACACATCGCTGGGCTGGATGAAGCACTTCCGGCTGCAGCTGGCTTTCCCATGGGCTTTCCTGCAACGATTTGTTTTCAGTGCGACGTTGGCAACCGTCGCTCATCACTGGATTAAACCACCAGAGAGCTACACGGAGACATGGGGAAAAAACACAAGAAACACAAGCCCGAGTGGAGAACAGTGGACGGTACCCGAATGCACCTTTTACCATCTGCTCTTTGACACAACGCTTTTGTTCGAGCTAGCTTTGTGTTAGCTTGCTCAGCCTAGCCTGTCGATACAATGTTGTGCTGCAGTTAAATTTCCGGTTATAACGTATATCTCTGTTTGTTTTCTGGGTGCGATGTTGAGATGGGGGTAAGACAACTAGTTATTTACCTTATATCATATTTTAGATTTGATTTAGCTTGTGATTAATCATATAATCAGTAAAGCACCAACGAGATGTTTGTCAACAAAACAACACAGTAGAACACAAACTAGTCACACAGCATGAAGTATACGGTTTAATACAGACCTAAATGATTGGGCAATATTATGCCGTCTATTTAGTTTTTCATGTACCATGACACTGAACATTACTCCTATCATAACAATATTTACGTTGTCACCATAAGCGTTCCAAATCCTTCCATGGATTCCTGTCTCAGCTTCCGTCTTGTTTGTTTCGATTGCAGACTATGAGGACAAGGCTCTGGAGAAGCCCCTGAAGCTCGTGCTAAAAGTCGGAGGGAGCGAGGTGACAGAACAGTCCGGTTCGGGCCACGACTCCAGCTACTACGATGACAGATCGGACCATGAGCGAGAGCGCCACAAAGAGAAGAAGAAGAAGAAGAAAAAGAAGTCTGAGAAGGATAAAGACAAGTATGTGAACGACGAGGAGAGACGACGGCGAAAGGTTTGTTAACGGAAGAACATTCATCCAGCTGAGAAATAGATCAGTGCTGTATTTTAAGCAACCTTTTCGATACACAGGATGAAAAGAGGAAGAAGAGGGAGCGAGAGCACAACGAATCCGAGGCAGCAGCTGCGGCATCCGTCAACACTGGTGTCGCCGTTGAGCCTTTTACATTGTCAAAAACTATAAATATCTCTTTAGAGGTGAGTAAACTTTATTTAAGCCTGAGAATTTGACCGTTACTTTCCAATGACATTTTTGTCTCATCACTCACCTCCTATATGTTTCTCGTCAGCCTGAAGAGAAGAAGAAAAAGAAAGAGAGGTTTGAAATAGAGTCTGAAGTGGACGAGTTTCACCCCAATGTGAAGGTGGACGTCGAGCAGCAGGGAGACAGACCGGTCAGAGCATGCAGGACACAACAAGGTAAGACAACCTGTCCACTAGCATATTAACTGATTCCTATGGGAGGTTACAATCACTTCACAATCAATTGAGTTTTCAGCAATTTTCCGGTCGTAATTCCAAAATGTTTGCCTATTTGCTTTTTTCCACCACAGAGAATGAGTGCACACCACGTCAACAACTGCTGGAGCACTTCTTACGTCAGCTGCAGAGGTGAGAAATGCAAATTTACTTTAATTTATTTAAACATGTGTAATGTGGGCCCTGTTTCACCGTTTCTAAGAGTTAAAATTCATAAAGAGGTTCATCTAAAAAGCTGATGTGCTAACACTAGTCACTGAGCATGAATCCTGGTATTTTGGGAGTATACCTTTTCCTATTAATCAAACACTATCAGGAACTTATACATAATAGATTTCTTTAATCAATGTTCATATTACCATCAAACACTAGTCACTGAGAATGAATCCTGGTATTTTGGGAGTATACCTTTTCCTATTAATCAAACACTATCAGGAACTTATACATAATACATTTCTTGAATCAATGTTCATATTACCATCAAATGCTGCTCAGAACACAAAACCCTCCCACTTTGGACATTGAGTTTTCTTTTTACACAACTTTCAGGTCATTATTTCGTATTCACATGCAACATGTCCAATGGTTCATTTGGTTTGACATGATTTCATTTGAGCACGTACATTGTCCAATGTGGAAAAAACCCTGATTTATTTTCATAACAGTCAACAGCAAAATTTGCATTTGTTATCTGTAGACCTTCAGTCTGTCAGTTTGAGTAGGCGTGACATGATGGTAACTTTTATTGGACACTATTCTTTTTAGAGTTGAGTTCTGCTGTGGGAAGTTTTGCTGATGTATTGACTATACTTTGCAAAAAGGAAAATGTGAATGGGGTTGCATTACTTCTTCTAGTGTGCCAAATAACAGCATGAGCAAAATCTATACATATTGGTCATAGTGACCTGAGAGATAATGAAAACTTCCGTATAAAACGAAAAGTCTCAATAAATCTAGAATGTGCTATTGAATATCACTGGTGCATCACTTGTCTTTCCAGGAAAGACCCCCATGGATTCTTCTCATTTCCTGTAACAGATGCGATTGCTCCTGGTTACTCAACGATCATCAAACATCCTATGGACTTCAGCAGCATTAAAGACAAGATTTTAAACAACGAGTACAACACAGTAACAGAATTCAAGGTGAAGTATATTTATATCTTAATTTATTTTGAGAGCATCACCGACTTTAAGATTGCTGTGTATGTAAACATTGTTTTCACTGATACCTGTTTGCAAACCTTTGGACCTTCAGGGGGACTTTAAACTGATGTGCGACAATGCAATGGTGTACAACCGACCAGAGACTGTGTACTATAAGGCTGCCAAGAAACTGCTCCATACAGGATTCAAGATGATGAGCAAGGTAATGAGATTTATGGACGAAAGGCCAAAACACGTTTCCCCTACTATAGAGTATTTGTAGTATTAGAAACCTTATTTTCCCTATACCATTTCCCACTGTCCTATCGAATCCCTTTTCCTTTCCTTTACTTTTCCTATCTGGCAGTTCAAGTTAAGTTCTTTCCCTCTCTTCTCCTCTGCTCTGTGAACAGGAGCGTCTGTTAGCTCTGAAACGCAGCATGTCTTTCATGCAAGACATGGATTTCACCCTGCAGGCAGCCATTTTGGGAGATGAAGACCTAACCGCTGACGAAACTCCCCCGGAGATTATCCCCATCGCAGTGGAGTCAGCAAAGAAGTCCAAGAAGCAGCCAGTCAAAGACATGAAGGAAGTCAGGTATAAGTTATTTGTAATATCTCAGTTAAGTGGGAATGTTTTTCTATACTCTGCTACCGAGGCTTTGTGATACAGCATCCTGTCAGTGTAATGATCTGGTACCATTGTTTGTTTTTCATAGTTACCTGTATGAACAAGAGGGAAATGCTTGCAGCTTGACTGACAGCACAGCAGAGGAGCATGTCCTGGCTCTGGTTGAACACTCTGCAGATGAAGCCCGGGATCGCATCAACCGATACATGCCAAACTCCAAGGTTTTCAAACTCACTTATTGTGTATACACTTTAATTCTTTCAAAATGTGTCTACCAGTTATGGGGTATTTATGAGATAATGGCGAAGTAGTAGCAAGACATTCACACTCTTATTGGATGAGGATGATTTTTCCAAATTTTGATTACATCAATATGTGTGTCTGTAATAATATATGTTTTTATTATCATTATTATGTGCATGATATATTGCCTCTCGTCTGTTTTTCCAGATGGGGCACCTGCGCAAAGAATCAGATGGCTCTCTAATATATACCGTCGTAAATCAGCTTGATCCTGAGGCTGAAGGTTTGCTCTCATTTTGCTGGTCTTTTAAATATCTTTCGAAATACAATGTTGTCCCACGATCTTCACAATATTAATATAATCAGTAAAAAGCATTTTGTCTTGTTTTTAGCAGAAGAGGAGACTCATAAAGTGGACCTGAGTTCTCTGTCAAATAAACTTCTGCCCGGATTAACAACGTTAGGTTTCAAAGATGACAGGAGACATAAAGGTGAAAGTGCACTATTATTTGATACACGTGTGTCACTTAAACTCTCAAGTGACAACAATAAATATTGGCACAAAGGCTATGGCTTATAATTGGTGTTGCTCTGTGTAGTGACCTTCCTGAGCAGTGCCTACAACACCCAGAGCCTTCAGAAAAACTCTGTCTATCCAGACCTGCTGCCAGATGAGGTGGACATGCTCTATTCAGCCTATGGAGATGACACAGGGGTACAATGTGCCTTGAGGTAAGGGATTTTTTTTTTAGGTTAGACTTGGTTCTTAACTTCTCTAGAGACAAAAGTATACTCACTTTTTTTTTTTTTTATGACTATGAAGTATACAGGAGTTTGTCAAGGGCTGTGGAAGTGCCACTAAGCATTGGGTTGATGGTCTTTTGGACAAGATGACCGCAGACGATCACACTCCAGCTATCAATCAGATCCGGCTGGTATATAAGATTTGGATTTAAGCAATTTACACAGATTATCAAAATCTGATACATCCATCGCCCACTCTCAGTAAGATTTCATCGAAACATGTAGTTTCTGTTTGTGTAAATTATACTTCTTTTATGTTTCAGAAAAGAAACATGATGCTTAAACCTGATGAAACCAAATCCAACATTTGTGATATTCAGGTATGCTGTAGCTTATAAAACACAACATTGCACTAAGTAGTATTTACTGTCGGACTAACTCAGAGTGTTTTCCTTCAGATGGCAGATGGCCCTGGCTTGGGAGAGAGCGGCTCAGTCCTGGACTTCATGTCAATGAAGAGCTATCCTGATATGTCCCTGGATATTTCCATGCTTAACTCATTGGGTGATTATCTTCTGTCAACATTTAGGCTGCATTTACATACACATTATTAATCCAGTCACACAATTAAGCTAGTAATGGAGTAAGGATAATAGTCACAGCCTAAGACTAATGACCGTAAAATTTGAAAACACATTCAAAAGTGAAGCCATGTCATCTTGTTAGTGCCCGAGTGGTTGGCTGTAATAAAAGACATAAATCCCGCCCCCCTCCATGTGAGCAAATGGGACATGGGCCAAACTAAAAAGCTAAAATACATACCAATTTAATTATTTCCAAAGAGGGCTTCTGTCATTTAAGTTTTTTTTTTTTTTTTTTATCACTGGTGACTTTTCAGGTGTTCATTTCAATGATAAGTTTGGTTTTTAATATATTATTTGATTAAAAAAAGTGGGACTCTAAATTGCCTCATCAGTGCAAAAGGGCATCGCTCTCATCCAGATAATTTTGATTCATTTTTGTACAGTGGGAGGAAGTGAAGAAGCATCGACCATCTCTATTTACAGTTAGTGGTCAAACAGAAATGCTAATTTCTCTACTGACTATTTTTAAAAGATTAATTCAGCTAATTAGTGCCTTAGGAGTCATAACAACCTATATTGAAAAACACATATTTATAAGCAAAAGATATACATGTAAAAACCTGTATACCTGAATTTTTGAGTTCTCCATTCATTTAATTTCCTGTAGTGATCGTCCTTTTATCTTTTTGAATCAGGTAAAACGGTGAAAAAGGAGCCGGGGAATGAGGAAAGCCAGCAGGATTTTAACGATGCAGACAAACTCCTGCAGGAGTTCCAGGAGGCCCAGGTGGACAGAGTGGGCTCCAGACCCTCGTCCAACCTTTCCTCCCTCTCCAATGCCTCTGAGAGGGACCAGCACCACCTAGGTAAACTTCCAGGTTCATATGTTGTCCAGCTCCTCTGTGAATGCCAGCTAAATGTTACGCCTCCACTTTCCCTGAAACATTTTCATTGCTTTCCACAAAGCAGTAACATCAGCCGCCTAAGAACCATGTTTTCTTTTATCTACAGGGAGCCCATCACACCTGGGTGTTGGGGACCAGTCAGAAATGGTTCACGATCCCTACGAGTTCCTTCAATCTCCGGAGCCAGAGAGCTCTGCCAACAGCTGACCACACACACACACTGCCATTTTCTTACCCGGGTGTTAACAGCACTCTGCTCTGTTGGACTGTCTAAACACCGTGGAGACAGCAGGAGCCTCTAATCTGTTTTACAGACTGAATATGATTGTACAGAATGTTTGTAGTGTAATTGTATGTTTCTTTTGCATCTGAAAAATAAACGATTGCACCTGTATTTATAAATGTGCAGTTTACTGGTTTGTTTTTTGGACAACACCGAATGTAGAATCTGATGACCCCGAATACACTCACGGCGAGACGGTGTTGTAAGGTCGTCCAGCTGCAACTCAAGATGCACTGCTGACTCCTGAGGTTTCAGATATTTGCAGGATGTCTGGGGGGATAGGGAAGTGAAAGAAAAAAATCTGCATAATGTAACATGATCAACTTGGAGAGAAAAAGTTAATCATTAAAGTAGGGGCTGTTAGAAAGCAGAAGTGTGATAGGTGCTTCGCTCTGTGTGCACCTCCTGCCTGTTGCCGGTGTCAACAAAGCACAGGGTATTTGGGTCCTAGCTTCTATTCTCCTGGGCTGAAGGAGACACACGTGAGAGTTTGACAGACGAGCTGTGTGTTCACTCAGTGAAGAGCCTTGCAGTGCGCGTGCGCGGCCGCACGGTTTCCATAGCGCTGCTCAGACCTGCTGAGTGAGTTGATTCTTCAACTTCTGACTCGCGTCCTCAGGAGAAACCAGGACGATGAGCGAGTGCAGCCGTTTTTACGACCGTTTCTTATCCGGTTCTCTTTATTCCTACGGTTTGCGTTTGTCGATTATGGGAAATCCACTTTTTTAAAGCACCTGCTCGGCCGAGGAACTAATCGAGGAGAATCCAGCGGTGGAAATCTGCGTTTGTATTTGGCGAGGGGACATTTTTTATTTGATCTAATCATCGCGTCCTTTCACCGGAGAAAGTGAGTAAATCCTCTGTGTTCCTCGTACAAAACAAAAACTTCATGCGAACTCGTTTTCCTTATTATGACAATAGGTTCATTATTGACGATGAACCACTTTCAAACAGACCATATTTAATTTCACATTTAACTCGTAGCTTTAGCTGTAAAAGTAAAAACTCAAAGCCAAACAATCAGAGGGGTTTATTCCTCTTTTTACTTGGAGTACACTCAGGCCTAGTGTATTAGACTATTCATTGATTTAACATTTATACACGTTATATATTAATATATTTGACTGGTTTGTATCTCATATAAAGTGAGTTTGAGTGCAGCTCAAGGGTTGTGTAAGACATCAGGTCAAAAGCAAAACATGTGATTACAAAGCATTTTAACAGAGACTAGGATGTTTCACTGTTTTGACTGAGAATCAGCTGTTTTCTTTCAGTTTGTGACACCATCATCGTATTTATTTACGAGTTCTGGTGCCTTGATTAATAAGAGAACCTCCTACTTTATCTTTGTATACACAGTTGCCAGGTTATAGTATGCGCTCCTCTAAGAATAATAACTCAAAAGGCCAGCCATTCATCCTATCTGCTTTAAGGTCGTTTGATCACTTCTTTTGTTGAAACAGATTGGTGTTTACTCTGTAATCACAGTAGTCAATCATTTTGAATGTAGATCAAAACTGCTCTATATGTTAAAGGTAGGTGTGTCTCAGAGACACTATCATTAACACTCAGCTCATTTTACTAACTCATCTCCCCAGCAAATGTGTTCAGACGCTTTGCTGCAGCTACACTGACTCGTGTCTTTGGGGGTGTGGACGATGGCTGGAGGGACAGACTCTACAGGCTGTGTCTCTTCTCTCATGTCTTGTTGTTTTCTGGCACCTGTGTAGAGATGAGCTGCTTCAGTGAGAGGAGAAGACGCACATCTCCCATGGGGGGCAGCAGCCGAAACGAACTGGTCCCCTCCAAACTCCCCAGGATGAACGGGTGGTCGTGGCCCCCTCAGGCCTTCCAAGTGGCCGGCTGGTTGGTGTACAGCTTCTTCGCCATAGTCGGATTCGGCATCTACATCCCTCTTCTTCCTCTACCGTGGAACCAAGTGCTCTACTCCGTATCCTTTAACATGCAGCTGAGACCTGGCTGTTACTGTAGCTGAGTGTGTAGCAGAGGCTCTTTCAGAGCTGAATATGGAGCAGACATTATCCCCTGCTGTGGTTTTCTTTGTGCCGCTGCCTCATAAGACAAGGATGCTGTTGTGTGGGCTCAGTGTATGGGCTTCAGTCACACCAGACATGACTCTGTCTCTGTTTCTGTGGTCTTTATTATGCCCAGTAGACATACTCACTGGTGCTTTTGTCACATGTTGAATGCTGCGTGATATCAAAACACTGGTTTATTTAAGCCAAGCTTTACTCAGCCATAAAAACAGTTGACTTCTTCAGATCTGACTTTATTTCTGTCACAAAAGATCCACTTGTGGGCGATAGTTTGTAGTTTCCGGTTCAATTTTACTTTGACTTAATTTCACATTTATATAAGTGTTTTTTTTTATCTCCTCCAAGGAAGTGATGTTTTAATCTGCATTTCTTTGTTAGTAAGTGGGTTTACACAAAATACTGGATGACCATGAGCCTTGGTGGAAGTTTGAACTATAAGTCAGGGAAGAACCCACTAAATTCTGGCCTGGATCTGGATCAGGGTCCAGATCCAGGAATTAAAATCCTTTTTGAAATTGTGAGATAGGGTGTTTTTCAACATTTTCACAGGGCTCCCAGGGAATGATTCATGGATCTTGATGTTTAGGTGCCTGATAGTTAAGAGTGTGCGCCATTTGGTGCATTTAAACGTGGTTTTCTGCGGGAACTGCTGGGCATTGGCAGAGTTATGAGTTCCACTGTTTGCCATTCTACTGCTGTTCTGTTATTAGTATTATTTTCCTTGACTCTAGTTTTGTATAGCTGACGGGCATAGCATTTATCGTGCACCTTTTCGCGCACATTGCTGCAGTCACTATAGACCCAGCAGATGCCAGCGTCAGGGCCAAGCAGAGCTACTCCAGCCCAAAGCCACTTTTTGATCGGAAAAACCAGCAGCATGTCATCCAGGACCTGCACTGCTATCTATGTGATGTCAAGGTGTATGTATTCACACAGCTGCACACTTAATAATGAAATATAACTTTTAAAGTCAGTAAGAATATGAATTGTAAAGAAAAGTGTTTAAAGGGTGTAAATCTTCATCTGTCTTCATGTAGTGGCCCCAAAGTGAAACACTGCGGTGTTTGCAACAAATGTGTGGAAGACTTTGATCACCATTGCAAATGGCTGAACAACTGCGTGGGTGGGAGAAACTACTGGTAAGACTAATTTGACATCCCCTATGACATGTAGCGTGTTCCTGTATATACATATAACACCAGGTTTTGTTTACTGCCATCAGGTGCTTCTTTGTGGCACTGTGCTCTGCTACGATGGGGTCCTTCCTGCTCGTTGTTGTCATCTTCTTCATCTTTATTCAGCATTACCTGGACCCAAACACTCTAAGAACTGCTCCACAGTTTGGTAGTGAGTCACCTCAACCTTTGGACTTTCTTTATCTGACTAGATTTAAGGCAGAGGAACATATTTGAATATTTTCTCTCTGTTATTTGCATCATTAAAAGCATTGTGTGTGTGTTTCCACAGGTATGCTGGGGAATGGGACCTGGCTGGCGTTTATACCATTAGCACCCATAAAGACTAGTTCAGCTGGTCTCCTCATATTGGCCTTTATAACAGTGATGCTGTGCATCGTCTGCCTGCTGCTGCTCTGTCATCTGCTGGGTTTTCACTTTTACCTCTGTGAGTCACAATCATTCAAATGCACATCTGATAAATCTCTTTCTCCCCATTCATTAGAGCTCATAGTCTCCCTCTGTTTCTCTGTACAGTTGCTAAAGGAATAAGCACCTATGATTATGTCAAGATGCAGCGCCAGAAAGAAGCTAGAATCATAGACATTGAAGCAGGACAATCCAACGATGCCAAAACTCATAACAAGGCCCCAGAGGTGAGGCCTGCTCTTTGCTTCTCACTGTTGATCACTTGTTTATTTCTTAATGTCTGTAAAAACATGTTTTTTATACATCTTTTACAGAACCAAGATCACTCAATCGACTGTGAGCCTGCATTATCACAGAGTTCAAGGTGAAACTGATTCCTTACAGTTGTTGTTTCACACATTTAACATACCTACATTTAGTAGATCTCTTTCATGTCAATGCATTTGACACATCTCTTCTTGGGGAACAAAACGTTTTGAAGAATTTAACCTGAAACTACTGTTGAAGCTTATTTTGTGGAGAGAAATGCTCAAGACTTTTTTTTCTTCTTTTCTGTAGTACCTGCAAATTTGATGATGGAGTCCTACTTAGCAGCAGAATTCCCGGGTCCATATGTACAGAGGTAAGGACTTGTGACCTTTCAAATGGTTTTTCATGCACTAAATGGGCGATATAGCATTTAAATGTGTCTTTGAAACAGCTGGAAAACCTGAAGAAATCAACGGAGAAGGAGAATCGTTTACACTATGGAACAAAAATCCCAACAGAGAAGACAGAAAGTAGGTACTGGAGTACAGTCATCCCCATCCTAATTATGTCTTCTGTCAATCTTAGTTACAAATATAAAGGGAAAGGAATATAAATGTCTTACAAGACAAATGAAATGTCCTACAGCACAGGAAATCTGTGATTTACAAAACATGTTATACTGTATTAATTTGAGTGAAGCTTAGATTTAGATACATTTATAAAGAAAATTAGCTCACGCAGCTTGTAAGTAATCCTTATTCCTGTCTTGTTTCCTGTGCTAAAAAGGGGAAATAAATGACATCAATTGCTGGAGGCCTAGTGCTGATGAAGAGGCTCAGAGCCCCAGTGTGCAGTCTGTGGACAGTGTTCCTGTGGTGCAGGACCCTCTGGGCAGCTCAGTGATGACTCCAGACGATACGTGATAGGAACTGACGTGTGATGAGCAGCAGGGACCGATGATATGCTGCTTTCAGGGACCATGTATTATGAATCTTTGCATCGCGAAACTGAGCATCGTGGACACATTGTTGACATGGACAGAGGACATCGTGGACGACACCTCACAGTTTGATACCGTTTTTTAATTTTCATCTAGTGGACATTTTTTGTGCAGGACAATTGTTCTTGTGTTTTTATCTACACTGTGTTTTAATGTCAGATGAATTATTGTTTTTATTTCACCGACTTGTACAGATAGTCAGATAGTTCAGCTCACATACACTTATATTCAGAGTCACATAGATACAACAATGCATAGGAACAATTTAGCTTCCGGAAAAGCTGAAACATAATACTTGAGTTTATTGCTCTGAGCCAGATGGGTTTCATCAAGGCATTTGCACCCTGTCATTTTTTCTGGAGACCAAAGAGAGAACCTGACATGACAAAACCCACCCTCTAACTCCTGCAGTAAATCTGACAGCAGTTTGAAAATGAGGCAGCAGTTCAGCTTCCGGTTAACTGTTGATATCACAAAGCCATCAGTGCTTTGTGTATTTTATGGCTGAATTTGATAGTCAACTATAAAAACAGACCATATTTTCTATATTATTTGTATTCTTTAGCTTCTTTACCACACATTGACAACCAACCATATCCAGATTGTGGGTATTCCTAGTTTCTGTATATATTCTAAGATAAACAGGTATTTACTGGTTGAATTTGCCTCAAAACATTTGTTAGCCTGTAGCTGCTGAGCATGCTCAGCTAAAAAAAAAGCCTCTGTGTGTTGCTAAACTACTTTTAACTGACAATAACCTAATGCACTTTAAAGTAAAATGCTATTCTGGAAAAAATGTAACCATTTGTTTTTATATAACACACTAACTAAAGCAGTTTGAGAGCAGAGTGATTCACAGTTATTTTAGTGGGATAGTTCAGACGTGTTACCGGGCAACAGGATTGGGTGAATACACAGCCAGGACTAACAATAATTACCCAAAGAAAATAAACAAGAAAGACTTATCTTGTAAGACATGTCCACTGTGTTTCAGTTGGCAAAACCTAAATCTAAAACAGATATCAGGTATCCAGGAGACTGTCAAAGTATATTTCTACTCGTTGTGTCCGTAAGAACAATTGCTCTGTTCTCAAGAGAATCAGCATCAAGCTCTGCAGCTCTTGGTGGCTTTTGTGTTCACAGCTACTTTTAAAATGTTTTTTCTTACCTGTGGCCTTAATGTGATTGGAGCCAGTGTCAAGAAACCTTCACAGCGAGTGCTCCTAGCATCGCTGTTTGTTTCCTAAAAGGAGCAGTCATATTCAAATCAAAAAGTACATGAACTAAACATTTATTTATCTGTCAATTGGATTTGAGTCTTTGAGACACAAATTGTAGGTTTTAGTGTTAAGTTCTCTTAGTGTTTTTAAGCCGTTACATATTTGCACCACCAGAGGGCTGTAGACACTGGAAGACTTGTGTTTTTAAGTTGATTGTTAAACAAGGGTCTGTCTGGGTGGTTTAGGTTTCATCGGTTTGTTTCAGAGAGAACTACCTGTCATGTGCTTATCTAATGGAGCCAGCCTCTTCCTCCTTCATAGACTTTATAGGGGAGAAATCTATTGTTCAGTCATTTCTTATCATGGCTTGAATTACTTGGCCTGATAGGCCTTTATTTCATAGCACATCATAAAGCTGCTCCTATATCACATTGAGAATGACTCAGTTCGGTTCCCTGTTCTGGTTGCATGGTTTGAGGAAGCCCTGACAGTGAAACAGCGAGTCCTCATGCACCCGGCTCACTGAAACCAAATCAGCAAATAAAACACCATCTCTGATTGTGTTATTTACACCGGTGCTGTACCTGCTATAACCACTGCATTGCATTGTATTGTATTGTATTGTTTTGTCATGGTCTATCCATACTACTGTTTGTAAGATATAATCTGTCTCCTTATTAATTATTTGTCTAAGAGGCAAATTATGTGGGAGTAACATCAGAAACAAACAGAGGACTTTATCAGTATGAAATAACAAAATAGGACTATTAAGCCACGTTGCAATCACACAACTAAAAGAGGTGTTTAAATAGTAAGTATTCCCCCTATCTATTTATTCTCTATGTAAATAAATCATGAGAAACAGGAGGAAGGAAAAGGATCAGAGAAAAGATTTGCCTCATGACCTTACACCTATATGGGATGTGTTTCAAACGTTTGTTAGCCATAGAGGAACCGTTTTGTTTTTTTCTGTACAGGTTTTATTGCAAAAGCTGATTTCACAAATGTGGCACAGGGACTGTTCAACTGTTGACTGTGATAGTAAAGTGACTTTTTTTAACCTACTCCTCACCACAGTGTGGCGCAATTGAATTCTTGCTCAAGAGTATTATATCATCGAGTGTTTACACCAGTCTGCTGTCATCACGATGAGCTCTGTCGCAGATCTGAGCCTTTTTTCTCTTCGCTCACGAGCATCATGTATTTACCACTGTCCCTCTGTCTTTGAGTTGCACGTGTGAGAGTGTGCTACACCTTTTTTTATTTGAACCATGAGGGTGGATTTGGGGGGGTTACATAATGTCCATCCACATCCAGACATGAGGCTGCCACTGGTTGTGTAACACATGAGTGTGATGCACATCAGAGGAGTCAGGTCCATTGGACAGAATTGTGTATATTTTAGAGTGTATATTTGCCTTGGAAAGTTTCTCATTATTATATGAAGTCTCTAGATAGTGATCAGGATTAGACTTAAACATAGAAATATTCTGTTTTTATTGGTTCTCTCTCTCTCTGTGCGTGTGCGTGCGTGTGCGTGTGTGTGTGTGTGTGTGTGTGTGTGTGTGTGTGTGTGTGTGTGTGTGTGTGTGTGTGTGTGTGTGTGTGTGTGTGTGTGTGTGTGTGTGTGTGTGTGTGTGTGTGTGTGTGTGTGTGTGTGTGTGACTGACTCTGATGCTCGTGCACTGGTTGTTTATTAACAACCAGTGCACGGAGGAGGATGCAATGATCCGTGCACATGAATACCATCCACGTCCATAGGGCAGAATTGTGTACATTTCTGAGAGGATTTAAAAAATGTTATTTTACAGAGTCTATCATTATAAAATAAAGTCTCTATTGATCTCAGGTCACTTATAGTACAATACACCAGCCGCCTCAAGATATCCAGGATCAGAATGAACTCAAATCTTTAAAATATTTAGTTTTTATTGGTTTTTCTCTGACTCTGATTCTCGTGCCCTTTCACTGGTTGTTTATTAATGAAGCTGCGATCCTCCGAGCACAGAAAACCCTCCACGTCCCGTTGTTTACATCCTGCCACCTCCAGATGCTCGCAGCTCTTGTTTACCAGATCTCCACAGAGCACGGAGACACCATCTCGGCTCCACATCGCTCCGACGAGGAGAGGAGAGAGCAGCTCGTCGCGCTCGGCGGCAGCCAATCA
Source organism: Pleuronectes platessa (assembly GCF_947347685.1). Lineage (NCBI taxonomy): Eukaryota > Metazoa > Chordata > Actinopteri > Pleuronectiformes > Pleuronectidae > Pleuronectes > Pleuronectes platessa. Next base: position 14,089,845 of record NC_070635.1, on the reverse strand, counting down.
GCGGGCTGGTTTCTCTTCAGCATCTCTGGGTCGGAGGCATCGGGCAAAGTCGAGCTCAGGAGCCGCGGGAGGAAGCAGAGTCTGAGCAACACTTGCAGGACGACACGTTATGGTTGTGTGAATTATAACAAGCAGGCGGAGGATTTCTTCACCAGGTGATTAAAGCTGAATTTCACTTCATGCATTTGTCACCATAGGGGCTATTTTCTGTCTCGTAGATATTATAACATGTAACATAAATGAAGGATGTGATACCTAAATGCCAGATTTGCACGTTCTCCTGATTCCTGGAGCTTCTTTTGGCTCAGTTCTTATGTCTCTGCGTGCTTCACTAATATTGATCTGGCAGGATACGATGCATTTTCAGTTGTAAACACATGTGGCTGCATGCTGAGCCTGTATGCTCGATCACAAATCTTCAGGGATCTGCCTGTGATACCTCTGATCTTCTGCACTGGCAGACGTGCACATATAGGTGCTGACAATAACAGACGGATCACGTGGAGTCTGTGTGTGAATCTGACATTTTTCCTCCTTGTTTATGTAACGCTTCTCTAAAGAATCCGAGCTGAGACACTGCGGTTTGAAACCAGCGACTGCAGCAGTGACCACTAACATAAACATCAGGGTGTTTTTTTCCCCCTTTGCTGTTTATCTTCTAAACGAGAGCTCTCCAATAAGCTCCATTATTTGTCAGAAAGGATGATTGACAATGCGTATGGCCTGTGGCTGCAGCCTCTGTGGGTTGCATGGAAATAGTTACATAATTGTGCATGAAAAAAAAGGTGCCCTGTTTTATTAGCTTCTCAATGCTCTGCAGCTGAAGTCTGAATTTAAGAGCTGACAGCTGAGCAGTAGACTAATGAGGCAAGTGCGTGGACAGAGTTCAACATGTTCTATTTCTGCACAGAAATGGAAATGATGTCATTTGAATGTGTGAATGGGTTTATTTGCAGATAAATACTGCTGAAAATGACACTAGATTCTGTTTTGACACTGGTCAGTACTGGCAGAAAAGGTATTTGATTTTTTTTTTATGTTAATAAAAGACAGAGCATCTCCACGATAATGAAGGTAATGTGTTTATTTTCTGTCAGTGAGGGTGTGCAGCCATGTTCTCCCCATAGGTTGAATTAGATGCGCATGAGGAGAAGACACAGTCACCGAGCTTGTCCCAGATTTCCCTGTTCTAGGGTTCATTGCACCGGTCCGAGAGCCCTTCAGTTCTGACACAAACGATTAACCTCAGAGTGTAAATCTTCCCAGTTTGTTTTTGATGAGTTAAATTCAGGTGAGGCTTGAAATTAAAATGATTGTTAACAGGCATAATGATGAAGTGATGTTGTCCGACTCTGTTTGTACTCAAAAAACAAAAGAAGATTTATATTTTTCCATGTTGACTTCAGCACAAGGGAGTATTTGTGTGTCTCACTGTGCTTCATTGTGTCGGATAATGGAAGGTTTCTTATTTGGGCATTACATGACATTTCCATGACACTGTAAAGACTTTTAAACGAGTTACCTTTAATTAATTAAGTGAGACGTTATACAACGCAGTCTGGCTTCCAAACATCTTTTTAAAAGGGCTCCACTCGCAGCTAATTTGCAGTTGGCCCGACGCTTGTGCTGTCTCTGGCATCACGTTTTCCTCTCAAATGTGGGGTTGCATAAGGACTCCAAGGCTTTCTTTACGCTGCGTTATACCTCTATTTGGCCTGCTGCTACTGCCAACAATAACTGCCGTTGCTTGTTTCAAACGTCTTGTTTTTCTTCAGCACGACGCTTGCCAAGATCTTTGACTCACAGAGCAGTTAAAGGGTGTGGGGAGGCGCGGACTGACGGAGACAGCGAGCCGGTGACCTCAGACCTGGGCTGCAGCGGCACTGATGTCATCCTCTCGTTCCTTATGTCTTTGGGGACAGAGTCGGGACCGGGGCCGAATTGGGGCAGGGTTAAGAGGTTGTGTTTGATCACGTGGTTCACTCCTTAAACAACGTGGAGGCATGTTAAAGCTTAAGCTATATTTCTTGTATAGGCCCATTCATCAAAAGATCAAAAGCAGCACAATGTGTACACAGAATTCCTAAACAACTGGGGATTGTAGTTTTCTCTCTTCTCCAACATGAGTAAACGGAATATTTGTTAGGAGCTGTTTTTGGGTTCACAGCAATCCACACATAGGCACATTAGAGAGTATGTATTAGTGCTATTTATTTTTGGCATTTAACCTTCATTAGATTGTTAGCAGTGGAGATGCAGATAGGAAACATGGGTAAAGAGAGAGAGGCATGGCGTGCTGTAAACCCCCCTCCAGGCTGGAATCCAACCAGACAGGTCTGTCTCTTAAAACCTCACAATCCCTCGTAGAACAGTATGAGGGTAGGATCAGGTGGAAGTAACTTTTTAAATATCATTTCAAACCCGATTTCAAGGATGGGCCTTGGCCTTGGAAGAACCCTTAAAATATTTTTCTACATTCTTTAACTTAGGTTATCAGACCATTTCTTGTCTATATTTAATTTCTACTATAAGAACTAGACAATCATGATGGCCTTGGCGGAGGAATGTGCTCTTCTGAGTGCCATTGTAGTTACCTCTGAAAAGGAGGTCATGTTTGTAACATCAGTGTGTTGGTTGGTTGGTTTGGTTGTGGGCAATATTACACAAAAACTACTGGACGTAATTTCCATGAAGCCCGGGGGAAGGATGCAATATGGGTCAGGGAAGAACCCGGTAAATATTGTTGTGGATGCAGATACAGGAAGTTTTCCCTTTCTTTAACATTGTGACATAGGCATTTTTAAACACTTTCACAGCTTTCCCAGTGAGTATTTGAAGGATTTTTGAATATTGCCAGTATATTCTGTAAAGATGGTGCTTTGTTTCTCATTCATTAGGACATGTGTCGTGGCAGTAAGCTGCCAGACGCGATGTGCTCTATAAGAGTTAGATCAGTCTTGAGCAGACCGATGTGTGTCACGGCAGCGGCGGGCGGCGCTCTTGGTTGTACTTGTATGATTGACTGACACGGTCACGGAGCAGCTGCCTGGAAAGGATACTGAAAACAGATGGGCTCTCTGCAGGCGCACTCACCGTGATGGCATGATAGAGGAGGAGGCTTTCCGACAAACTCTCTCACACACACACATCACTCTGTCAACAGTGTCATCATTTTGTGAGTTAAACACCATCTGCCCAAACAACAGTTAAAACACAAACATTTTGTTTTTTTGTGTGTGTTTGAGCATGCATGTTGTCTACCGGCTGATCTCCTCCCTCCAGAATGAAAAGTATGTTCCAGTCATTGCAGCGTATTGTTGCTATGAATAGATGCAGTTGAAAATGGGTCAATTTATGGTTAAAGCACTCATCTGTGCAGTGTATTGCCAGAAGGCGAGTGTATGTAAGCATGCTGTCATCCAGTCACAGATTTGTCTCTGGAGATCTGCCCTTAACCAAATGGTGTCTTCTGTGTGTGTGGCAAAGTGGGGCAGAAAAAAGGCACTGGACAAATGTGCGCAAAAATTATAGCTGTTTCTGGCTAATTATTGTGAAAGTGTAAAATACACAGCTTTTAATTACAAATAAATCACTCAATAAATCTGCGGTCAGGCAAATATTGTACAGAATTGTATTCTTTCCATATACATGTATAGAATAGATGGTATCAATGGAATACAAAAGAGAAAAGCCTTGAGGCTTTATTGTGCTTTTATTCTCTGTGGTTTGTAATGCATGTATTGACTGCAGTGCAGTTTTATATATATATATTTTTAATTATGAAATGAATTTAATCAAATAATCAGTCGATAATAATAATAAAAAAGACCATGGAACTCAGCAAAGTTTTAATGACCTCTCTTATTGAACTTGATGTGTTTGAGGAGGCTCGTTGAGCTGAGGACTTAGACACTTGAAGCTACTGACTATAAATTGGAGGAGGAGGATGAAAAGATTCCTTTGTCTCACATGGATTTTACTGCTGTCATTGCCGCACAGAGGAAAACACACAGTGGGTCGTTACACTAATAAGAGGGTGTCGAGAAACCCACTGAAAACCATATCAATAACCAACATCAGTGACTTTATAAAGGTGAACCCAACAACATCAGAAAACTACATCACATAAACACACAAAGCAGATTTTAATATTTGCCAGGGTAATAACCTATATTTTACTCCACTTGTATGACAGAATAATTCAGTTGACAATGGATATGTAAATTATCACCATGTCATTACATTACATTACATTAATTTTCATTTAGCTGAGGCTTTTATCCAAGCAGCTTACAATAAGTGCATTCAACCAAGAGGGTACCAACCCAGAACGACAGGAATCAAGTTAGTACAATTTGCTTCAAGAAAGTCAAACTACAAAGCTCTATATGTAAATGAGAGCTGCAGAGGTCGGATGGCACTAGCAGGTGGACCAGCCAGTTGTAATAGTCTAGGCGTGAGATGACCAGAGCCGGGAGCAGAACCTGCACCGCCTTCTGAGTCAGAAGGGGACGTATTGTCCTGAAGTTGTGCAGCATGTATCTACAGGAACGTGTTGTTGCAGTAATGTTGGCAGTAAAGGAGAGTTGGCTGTTGAGTGTCACACCCAGGTTCCTACCAGTCTGGGTTGGGGCTACCACGGAGTTGTCAAAGGTATTAGTCAGGTCATGGGTGGGAGAGACTTTCCCTGGAAGGAAAAGTAGTTTGGTCTTGTCAAGGTTGATTTTCAGGTGGTGTGTGGATATCAACTTAGAGATGTCAGTCAGACCGGCTGAGATTCGTGCTGCTACCTGTGTTTCAGTTTGAGGAAAAGAGAGGATTAGTTGGGTGTCATCAGCATAGCTGTGGTAGGAAAAGCCATGTGAGTGAATGACAGAGCCTAGAGTGATGGTGTACAGAGAGAAGAGGATGGGACCTAGGACGGAACCTTGAGGGATCCCAGTAATGAGAGGACAAGGTTCATACACAGATCCTCTACAAGTTACCTGAGTGTGGCCATTGAGGTAGGATGAGATCAGGGAGAGAGCAGAGTCTGAGACACCCAGAGACACCTCACTAGACTTATAGTTTGGACTACTTTATTAAAAAAGAATGTAAGTTTGTGATGTCCTAAAGAGAGGGTCACGATTGAAATGGTTTACAAGAAGCAAACTGGTGGCAAATATTTAAGGAAGGCTGAATATTGTCTATGATCTAACAGATTAATTAAAAGAAAAGAAGGTTTTCCTAAAAATGTATGGTTATTGGTTACATTTGACTGTTGTCAAATTGTAAACCAAAAGTATTTGTGAGTTATTTTGTTTGTATGTGTAAAATTTGTCATATGTGCATTTAGTTAAGAAAGCATTTCATTGCTGGATAGATTTACATTTTCTATTAAATAATACAAACACTTAATACATGAATAATCAATGATACACTAAAAAAATACTGTATAAAATATAATGCAGTAATGATTTCTAGCTTCAGCAAACTTCAGTTACTCCATCTCGAGTGTCTTGGCACGAGTCCTCGATGACATATGAGCACAGAAACTCAATAGAGGCACTCTGCGATGTCACCATGTATGTGTGAAGACACGAGCAGAGGTCAGACACAGAGGCCACTGGGTTTGGACAATGGGCTCCCAGTGTCTGCAGCACTGAATGCCATTATTCATACAGATTAATAATCTTCTCTTTTTTCCCCCCCTACTAAGAATTGCCATCCTGATCATAATGGCTTTACCCAGTGTCAATCCAGGAACCTTTGTACCCATTTAAGTGGCGAGTGTCCTTAGCGAGGTCTCTGTGTGATTGTTGGTCAGAGGGTCATGGAAACAAAACCCCATGGTGGTGCCATTGTGGTGGTTGGGGTGAGTGAGGGGGAGTGAGAGAACTTTATTGGTGACTTGAGGGACTCGGGCGAAACTTTAGCGAGCTGGAGCAGACGTTCAAGTCCACGGGACACGGCGTCTCTCTCCGGTCTGCGTCCTGTTCGTGTCTGTTTAGTAACGAGTACAACGATTGGCAAATAGTTTTAGAGACTCTGTTGCGGTGCCATGGCAACACACATCCACTAAAGATGCTGAGCTGAGTATGGGAACAGCTGAAAGGTGAGCAAAGAACCATCACTTGCTATAAAAACACGGCAGGATTGAATTGTCTTGATAGAAATACTTGTATTGCTATTATCTGAAAGTAAATAGCGTTTTCCTTCCGGACTGAAGTAAGATATGATCGAAGGGAGAGGCTGAATTGGGAAGCTGCTTTCCTGTTGCTCTCTTCATGCAGATCTGGAGGATGATGTGTTCTGAGAGGAATCTCTGTACTCAGAGTGAATGAAATCATGCAAACCAAGAGAGGTCGTTGCAAAGCGTTTAAAGATGTGTCACTTCAAACTGTAACGAATATGAAGAAGCTGTCTGGAAGTTATTTGATGATTGAGAGGACCTTGCTGCTTTTGAGTTGTGCTTATTATTCTCTCTGAAGTCTTTCCTTAAATGTGTCTCAGTGTGTGTTTGTGTGTCGGACTTGAAAAGACACGTTGTCACTATTCATTTTGTTCACATTGATTAAAAAGTAAAGAGGACAAGAGGAGCATCGCACCTTTTGTTGGGAGGCTGTCTTCCTCTTGCATTGCTCACCTGCTCTCTCATCTTCTCCCACAGCACAAAGAGAAATCAGAAGTCGACTAATCCAAGCACTGCACGGAGGGAAGTGAATTCCGGCACAAGCATGGCGGACCAGAAGTAAGTACCAGCATGAAAAAAGAGCCTTCACCTCTTATTTGTACATTAGTTCAAATACCCATCTGCCGATCTTGATTCGTGTGCCTTTGAATTCCTCAGAGGTCTATTAATATCCTTCCCCTCTCTGCCAGGATACAAGACCTCTGCTCTTTCACAGTGACAAACACACACCTCTGGAGAGTCTAATCTAGCCTGTAACGTAGAATCAAGTACTGCACAAGAAGGGACAACTAGAGGCAGAGCAGCAAGCTCTGTCTTGACCTTAAGGCGTGTTGCAATGTTTTCTTTCTGCAGCAGAGTTTGTCTGTTGTAAATCTGGCAGGGCAGCTGGAGATCTGATATGTTCCTGGTGAAGGCCGTCCTCCTCCTTAGAAGTGTCCAATCTGATAAAATGTATTTTACTGAACATTTGACATGAATCATTTAATGTTGCTACATGCCCTATAGTGGCTGCTCTGGTCAAATCGGTGTTGTTTTACAGACCTCATGATTCTGAATATTCTGATATGTGGTTTAAATAATTCACTTTTTCCTTTACATAACTTAAAGTCGTACACTGTATGAATAGTCAGGTGATGTTGCCATGTCTTATCCCTCTCAGAGACAACATAGATGACTTTAAAGTCCAGACAGCCAAACATGCCAACATCAGCTCGGCCCCTTTACGGCCGCACAGTGAACACTCCAAAGACAGAGCGTCCAAAAGGCATTCGATCGAGTCCAATGGGACCAGTGACGGAGGTGCGGGTTCCTCCACGCCCGTGGAGATCACCGCTTTGGAGGAGTCGTTTCGGCGCTTCGCCATCCACGGCGATACTCGCGCTACCGGCAAGGAGCTGCACGGAAAGAACTGGTCCAAACTCTGCAAGGACTGCTCCGTGATCGACGGCAAGAACATCACCCTGACTGACGTGGACATCGTCTTCAGCAAAGTCAAGTAAGAGAGAAACCAAATGTGCTGTTCTCGTAAAGACTGAATATTGCGAAATCTTTTCCAGCCTGTTTGGAGTTTAATCTGCCAACATCTGGCCCGGTTAGGATGAAGTGACTGACGTGCCACTACATGACTGTACCCTTTTATCACATGCTTTACTGTTGCGGAGGCCGACATGACTACAGGTTGAGTCATCTCGATGCCTGTAAGGTCACTTATGTGGAATATTGTTGTAGAAAATAATTGGAGATGAAATCTGGCCCAGGACTGAACTATGGTTATGAATGACGAAGGATGTGTTTTTTTAGAAAGAAAAGAAAGAAGCGCTGATCTTACTGTGCACTGGTCACATAGTTTCACTGTTATGATTCAATTATGACTGTCAACCTAGAAAACCAGCATATTATCAAACCAGAATGGAACTCAGTAGAGTGCATACCTCTGTCACAAGTCAGTCATTTCACTAGATCCTGATTTTTATTTGAATCTGCAACAAATTTCATACACTCATTAAAATCCTTCCCCTAAAGAGTTTGTCTTCATCAAGATCCATGAATAATTCTCTGGGATATCAATGAAAAAAGCCTAAAGTGAAAACAAAATGTCCTGGATCCCCCCCCGGATCTGAAGCACAGCTTCATTAAATGAGTTCTTTCTTTGGTAATGTCTCATCCCTCCAGAGAATCCCATGGAAATCGCGAGTAGTATTTGCGTAATCCTGCTAATGAACAAATAGATAAACAAACGTAAACAAAACACAACCTAGTATCTTTAAGCTATGGAATACTACATTTTCAGGCTGCGTTACTATTCTTTCTTCTATGAGGTTGGCTTGGGCGAAAGTGACCGTCAGAAAACCGCAGCCAGAGCAGGAGGCCAGGGCGGCTCAACTTGTATTTCCTCCGGCTGCGTTGATTCATCCTTTGCTGCTCGATTTGTGTCGACTCTAATAATAAGCTGTGACCTCAATGTTATTTCACCAAAGGAGAGAACTTTTCATCTGTACAGCTGCGCTTATGTTTACCAAGTGTACCGAGCGTCTGTAAACCATTATGTGCTGATAACACATTGACAGATGAGTGTAGATATGTTCCACAGATTAGATCGTAACGTTCCTTAAGCACCACAGACTAAAGAGGGTGTAAGAAAGGACAAGGCTTTTACATTGTGGGTTTGTCGGGGTGTGTGTGTGGCTATTCTGGAGATTTTCATTCATACACAAAGCAGCAGCTTTTTTTGTATCTTGGTTGAATGAAGTGAATTAATGATTCTGCTCCACGGCGCCGGAATAGAGGAAAAAGGCTGGAGGCCACTCATCATCACATATTCCTACAGGAGAGGACAGGTTGCTTAGGAATCTCACACTGATTTAGTAGATTTTCCATCTTCTGCTGGTGTGTAACCAAAGGTCGATCTCAGTCACTTTGTGTACACACTCATTTAAAAGAGATGCCAAAATGGTTTCATGTGTTATTTTTCTTGTTGATACTGTTTGTTCCTGCCCTGGGATCAAGGAAGATAAAAAGGCCATTTCAAAAGGCTGTTAGTCATTTTAAATACATTTCCAGGAAACTAGGACCTACCGCTAACTGGCTATTATCACTATCGAACAAACAGTGCCGTGTAAACTAAAGTGGCTTTATATTGTCATGTCAGATTTATTTGCACACCAAGCAAAGACATGCAAAGAAGGTCAATTCCCCTTAATGAAACTAAAAAAGTTTTTGAAGCCTCCATAAGCAGTGGCTGGATTTAATCCTCACATGCGGCCTAAGATGGTTAGAACCTTCATCTTTCCTCAGGCATTATCAAATGTATACTGTGACATTTCTAAACCTCATTCTTTCACACATAGAACTTCCGGCTCATGAAAGGTTGACACCCTAACAATGCTCTTTCACGACAAGATGCTGACAGATAAGTAGAATTTGGCTGCAGGATATAACAATGGAGAATGAAATATGCAGACTGAAGCATACAAATTAGCGGCATATCTCAGATTTTTCAAAATCAGGGGCAAGACAGGGGGCAACAATTGACACCATTATATGTCCAACATCCATGCACATATAGTGATTCAGTAAGGTGCACATGTAAGCCAACCCCTGTTTGTTTTGATCAAAGACACACATCATTGAAAATGTTTTGAAAATTGTTCCTCGTTGAAGCTCATTTAGTTCTTCTTCTTTGCATTGTTTTTTTAAAGATCACTGACAGGACAGGGGCACTCCAGGGGCCAGTCTGATTTCAGATGGGGCCAGAGCCCCCCTGGCCCCTCCCCTGGATTCACCCCTGTTTCTCTCATGATTGCCTATATTTTTGTGCCTTAGATGGGAAGTTTCTGCTGAGAGATGATAATCAACTTGGAAGAAAAAAGTGCCCTTAGAGATCCTGCAGGTTTTAAATAAACATCCCTTCATGATTTCACACGCCACTGATACCTCCAGAACCTGTGTACAGTTCTCTACAGGAAACTGGACACATGTTCTGGAAGTATCCTTGTGTTCCCGACTCCTCCACATCAAAACCTTCCCTGTTGGCATGGTAACAGCTCATGTTTACTGCTCTGAGCATTTTCTTGGCCGGACTAGAGGAGGAACCTTTACGTTGACTGTGGGATTTAAGCTTGTTTACATCCAGTTCTGTTGGTGAGCAACTGCAATAAGGTGTAATAGACATTTAAGTAGAAAAATGTGTTCCACATCTTTCCACACAGACTTTGTTTTGTGATGAATCTGTGCAGCGTTGTAAACATTGTGTCCTTGGATGTGTGTTTGGGTTTGTTGAGGCCTACGGGTCCTAATCAGGGTCCTTCGATATCCCAGCATGCAATTTTAACCAGCTTCACTAAGCTCTGCAGAGTGTTGAGCGAGATAGTAAAGTCATTTCTGAATGTGTGTGTCTATGTGTGCGTGTTTGTGTGTGTAGGCTTCAGAGGCAGCCACAGGATAGAAAGCAGGACAAACTGGGGGAGGGGCTCATTTTCATGTAGTTTTTGACTCCAGGCACAACTGAGTCAGGGAGCGCTGCCATGTCAGAGGAGCAGATCTCCACTCTCCTTTTAATCAGTGTCAAAGCTCTTTGCTTACACATGAAAAAATGAAACATCTTAATGAGCACTGGCTAATCACAGCATGGCTGAACTAACCCTGATTCATAGTGGAGGGCAGCTGCACCACATTGAGGCTTTGCCGTGCTCGGAGCCAAAGAACACCACAGCATAAACAATGGATGAGGTAGAAATCTGGAATGGACTAATTAACTCCTGGCACGATCTGTTGGTGGCTTCATTTTCCAGGCTTTGCTTGTTTTTCCTCATCGCTGAACATGAGCGAAGGCTGTGCACCAGCATTGTGCAGATTCAACCAGCTATTATGTCAGATCCATACAGGAGCAGCTGCAGTCCAGGGGGTTTCAAGATGGTCGGCGGTTCGATCCCGGCTTTTCCAATCAGCATGTCGATGTGTTCTTGGGCAAGACACTAAAACACAAACTGCCATGAAATAGAAATAGCTGCGTAGCATTGTGTGAATGAGTGAATGTGATTTTTAGTGTGAAGTACGGTGGCCCTGAGGTGCCAATCACAATGCAAAATGGGAAAACACAACAACAGATAAATAAAAAAAACAGTGACTAACCAGTTTATCTTTGCTTTCTGATTTATTGTTGTGTTTTTTGATTTGCTGTTGAGTTTGACATTAACTGTTGTGATTTGCTCTTCAGAGCCACCATAGTGTAGCTCTTCCAAGTGGTCTAGACTCGAAAAGCATAATATCAATACAATCCATTTACCATGTGGATCATATGCTGCAGATGGTTAAACTCCTTATATAAACAGCAGGTCATCCGTATCCCAAACTAAAATAAAGCTCCTCTCACCCACTGAACACTTGTCCTTTCTAACCGCCATCACAGCCTCCTCGGATTTGCTATTTTTACAGCACACTTACACTGTTTAACTATTTGTATACTCTGGAGGATCTAATGCTCAGTATGGAGAGGTCTGCCGAGGAGTCACACTCATCTTCCTCGGACAGAGACGGCAGCTGGAAGTCCAGTTCTCCCTCTGACAATACACAGCATGGAACAGGCGCAGAGGAATGGAGCTCTCATGTGTTCAGCACTGATGGATCGCCCAAACTAAACCGTTCACTGGATGAGTCAAATTAATAATGAACCCAAACAACCCTGTTTATTGTAGCTTGTTGCTATGACAGCAGGTTGCCCGGAGAGACTGCTGGATTTATTGGCTGTTGTTTAGGCAACCTGTCACCACAGCAATGGCTGTTTGTGTTTGTGTTACTATGCACTTCTAACATGGAAGTGAATCCGGCAAATGGCCAGTTAGACGAGTGGAGTTCTCTCAGAAGGAGAATGATGGATTATGATCTGTGGATTGGTATTGGTTAGTGGCTCCAACAGATTGAGCTTCTAAATGAAAAGGCAGGGCCTCACAACACCCGTCAGCAGCTCCAAAGGTCCTTATTAGACAGCTGGAATGAGAAACATCAGGGCTCTGGGCCCTGAGTTATACACTTCAATGCAATATGATAAATAATATGAAGAGACATTCACATATACAGCCTACAGCTGTGTGTGTGTGTAGGTCTGCCGAGTTGCTCAGACGACAGTGAAGTACAGAGAAACACTGGGAGACGAGATCCAAACAGTCAAAGTTTTCTCAGTGTTTATCTCAGTAGGATACCATCTCTATGCTGTCTTACATCTGCCACGCTGAAGTGCTCACACATGGCTGCGTGCACACCACCGCCTGCTCTCGTTTTATACTTTCAGATTGAGAGGATGTAGAGAAGAGCTGCCGACAAGGCGATCCCAAACACAGCCTTTCCTTTGTCCACGGAGAAATCTCCATACGTCTTATGGGGTTTTGTGCGCTGCATTGTGACAAGTGTTATCTCCTTCTTAAGCTCCTTTTCCACCCACATTACAGGAAGAAATCCTGCCGCACCATCACTTTTGACGAGTTCAAAGTTGCACTCGGAGAGCTGGCCCGGAAGAAATACAAGGAGAAGACAGCAGAGGAGGCCGAGGCCGAGGTGTTCAAGCAGATCGAAGGGAAGGCACCGGTCATTGCAGGAGTCACGGTAAGTCTCACAACGGGACTAATACTGATGTCGGTGCATCTCATCCATTTGTACCAGCGATCACAGTATTAACCTAAATGTTTCCCCACAGAGAGCCGTGGCTTCCCCTACAGTGAGCCGCCTCACGGACCCCACCAAGTTCACAGGGTCACACAAGGAGCGCTTCGACGGCACCGGCCGTGGGAAGGGTAAGGCGGGACGGGTAGACATAGTCGACACTTCCGGGTACGTCTCAGGATACAAACATCGAGGGTCGTATGAAAAGAAAATCACTAAACCAACCGATTAAAGACGAGGATATAAACATGTTTTTATTAAAAAAAATAAAGAAGAGTACTCAAAGAAAGCACAAAAGAAAAATGATTTCATACATTTTCCCGCCCATTTATTTAGTGCGTGCGTGAGTGTGTCTGTGTGTGTCTGTGTGTGTGCAAGAGAGAGATGTTTTTTTTAGTTCCTCTCTTTGTCAAGTGTGAGAACTGGAAAATTGTTTACATCTATTTTTACAAAGTCATCACCAGCTGGTACATTCCTGTCAGAGAGCGAGTTACTGCCAAACACTGAAGAGAACAAACCATTCTATGAACTTTGAAGCTTTGTTGTTATGATAGGGCCTTATTATATTTATTGAGCACAAAAACAACAACATGCCAAGAAAAACTGAATAAAGTCGGGCGACGGTTTTGATGAATCAACAACATTGCACTTTTTAATGGAAATGTGTCTATTCCCAGATCTACCTGAAGAGAAGCATCATTCATTTTGCAGAGTTTCGATAATTGGCACGCTTTTGACAAATATTATCATATTTGTCGTTTTGTTATTACTTCAAATTGTTGATTCCATCCCCTCCTAATCGTCTGCCTTCCCCTCTTGTCAACCGTCAAAAATCTACTGTTCATTTAATGTCATTACACAAGCTCGCATTGTCATTTGAATAATTTGCATTGAGCTCAGACCAAGACAGATACATTATTATAAAAGCTTTCTCAAACCAGTCGTAAATTAAGATTATGGCATATTTGTTTTCTACTGTGAATACCACAAAAGCACAAAAAACTAAGAAGGCCTGTTTTCAACTGTTAAAACAAAAAGTATTTCCAGTTTTATATCTTTGTCTTTATTCTGAGTTCATTCTCGTGACAAATTGTTTTGCTAACATGCATTTCAAGTATTAAATTGGTGAATCCAGCTGAAGGAAGCTCCAACCACAGTAGATGAGCTCGGTTGTACAAGATTGTATTTGCTCTTATATTGTTAGTCCCTCGATTAGATTTATATACAGTAGTTCTAATATATTTGTGGTAAGATTGTGTATATTCTAAAACATTAGAGCCACAAGGCTTAATTTATGACACTGGCTTTGTACCTTTTTTTCTTGTATTGCTGTACTTTGTGCATGTTATGTATATTGCATATGATTCAGAAGCATAAAGATGACATTAGGAGTTTGTCTTAACTTATCTTAACTGCTGTGCCTGCTGTGAAGACAGACTACTGGACAGACTTAATTATTATTTTCATAAGTGATGACATTGTGGAGTCATTATGATGGAGTATTAGGGCCAATTAAAAGGGAAATAAAAGGGAACAAGTTTTAAGAATACATTCATTGTATATAAAGTCATCATTGTATGAGAAAGAAGTTGTAATTGTTAGAGAAAAAAGTCATAATCTCAGGCAGGAAATATCCAAAAATGAGGAATATTTCACAAATAACAAAATATTAAATCATTTTTCAAATCAGCACCACATCGTTGTAAGTATCAGGACTTTGAAAAGATTGTGTAACAAACCGTGTCTATTCTGATGAACCTTGGAGGAAGTGGCCTCTTTAGTGGAGGAGGAAATGTTCGGTCGTGGTCGAATGTGAGGTTGTTTACATCTGTGTGAGATTCAAATAGGTTGCGTAGTTTCTCAGGAAACAATGATATTGGTTCAAGATCTTGAAACCAGATTAAGTGGAACTTAGTGCGACTTTATCTTCGTAATAAAATAAAATAGAATACTTAGAATAATTTGACTTTATTCTTGTAATATTATGACTTTTTTCCCAATTATAACTTTATTCTTGAAATCTCGTGTTTTTTTCTTCAGTACGGCCCTAACACTCTGTCCTAGATCGTGATAAAATATCGTACTGCTTGAAATCAATATGTGTAAACTTGTACATGTACAAAGTCAGCCACACACTAATGCTATTGGATTTGTCTAATGATACAAATTTAGAAGACATTTCATGTGCGGTTCTGTCATCCAGATCGCAACTAAAAACAAAAGCTTGTTTTTTTACTGATGTCTCCTGACGTACTGCATACTCTATGAGAAAAAGGGAAAATTGCACAGGTAATAAACTTTTATAGAATAATATTTTTCCAGCATAGTGACAGTGTTTCTGCCGCACTCGTCACACACTACCTGTAGCCTCAGCTGATGAAGAATCAGGCACCAAGTGGAAAACCAGCAGCTATGGGTCGGTGTGTTAGTTTTTGTCTGCTGCAGTAGCTTGGGTATGATCTGTTTTCTGTGCTTAATGCCAAATACTGTGCACCTTTAATGTGGAGGAACGATACTGTCTTATTTTTCAAATAACTTTTAATGTACTGTTGTGCCCTGGTGCATGCAGCGTGGTTTTGTTCTTGTTCTTTAGACCTCTTAATGTGTGTTCATGATTTGTAGTGCTTTATTGAAAATAAAAAAATCTGTCAAAATATGAGGTGTTATTTTTTATTATGGCTTTTTCCAGGAACGTGTACCATTCACGTGAGAGTCAAAGCTACATTCAGCTGAGTTTATGCAGAGTCCACAGTCTAACCTGGTTTGCCAGGTCCGGCATTAGCGTCTGCTAGAGAAAAGTGCATGTGTGCGAAGCTCTCCAGCCCCAAGGCAGAGGTATAAATAAAGTCACAGTGCAGCTGGAATCTAGATGCATTCATTCCACTGCAGTGTACAAAGCAGATGGAGACACAACTGACCTAAAAACATTAAAAAAAAATAAAAACAGCCAAGAGAGCCCTAATCTTGCTACAGATCCAGGAAATACGTTGTGACCTTCTCTCTAACATTTTTTCCTCTAGAATCATTTGTTAGCATAACGGCCTTGTCACACAATTATACACAACCATGCTTGAATGAATTGCCTTTCTCTCGTCACTGTTTCCATCGAGAAAACACAATCTGTAAATTTTTTGGGGGGGAAATAATAAAGATTAATAGAATCGGCTGGGAAATTACAACGATCAAAAATGAAGTGTACACTGCAAGGACTGTAAATAAATTATAATGAATTAAAAACACTCTTTAGCTGCCGGGCCTCATGCAATTACTGCAATGCTAATATGACACATATTTTCATACCGGTGTGTGTCTCCTCATTCAAATGCTTCTTTTACGTTCCCCTTTCCCCTTCAGCTCAGCCAGCAAACCTTCATTGGTAGCTACCAGGGACCTGCAGCACGTACACAACCACATCCACATCACATAAACAACCAACAGAGCGGAAATGATTTAGTTCACATGGGGGAATCTTCTCACCTGGCTTTCTTGCAGTATATCTGACGATTCCTTGACTGTCTCAGCCTCGCGCACTTTCTCCCTCAGCCCCTCAATCTCTTTCCTCAGCTCCTCCACTTCTGTCTGAGCCTCTAAGGATGTGCAGGTGTTAGTTCAGTGTAAGGAAAACTGCCAAATGTTCAGATGTATCTCCCACTGGGATTTACACCCACCTTTAATCTGAGTCACAGGTGAACTTTTCATCATTGACTTGAGATACTGTCGCTCTAACTTGATGAGCTGTTTCTGCAGAGCGACGTTTTCCTCCAAGACAATCCTCAGTTGATTGTTTTGTTTGCCCTAGGATGAAGTAAAGACAATAAACACTGTGTGCTTTTCAAAACTAGGAAGGATTCCTGTAGCTCCAGATTGTTTTCCGAGAGCTGAATCCACTCACAACTGCAGAGCGAGTTTCCTCCAGCTGAGCAGAGAGGTTACGGACTTCAGTTTTGTGCTCCTGCTCTTGTGCAGCCGCTTGGACACTCAGCGCGCCGGCTTCCCGTCTTAAGGTCCTGACCTCAGCCTCCCGGAGGGAAATATCGTTTTCCATCATAGAGAGGATCTTGACTGCCTGAGCTAGAGCCAAAAATAGAAATGATGAGAAGATATTCATTATCAGTGCGTGGAGGCTACATTCCAGGAACCAAACTCAAACTCACACAGGAAGTTGTTGTTTTGATGCAGGGACCTCTCTCCTTTCCAGTGTTTGTCCACGAGATTAAGAAGCATCTCCAGGGGTTTCCTGTAACTACCCTGCGAGATGAATTCAGAGATACTGTAAGTGGAGCAAAATAACATCAAGTATGATTTGTTCTTGAAGGGAGAAGGAACCTTTTTCTTCATTTCCTCTTGCTGCAGGGAGCTGGAGCCCCCTTCTGTCTTGTTGAAGCTGGAGTAGGTCAGTCTTGGAGGATGTAAGATGGGGTTTGAGGGGTCAGACAGATTCAAACCAGGACGATGAGGACTGGGAGGTCGGATGTTAACGAATGAAGAACAAAGACGCTGACTTTGATCTGGAAAGAATATTAAAAAAAATACACAATTCATCAACATAAATAGAAAATAACATTTGGTATTTGTGGATGTGTGTGATTTCTCTCCGTGGATCAGGTTAAATGTAGATATTCAGCTCTTTACCAGGATTGGGGGTGAAATGTCCTTTGGCCACGTGTCTGGTTTGTTTGGGGAAATCCTCCGGTTTTCTGGGTGCAGGTCGTCTCTCTACATAGGGGCCGAAGGACACCTTTGGTCTCTCAGTCACTTTTGATGAGGTAGAACTTTTTTTATGAGACAGATCTTTCACGTGAGGCATTTTCGACCTGGTGTTATCTGGTAAATTACAAATATCACAATAGAAGTGTGGTATATATTAATTGGTTTTCAATCGAGGGGCTGTATTCATGATTCGAAATTAAAAGGAAGAATTGTGTCTCCCCCAAGTGGTGGTTTTGCACATTGTCAACAATCTATAAGAAAAAGCTTACCATATTTTGTGGGGGGATACCTCAGGATGGATTTAGCCGTTTCCTTAGATAAATATGAGAACATACAGTAAGTGCGATAATGTAAATATATGACGATATGATGATATGGTTTCACATACAGCAAAATGAAGTCACCTGTTTAGGAGTTGAGCTCCTCTGTGCTGTAAAATCTGTTGGTTCTTCCTCTGCAGGTTCTGAGACAGAAGATTGTTTGAAATTAATAACATTTTGAAAACAAAACATGAAATTCAAATGAGAATTAACTGTTGGACTTTGACATCTTACTTCCTGCCTTCTTGTGAACAGTATCCGAGATGGTTTCCCTTTGGTCTCCAGGATTCATCTCCACAAAGTTTAATACAATATCATTAGGTTCAGTTAGGAGAGAGAGCCTCTTGGTCAAGCGGTTAACTTGAGCCAATCTTACATCGCTGCTTCTGGAAACCACAATAAAGATCAGTCGGGGTTACATAGCTTTGTTCATTTAAAACCTCTGCATAGTTTGTGTTGTCACATGATACATAAAATTACCTTTTGTCTTCACACTGACTTTGACGGGAGCTCTTCGGGTTAGGGTTAGGTAAAACGTCAGAGGAGAACTGCATTATGGCAGCTTTTCGCTCGGTGTCACTGACTGAACAGCTATCTGGAAAGCAATGGAGGACACTTATTAGTAAAACATGTCTGAGAAGAACACAGTCAGAGTTAAACTGGCACATCTTACCGAGCTTGCGTAGATTGGGCATGGCATGTACAACGTAAGGGCGGAAGTTTGGGTAACGCTTGGTCAGAGGGTTGAGTCGGAGGTCCAGCTCTCTCAAAGATGTCAGCTCATACAGCACTTTCACCTCTTCAAGGGAGGGTATGCAGTTATAGTACAGGATCAGCCTCTCCAGTGATTTCAAGTGTTGAACCCCCTGGAAAGAAGCCGATAATGTTTAAACAGAGGTTAGGTAAAACGATTTAATCCAATTCATTAATGACAATGCAATATTTATAATACAAATTTGAGAAAGAATACTTGTGTATCTGGAACTTATATATCTCCAGCCTTTTTTAGAACAAGTAGATGGAGACTTACTCCTATAACAAAAAATTATGTCACATTAAATGTCATTTTATTATTTCTTTTAAGTTTAAAGACTGTGTTTTTTAACTCCTCTTTATGGACAGAGAATGGCATACAATTGATAAACATTTTACAAATCTGAGGTAGATCAGTTATGTGTTATGCTCAATATCAATTTAGTTTTATCACTTTTGATGATAATTATATTACGACGAATATTGAAATAGGTTTAATGCCCATCCCTATTACCACTAAACAAAGATGCCTTAGGGAAAGTAAAAGGGGGATGCTCATCTTTATAGTGCAACAAATACAGTTTAACACTGTTGCACAGTTTTATAAAGGTTAACTCTAACAATAAGGTTTTAATAAGGTGTATATAGTATATTATCGGTTTTTAAAACCCACCTCAACAGAAACGAGAGCATTGCAGGACAGATCCAGAGACTTGAGAAGGACGAAGTTGTGCAGAGCATTTCCCAGATGACTGATCTTCTCCTCATATGTCCCCGGGAGGCTCAGCGAGCGGACATCACCTGTTCAAACACATGTTCAATATATATGTATAAATGGTTTGCTCTGCATCATGGGAAAGATAACTGCTGCTACGTTAGCTGCCGTTAGCTTAGCTACCGACAACAAACTGCAATTATTTTAAGTTACAGGAGATAGAACATCGTGGCTTCACTTTGAATAGTTGTTAGAACTCACACATAAATAGACATTTTACTGAAAGGAGATAATATTACTCAGACACGGATGTTTCAATCGTAGTTTGTCCCGTATCCACTGCTCTGTTACTGTTGTCAAACCCTCCGCCGCCATACTTTTCGAACTTTCGCTGCCTTCACGTGCTGCCGGGAAAACCACACTTTCCAATTTGCCACGAACATTAGCGCATCCTGCTGTTTCATAGAGTTCAATCATGGATCACAAGAGTCCTGAGTTCAGCCTAAACATTTATAGTTCAGATTTATATCAAATCACGGTTTTTGTTTCATACCAAAAGTCTTAAAATAAATCAATAAAATTCTGATTTAGCTATATTTGATCCAAATATATTTTATCTGTTTATCTGACTAAAAATTCGATATTAAATTGTCATTGTCGGTAAACAACAACAAAATATTGTCAATTTAACAAATATATATTTATTGTAAATACAAATATTTAGAGCTTTCGTTTGAATGGTATCCGTCTCTGTGGCGCAATCGGTTAGCGCGTTCGACTGTTAATCGAAAGGTTGGTGGTTCAAGTCCACCCAGGGACGAACATTTTTTTTTATACTGGACTTTCTGACTGGCAGACCACAGGCGGTGCGGATCATCCTCCACCCTGACTCCCAACACCGGTGCCCCCCAGGGCTGCGTGCTCAGTCCTCTTCTGTACTCCCTGTTCACGCATGACTGCGTGGCCACCCACAGCTCCAACACCCTCGTCAAGTTTGCTGATGACACTGGCTTAGGCCTGATCACCGGCGACGATGAGAAGGCCTACAGAGAGGAGGTCAGAGCCCTGACATCTTGGTGCCAGGACAACAACCTCCATCTCAACCTCAGCAAAACGAGGGAGCTGATCGTGGACTACAGGAAGAGACAAAGAGTGGAACACCCCCCCCTCTCCATCAAAGGGACCACGGTGGAGCGAGTCAGCAGCTTCAAGTTCCTCGGGGTCCACATCACTGATGACCTGACCTGGACCCATCACACAGACTCCATCAGGAAGACGGCCAGACAGCGGCTCTTCTTCCTCCGCAGGCCACGGAAGCTCCACATGGACTCCAGGATTCTCTGCAACTTCTACAGGTGCACCATAGAGAGCATCCTGACTGGCTGCATCACCGCCTGGTATGGCAACTGCACCGCCCTGAACCGTAAGGCTTAACAGAGGGTGGTGAAGTCTGCCCAGCACATCACCAGGACGGCGCTACCATCCATTGAGGACCTCTAGACCCAGCCGGATTATTAAAGACCCCTTTCACCCCAGCCATAAACATTTTGTACCGCAGCATCCGGGCCCGCACCACCTGGCTCAGAGACAGTTTCATCCCCCAGGCCATAAGACTTTTAAACTCCTCTCTGTGACATATTTGCATATTTGCACTATTGTTGTTTTATTTTCTCCTCATCTGTTTATATATATATTTAGATATATATACTTTATTTTCTATTTTAAATTTTGATATTCTATTTTATTCGATTTGATACTATTTCTATTTTATTTTATTTTATAGGTTGTAATTACTTGAGCATTGCTAGAAGAGAGCCTGAGACTCAATTGACAATAAAAAAATCTTGAATTTATACACATTCTCAGTTGAAAGTGCTTTGCAAAAAAGAGTAAAATGTTATTATTTATAAGGAATTTAAAAAAGCCATTTAAAGCCAGCTTTTCCATTCATATTTTTGGGCCAGAAACACTACTTGTAACAATTCTGCTGGAATAGTGACATAGTTCCCAAACACAACATGAACGCATCTCTTTGGCGCATGCGCAGTGTCCAGTTCCTCTCGGTCACATGTCCAAACAAGCAAACCTGAAGTTTGGTTCTCGGTGTTTCGCTTCGACTTGGCTCGTACGTCACAACCTGAGCTGCATATACACTCCACATTAATATTAAATGACGTCAGACACATTCGTCAGAAGCTAACCGACCTCCTCCGTTACCAGTAGTGACGGAAACGTCGGTGACTTCGTGGATGTTTGCACAAGTTCAGCTCCAAGATCCTGACCAATGGCGTCCAGTGTGACACAGTGGGTCACTTCATGTACTAACATCGTGCTGTCTGTCACTGCTCTGCGCTCCTCGTATACACTCTTTAAGGTTCGTGTCCTTCACTCTATTTTATAACATATGCATTATTCATGTGTTATTTATATATTTAGCTGTAATTGTTCAAGCAAAACATGCTGCTTTTCCTTCTCATAGACATTTTATAGACCAAATGATTATTGGTAAATCCAGAAACAATCATTAGATTAATCAATAATGAAAATAATGGGTTAGTTACAGCCTCTGTGACTTTGTTTTTACTCTGCTACCCTCACTGCTCGTTTAGACTTTGCTGTTCTGAAGCTAAATTCAAATAGTCATTGCTAATATAGCATATGCTAATTGGACTGACTGATTAGAGGTTGGTTCATCAATAGATCCAGTCAAGTGTTGCATGTCTCAGTTAGTGTTGGATGATAAAACAACATCAATAGTTATTGCGGTGGGACTTTCATCGATACCAATTTAGCAAAGGATCAATGCATATTGATAAAATGTGCACTGGGTATAATGAGAAGGTATAAAATGAACTGATTCACCTCGGATTTCTAACACATTTTAAAGTGTGTGCCATTCCCTGCTCATACATAGATGTTAAGACCACAACCTTCACTCAGAAGCAAAAATCAATCTTTAAACTTATAAGAATGAATAATGCAACATTTAATGTGATAATTAATGATATTGACTGACTTGAAAAGTTTTATCTCGGCCCAGCCTCAGTCTCACTCTTTACTTTTGCTCCTGTCTCTGCAGGACCACAGAGCTCCATCAGTCGGCCTTTTCCTGCTGGGACTCTCTGCAGCAGCGTGCGTCCTGCAGCCCTCCAGCTCCCAGCTGACCGCCCTCCAGAGGGAAGCCGAGTGGGCCGGTGAGCTTCTGGCTCCGGCGCTAGTCTCCTTTGACTTCCTGTGGCTCAGTCAAGACCACAACACGGCACATATTCTCCTGTGTGGCTCCTGTCTGCTGCTGGGACTGTGCGACTGGCTCTCGGCAGACGCCTTCTCTGTGATGACCTGCTGCCTGGGCCTGTCCTCCCTCTCCTGCTGCCTCATGGTGTGTCTGTTTGCTGGGAATGCGTTAGGGGCCCTGGGTGGTGTGGCCCTCACTCTACCTTTACTTGTGACTCCCCAGGTTGGGACAAACACGCTGGCTCTGCTCATGTCCCCGGCTGCCTCTGAGGGACTGATGAAGTGGGTTTTGAAAGGGGCCTTGTCGATAGGCTGCTGGGCCTCAACCAGGGCCCTCTGCAAGTTTCTCCTGGATGTGACCGACCAATGTAACATCAGCATTTAGTAAAAGAGTAGAGTTCTGTGTGTTAAGTCAGAATCTGGTTACACATCTACATTGTCAAGTGCTGAAAAGACAGATACCAGATACTAAATTATAACATGTCTAACTTATAAGCATTTTGATTTGACTTTTTATATAATGTATGTCAGAGGTAGTCAGAGGTTAAACCATTATTGGGATAAAATGAAAAATTTGAAGAGCTTTGGAAAATTGAGACAGGTTCTTTGATAAGTAGTACAAATAATGATTGGCTGCAGCACCACACTGCAGATCTCAGGGACTAAGGGAAAAATATTATATTTAAAAATTCATCTTAGTATCTTACAATTTATTGGTTCATACAGCAGCTGCTGCACTGAGACCTTGTCTGAACTCTGTATGAACTGATCTGAATAAACAGAAGACAGATACCACTGAAAACCCTAATTTGCGTGTGTTTACTGGAAGCTGGTGAAAGGAGAACTCTGGCAACTGCTGATGTCTTATGCAGAAGATTTTAATGTAGACTTGATGCATCAAGAAGGTGAAACAATATACAAACGCTAACAATTGCAATTGTCACCCCCAAGTCTGAAGATGTCTCCCACAGCATCCCAATTTATGTCCCTCCACGAAAGCATGCATACCTAACCTTTACGTCTAGCCACTGATGTAATACTCAAAAGAATAGGAGTTGGTGCCTCTCTGTCTGGGCATCTGAATCAGATATGAAAGTCCATGAGCGTAGATATTACAATGTACTACTTGTTGGCCGTTTATCTATAACCTGACCTTGGGTACTGCTTAGAGAGTGAAGGGAATATCTGTAGAATGAGTCTCTTCATTTGCTTTCTGAATTGTGCACCTGATAAATTAATCTTTTTTTGATTCATCTTTGACTCTAACCGCAGTCTATCACCGCAGCGTGTACGTCAGGGACACACCTGAGGTGGAAGCGCAAATTCTGTGCGAGCCGCCGCCTACTGTTCACACAGGGAGCCATCCAGGAGGATGTTTTAGATGCTGGCTTGCCTGTCCACGGAGCCACGGGGTGGTGACATCAGCAAATGTCCCTACTATGCTGCCAAAATGAGTAGGTTTTTATACATCTCTTCTATGAGGAATTGTTGTGAATGAAATGAATCTCCCTTCTTTTTTTTCTGTTCATGCTTAAATAAAGTGGATTCACTTGGTCTGACGTTTTCGATCACATCTTTATAAAACACCTTCACACTACAAATTCTATGGGGGGGGGATTCCAGATTCATTCACTAGACTGGCACTCAGTAGAGCTCAACAGAGCTAGGTTCATCTCTGATCCGTGCAGCTTCCTTCTACCAAGTTGTGTGGTTATTGGTCCAGTAGTTTATTAATACTGTTGACCGAAAAATCTGAGATGAAAACATAACCTCCTTAGCAGAGGTAATAAAACCTCCACACATTCATCAAGGAAATGTCACCAGCATTAATAATTATTAGAAACACAACAGGAAATTAAAAGGAGAATGTTTCGAGAATATCTAAATAGTTGACGGGTAATTTTCTGTTGGTCGACATCAATTCATTTATTAAAAGCTAATTTTCCCCTGCTACTTAGTCTATAGGGTTTTTATATTATGTTTTATTTACATTGTATTTATTGGTTCATTTTAGTCGTGCACTGATTTATGGTTGTACATCAAATTGCCCTTGAAGGATATTAAAGATTTTCTTTTATGGACAACTTGAGTTAATCACAAGCTGCACAAACCAGATGGTGATTAACCCAGCAGCCAGCAGGGGGCAGCCTCAGGACATCACAGCAGACTGTGATTCTTGTAAGGCATCCGAAGACAAGGTTTGAAAAGTACTGGGTTATTCTCTAACAATAGGTTTTTAAAGTATGTTAAATCATCCAGTATCTAAAAGCCAAAAATATAAAAGTAACTTTTAAGTAAGGCTGTCAAATATATGTAGTAAAGTAGAAAATATTTTCTCTGAAGTGTTAAAAAGCAGCATAAAATGACACACACACGTGATAAAAAAAAAAATTGCGTGCGCAGTAGGCTTCTGCGCAGGATGTGCGCAATGGGCTTCTGCGCAGATGTGTGCAGTGGGATTCTGCGCAGATGTGCGCAGTAGGCTTCTGTGCAGCATGTGCGCAATGGGCTTCTGCAGATGTGCAGCATGTGCGCAATGGGCTTCTGCGCAGAATGTGCGCGCGCAGTTTCCTCTTTTTTTTTAAATTTTATTTTAAATTTAATTACATTTTTAATTACATTTTTTATTTAATTGTCATTTAATTGTTAATTTAATTTTTAATTTAATTTTTTTATATTACATTTTATATTAAACTTTTTTATATTTAATTTTTCATCGTCATCATTTCTCCGCGCTGGTTCGCTTGTGTGTGTGGCTGCGGAGCTTCCTGGTTCTTCCCAGCACTACGCTGCTGGTGCGAACAGCCCAAGTATTTAACATGGGCGAGGAAAGGAAGCGGACCGCTTGATGCTTGATGGTGTGACTTAATGTGTTGTTTTACATTGCATGTGTCACCTCATGATAAATCCGTCTCCTATGTCGTCTGTACCAGGAGCCGCCCTGTCACTGGTTATCTTGGCTCGCTGTCTGGCCGGTAACCAGTCGTCCGGACACAGGAGATGTTTCTTTACTTGGAATGCGGCCACTTTATTTCTCGGATATACAGCAGGAGCAACACTCACATCACCTCCAGGTGGTCCGTCTCTTCTCGTTATACACACACTTTGAGCGTCTTTACCCACAATACCCAGCTGCACCACGTCACACACTAAAAACTTTCCTTAAAGGGGCAGGCCATACCTGCAACACCTCAGCTCTCGGTCTCATATACAGATGGCAAGAGAAAGCAGAGACGCAGACTCAGCAACTACATCCGAGATCCGGTGCACCTTATTATTATCTGAGGGATTTTTACACACACTCTGATAAAGATTGAAAGAAAGGCAAGGGGTAGTGATGGATACGGTTTTCTTTAACAAGTTAAGTCTTCTATTCTCACTTTCCACCTTAAAACTATGAAATAAACTGAACTATGAACTAGTTCAGAATTTAAATGGTGAACTATGAACGTTAACTATTCATGTTTACTTGTATGAACTGAACTTTGAACTAGTTCATGAGAGGTGTAAACTTGCACAACAGAATCTGGATTCAAATGAGGAAGAACCTAGGCCTTCATAGGGGCTCAGACCTCTCTCCTATTACTAACAATCACCTATTTCCGCCCTCTTGCACTGACTTGACCTTTCGGACGTGGTTCAACAAAGGGATAACAAAATTTAAGGACCTTTACAACCAAGGGACTTTTATTTCGTTTTTAGAGCTCTCAAGAAAATTTGACCTGCCTAATTCCCATCTATTTCGTTTTTTTCAGACAAGGCATTTTGTTCAGAATCAGAACCCCAAATTCCCCAGTCGTCCCCCAGAAACATTGATTGATTCAATACTGGCTCTTGATCCCGGACAAAAGCGGCTAATTTCTAGCATTTACAGCCTTATCAACTCTTCTCTCGATAGCCCAGCATCAGGCCCCAAGTATTCTTGGGAGCAAGAGCTTGGAGTCACACTACCTGATGATTATTGGGAACAAGTATTACGGTTGGTTCATTCCTCTTCAATCTGTGCGAGGCATGGCCTCCTACAATGTAAAGTAGTGCACAAAGTTCACTACACTAACTTGAGGCTATCTTGAATTTATCCCAATGTAACTGACTCCTGTAACAGGTGCAAACAATCCCCAGCAGATCATTCTCATATGTTCTGGTCTTGTCCCGGGCTTGCCACATTCTGGTCTGAAATCTTTAAAACTCTTAGCACAGCATATAACACTACCATCTCTCCTCAACCTCTCTTGGCTTTGTTTGGGGCTCCCCTACAGCCTTTTGCCTCTAGAGTTATACAGAATGTCCTTGCCTTTACCACCCTGTTAGCCAGACGCCTTATACTCTTTAAATGGAAACACCCTCAACCCCCATCTCACAGTAGGTGGGTTGAAGAAGTTTTACTGTTCATGAGTCTTGAAAAGCTTAGATTTTCCCTGAATGGTTCCTTAAATTCATTTGAAAAGACTTGGAGACCTCTCTTAAGTCATATTGAGTCTTTGACATCTCTGCGTTATGGTGATGACTGAGCCCCCCCTCCCCCCCATTTATTTTTATTTTTAATAACAATTCACCCTTCCCCTTTAATTATTTATTTTATTTTATTTATTTATTTATTTATTTTTATATTTGGTTGTTTTTTCGTGTTTATGGGTTTGTTATGGGTGCTGGGGATGGGAATGTGGGAGGGATAAAAAGATGGGAAAAAATGTAAGATGGAAGTATTCCCTGTTATATTGTTGTATCTCGTGAAACTACTTCCAATAAACAAAAATATAAAAAAAAAAAAAACTTGCACAACACTGACTGGAAGTGCCTGAAGGGGACATTTACATTGTCCTCTATGATCATTTTAGTGTAGGTGCACTTAATGTCAGGCTGCACATATCTCTCTTCTAACAGCTTTAGTGTTTCTAACGGCATCCAGCTGCCTCAGGTTCTGTTTGTACTGCAGCCTCAGCAGTTAGAGTACCTGCAGTGCTTTGAGCTCTGGGCCCTGATCTTACCTCATCATCTCCATTTCCTTAGTGTATAGCTACTGTAATGTTTTCTGAAACGACAGCATCTGTTTATTTCACCTGTACATAAATTGTTTCTGTATAAATTAGTTTGGCCACAGTCTCGCCCTTGCAGGGTATTTATATTTTTTTTACAGAGTTTTGCAACGGACACTGCAGATTCTCTCTCAGGCTTTGTTGTGAGCCGCTGCCTCAGCAGTTTTACTGCATCATATGTGCACGTGTCTGTGCCTTGTCTGTGGGACAGCTGCTGTGTGAGTCTTTGTCAGAATTCAAGACACTGAGGTCACTAGTGCTATTTTCAATGTGATCATTCCTTTATGTGCACATTTGTGAGTTTGGAGTGACAATATAATGATTATAATTGTGCAGCCTTTTTTTTGTTGTAATGTCAAATATATATATTTTTTATTTTATTCATTTTCTTTGGGTGAACAGCAAATGTCAATGCAAACTAAGAAGACATGTCATGAATAAATAATCCAAATGTTATTCCCAGTCACTGTATGTAACGTTACATTGCAATTTCTTTTTTTAAGTTCAACTGTCCCCCTATTGTGCCATTTATAATCCTTCATCTTCATCCAAAATCCCAGTATTTTCCAAGTACAGTATCCCAAACGAGAACCCAGAACCTGGCACATTTCAACCCTCTGTCTCAGGATGAATGCGAGTGAGAATAGTTGCTATTCTCTATTTGTCAGGGATGTGTTGTTCCCTCCTTCTCGCCCAATGTCAGCTGGGATTGACTCCAGCCCCCCCGCGACCCCTTAAAGGACAAGGGCTGTAGATAATGGATGGATGGTCTCAAGCTGCTGGTGTCAGCACCAACAGCTCAATCAGTCTCTAGAACGTTGTATTTAAAAAAATGCTCCACACTAACACCTTCACTCAGCCGCTGCAGCAGATCAGCAAACTGCAGTGGGCATGCTCGCTGCAGCTGCAGCCTGTGGATGGAGCAAAGTGGAGAGGAAGAGGAGGAGGAGGAGAGAGGGGAGGAGG
Source organism: Pleuronectes platessa (assembly GCF_947347685.1). Taxonomy (NCBI): domain Eukaryota; kingdom Metazoa; phylum Chordata; class Actinopteri; order Pleuronectiformes; family Pleuronectidae; genus Pleuronectes; species Pleuronectes platessa. The sequence continues at coordinate 14,061,285 of NC_070635.1, read as the reverse complement.
GAGAACAGTTGAGAGGGAGCCACAAAGGAGCTGCACACAGCACCAGGATGCTGTTGCAGCTCTGAGAACAAGGGCTGCACGGGAAGATTTGTCATTGTCGACACGGATGGAGAAGAAAGAGGAATGCAGACGATGGGAATGTTAAATTATGATCACCTAAGAGGGGACGATATGTAATAAGGTAAAGACGAAGCATAATGCATGATAGGAGTTGAATGACAGTTAATTAAGAAAAAACGATGCCCTGGTGTATTGAGATCAGTATTACCATAATGCATCACCTGATTATCTGTAAAACATGAGTGTTCATAATATAATATGAAGATAACAGTATTTCTAGCTTTTCTGCAGCATGACAAGCCTTGAATGTGAATGTTGTCATTTACAGGGACTTGGGTGGCGTGGAGATGTACGCCTTCTACTCCCTCTTAGTCTACATCTTCTACACTGTCTTTAAGAAGGAGGAGGACGATGACTCCTTGGAGGGGGCGTGTGGAGCTTCCTCAGACGTATGTCTAGTCACATCATGTCCATTCTCGGGGGTTGTCTGTCAGGAAAGCATTTTTTAGAAGGGACTTGGATGCGTTACTTATAAGAGAGTAAAAAAAAAAGAAGAAAAAAAAGGTTAAGGGTTTCCATGTTGGCAGGCTCATTGCATGTAATTGTGTGCGTTTCTAAGTATGCAAAATGTAAATATTTTGAGCTTGTCTGACCCTCATGCATGATGCTGTACTCAGGAGCCAGGACCTGTTTCCATGGAAACAGGCAGAAAGAGGAGAGATGGCCACACCCCCAAAATAAGGAAAAAAGCTTGTGCTCGCTTTAGTGAATCAAGTGAGTGCTCGGTTTGTATAGAGCTCAACAAATGCTGGTGTGTTGATACAGGTTATTGATATTTTCTGTTAATTGATTAATTTCACATCACTGGGGTTTGTTGTCATCCAGGCAGCAGCAGTGACAGTGATGAACTGTCCCCAAATGAAGAAGATGAAGAAGTTGGCCCTGACCTCCCAGCATGCACTCCTCTGGCTGCCTTTTTGTCCTTCAAGCAGGAGGCTGAGAAGAGACGGGTCTCACAGGTTCAGCTGGAAACGACAGGAAAGGTATCGAAACTGTGGCATCACTCTGACTGAGCTGCTCACCTGATGCAGGAACATCAATCCACAGTTCCCCAGAGAGGAGCTTCTGTAGTCATACTAAACGTTGTGTGCCTGTGTGTGTGTGCATGCCCTGCGCAGTTGGCGGAGTCTCCTCTGGTGGCGGTGATGTCCCACTTGCTGACTTTTCTGGAGCAGTACTCCCACTTCCAGCAGCTGCAGCAGCAGGCCGACCAGTACCGCGTTCAGCTGAAGAGACACCGCGTCCAGCACCGCCGGCAGATGAAGGCCCTGCGAGCCTCCTACCGCCAGCGCCTCAGGGACAAGAGCAGCATCATCAGCAGCCTGGAGGACGCCATCAGCCAGCAGCAGTCCCCCAGCCCACTGAGCGAGGGTGAGGAGAGAGGGAAGAAAGGAGGTGGGAGGGTGAAATAAAGGTGCAACAGAGATGTGGGAGGTCGTGGGGTTGTTTAATAACTGGGAAGATGGGTTGGTGTGAAATAAAGGGATAGAAAAGTGTTAAGAGGTCGATTTATGATGTGAGACCTGAGATTGAATGAGATCATGTGATGGATGGAGGAAGATGCATTAAGAGGAGGATGAATATATACTGTGCTCTCATTGGCCGTATGCACACTCAAGTAATTTTCCATTACTGTTTGAAAATGTGAACAGGATTCAAGAAGGGAGTGATTTCTTCTTCTATTATCAGGGGGGTGATCAGGGTAAAAGATGTATCTCAGTGTGCTGTGAGGTGTTTTTTCCAATCTTCTCTCAGTAAGATTAGATTTTTCAACTGGGGACACACTGCACACCTTTTCAAAGAATACAGTCACCAGCAGGGGAGCAGACTGATTCGATTTGTCTGGGATCAAATCAAGTTGACGTCAGTGATGTCACCGGGCCGACACTGTTCAGCTGCGGCCGAACTCACAGCTTTTAAAGTTGGTGTCTGCTGCATGTCAGACTTGACCAGGTGGTTGTTTGTCCTCATAGCGGAAGAGAAACCCCAACAGGTCCATCTGCTCAGCACGTGAACATATGCATGACTCCAGATCAGACTCCTGTCCTCAGGCTGACTGGTGCAGCCCCAGAGTCAGTATGCATGATAGCAGGTACGATAGCCAGAGCGGGTCATATACATCTCAGTGTGTGGGTGTGTTTAAGTGGAGGACCTCAGGCCCGGCACCCTCATTAGTTACAGGACAAACATAAACGCCCGTGTGACACATGAGTGCGTCGCACGCGGACAGGGACTCTGTGGCGCCGTGTCGTAAATAAAACATGGCGGTTAGTGCTGTTTCATTCCCTGCAAATGCACTTGCAAGCCCTGGCACATGCTCGGCTCCACGTGCTCTCGTGTCAAACTATAAATAGCCTTGGGTCCATGTCCCAGTGTTACAAGGCCTTGTTTGTTTACTGTGATGTAACATGCAGGTTGAGGTATATGATCTTTTGAATGACTGGCTGGTGCTCCAATCACCCCCTGTGGATGCACAGCTGCAGCCTCGCCTCCATGTTTTGTCCCCCCCCCCCCCCCCCCCCCATCCTGGCATCACCACCTCTCTCTGCACCACTGAGACACAGCAGACCTGACATGCCGTGATATTCAAATTAGCCTAAAGCACTGCCATGAAAATGAAAGGTGACAGAGACTGATGAATCATTGAGGAGGAGGAGAGTGATTAAAATGCTACGGGGCGTGCTGCTGCCGGTGCTGAGGTACCTGTGGAACAACAGAGGAGGGTTAGCACGCTGCAGCGTTTATAGATTTTAATCTTTGGTCTGCGAACGAAGCATGTAAGGCCTGTGAAGTTGCCCTGGAGACTTAAGGTGGAAACACGCCTGTGATAATGCTTACTTGACTGCAATGGACTGTGAGTAGAGGGTGTGTGTCAGTGCATACTTAATGTCAATTAATATAACACACACACAAGCATTCGAAATGACTGTGGAAATCAGTTTGAAGGAGCCGACATATAGAAAACAGGTCAGAGAGAGCTCAGAGGATAATGGATGAATAAGGAGTTATTTATTTTGCTGATATTGAGGCAGCCAGTGTTTATGCTGATGATGATGAGGATGATGATGAGGATGAGGATGAGGATGAGGATGAGGATGATGATGATGATGATGCTGACAGTAGTGGCTATTTGTGTCCTCCAGGTGAGTCGAGCACAGATGCAGGGACACAGGCCGGGGTTCACCGGCTGGTGGAGTCTCTGTACGGCCTGCAGGGTGAGAGGAGTCAGCTGAGAGGTGAACTCCGTCAGCTGCACTCACAGCTGGAGCAGAAGGAGCGGGACCGACACTCTCGCGTCCAGGCCTTTCAGCAGCAGGTAGGCGGCTGCTTAGTAGTGTGGACAATACGCTACTTTAACTCACATTAATAATCAGTTGTGAATTATCTGCTACAACATCTCCATAAATGACTTAAAACTATTAGTAGAATTTGATTATTCTTTATCTATGTTTTTTAGTATTGAGGAATATAAGTTGACATCATTTTCAGCTTATACATATACACATACACAGTTACCCTCCCAGCATACATTCAGAAATGTATCATACCATCAAGTGCTGTGACACTGTGCACATATGTGAATGTTGTACATTTTGTATGTGCCTTGCCATTTTAACCAGGTCTCTCCTGCAGACAGTCATATATATCTTAAGAGACTTTCTGCTTAGATGTGAAAAGGATAGTGTTAAGCGTGTTCGTTTATCCTAAATATGAGAAGATGAGCCAAACTCGGTTTGTTCAATCAAGTATTTATTTAGAAAGCAATGAAAGGTAACAATCAGCAAAGCAATGGGCATCCAACAAGTCGCATCAGAACACGAGACCCATCAGAACGCATCAAAAAGCCGGCGCCTGTCTATTTTATAACAGTAGATCTTGGTTCTTCCTCCTCGAAAGTGCGCAGGCGTAGCCCCTCCTTCTTGGCTTTGGAATAAGGAAGTGACAAGTCTCAAAATGTTCATCTCTTGACCAGCCTTGACACAGCTGATGGCATGTGGGCCAACGGTGTTGACAATTGAAGAGAAGATTATTGTGTTCTTGCTATATCAAAACAAAGTTCTGTTTGTACAGACATTTAAAACAATTTAACCAAAACAACGAAACAGCATTGTGACGCAGACACATTCTAATTTTCAAGATTAAACACTTGGAAGGAAAGGGTTATTATTAATCATTTGCGTGAAGGCCTTATCTGGCTCAAACTACTTCTATCTTTATTCATTTAGAGTTGAGTTAGACACAGACTATAGCTAAAATATTGAAATCCTAACAATAGCAGACTTATATAAAACTTCACATTATGCTACAAATGTTAAAATGTAATTCAGAGTTCAACTTGTCGTCATTCTCAAATTCAATCTGTTTTAAGGAAACCTTTTCACTAATTTCTCTCACAGATAGATGAGCTGAAGAGTTGCATAGAGGAGCGTGAGGAGGAGATGTCAAGACTGAGAACAGCTACCGTAAGTGTCGTGAACTATTGATTTATTAGCTTAACACGTCTTTGTCACTTTCCGCATCATCAGAATAGCTCCTACTTAATAAAAGATAGTTCTGTGGAGGTGCCAACCATGGGTCTACATGTCTTATACAACACTTGAATATTAATCTGAAGGGATAAACTGTATATGTGATGAATACACATGACAAAGCATTTTTGTTATGCTGGAATTTAACTCTATGTTGACATTCCTCAGGGGGCCACAGACTCAGAGAAGCGAGTGCTGTGTCTGTCGGCTGAGAACGAGAGCCTGAAACAAAACCTGAGCGTCACCCAAGGCCTCCTGCAGCAGCTGTCGGCCATCCCGTCCCAGTCCAGCACCATGCTCGTCAAGGTGAGACGCAAACGGCCCGACTGAGAGCCCACTCACCGCTGTGCAGCCATTGGTGACAGCGAAAACAAACACCTGACTCTGTTTCCTACGCCCTGCTATAGGAGAACGAGAACCTCCGCAGCCGAGTGCAGCAGCTGGAGATCTCCCTGCAACAGCGCGCCGAGCAGCTGTCCCACCTGGAGCGAAAGAGCGAGCAGAGCGAGTGGACGAGAGGAGAGGAGCTGAGGAAACGAGAGGACAGAGTGAGGGAGCTGCAGCTGGAGTTGGACAGAGAGAGAGGCAAGGAGCCAGCGGTGAAGGTAATTACCGTTTTCACTCTATAACCACGAAATGGATTTCTACGAAACTTAGTGGAAGGATGCAAAAAAATTGACATTTAGATCACCATGAAAACACTCTGGTATATTTAGGGAACTGATATCGGAGTGTGACTCATGTATACACTCTTGTGCCATTCCAGATCAAAGTGTTTTTTTATTGGTTGGAATATCAGATATAGTCTTTTTACAGTAGCTGCACCTAATCAGATGTTTTCTTTTCATTCCCAGTATGTCACCCAGACGGTGGAGGTGGAATCTCCTGCCACACTGAAGCAGCTGAGTAAAGCCAGGCAGAGGAACGAGCTGCTGTCGGAGAAGCTGTCGAGTCAGAATGAGCGGTGCAAACAGCTGGAGGAGCACATCAGGAAATCTGACGAATACAGCTGTAATCTTCAGCACAAGGTAACCATCACAGCATTCACGCTCACCTAGACAGAATGAATAAATCTGTTATACAACCTGTGTTTTTATAAGTGACACATCAGCAGAGAGATGGACATAAATCTTTACAGGGGTTTTGACAATAATGCTCCATAATAATGCCAAATATCGACCCGTGCACAAAATCATTACTGTTGGCTGTTGTCCACTGAGAGCCAGTGAAACACAGATGCCATCAACGGGGATTAAATTAAACTAGTTGATGGGAACAATATGTCATTTATTGGATCACCGAATATAATCTAGTAGGTTTTGCATGAATTTTCAGAATTATATTAAATTAAAGGTGTCCCACACTGTGATTATTTTAAGGCGTCAGAAGCCAAGGTTGTAAACTGCTGGGTTATTCTCTAACAATAGGTTTTTAAAGCATGTTAAATCATCCATTATCTAAAATTCAAAAATATAAAAGTAGCTTTTAAGTAAGGCTGTGAAATATATGTAGTAAAGTAGAAAATACAATGGTTTTCTCTGAAATGTAAATCAAAGAAAGCATAGAATGACACAGACACACACACACACACACACAAAATAATGTGTCCATCTTCTTCCTGTGCTTAGTTTCTCATGGGAATGAGCAGGTAATCCAATCCTTAATTTATAGGCGTGTGGCTGCCTATAATGCGCCGGAGGTGCGCAAAGCGCTCCTGCTACCTCTAAATAAATAACAGAAATTAAACGAAAAGTAAATTTTCACCCCTCTCAAAACTTCTGCAAATTTTGGTAAGAATTTGAGCATGTTAAAGCCCTCAAAAAGCCAAATCATTTGCCTGAACAATAATAATAATAATCCTTACAATTTCAATAGGGCCTCACTGTCTGTCAGTGCCTGTCAGTGCTCGGGCCCTAAGAAAGAGACAGGAAGAGTAAATTTACCAACTGGATCAATGTCATCGATAGACCAACTCATTACAGAGCTGAACCAGCACAGATTGGACCCATCGGGCTGACAGATTGATAAAGCGATGTGACACTCTTTTCACAGATTGCGGCGTATGAGCGTGAAATCAGTAAACTGAGAGAAGAGCTGCTGAAGGAGATCGGCCACTTGGAGGAGAAAAAGGAGGAAGCTGTGAAGGCTGCGGCCCACTGCTCAGCAGAACACTTTCAGAACCTGCAGGACCAATTCTTCAGTGAGCAACACGTGATTAAATCCCTAAAGAAAGAGATCCTGGTTTCTAAACACAAGAAAAACTCTTTGAGCATGTTTAACATAGTTTATTCTTTTGTCCCAGGCTTGCAGAAGCGTCTGACCTCCCTCACGCCGACTTTACGCTCCATGAAGACAGACTACACCAGTCTGAGGAGCCAAGTTCGTAACTTCTCAGATTTTTATGGATCAGCCATAAATGATGCAAAAAAACAGGTACACACCGCGAGGTCACGTCATGAGTTTGTCCGCTGTAATTCAGGGAAACACTGTTGAGTTTATTTCTGCTTCATTTCTGTGTCAGATTTCGGCAGCTCTCCATGAGATGTCCGAAGCCAACCAAGACCTCCTGGAGAAGTACAGAAAGGAAGTGGCGCTGCGCAGGAAGTACCACGAGCAGCTGGTGGAGCTTAAAGGTATGAATGCAAGTGGAAATGGAAATTCTCTGCAGGAAACGTTAAATGGGTCACTGAATGGGCCCCTCTGTTTTCAGGCAACATCCGCGTGCTGTGCCGAGTGAAGCCTGTGCTGAAGGAGGACCAGCACGAGGAGGGCCAGTCCGCGGTGGTGACCACAGACCCTCACAACGAGTCCTCCCTCACCGTGCTGAACAAAGGGAAGGGTCGCATCTTTGAACTGGACAAGGTCTTCAACCCGCAGGCCACACAGGAAGAGGTACAGAAGAGGATCATTTGTGGGTATGAAGGAAATGTAATCACAACACAAACTCAAACCCTTCATTTACCTCCTCCAGGTCTTTCAGGAAATCGAACCTCTGGTAACGTCCTGCATCGATGGATACCAAGTTTGTATATTTGCGTACGGACAGACCGGCTCTGGAAAGACCCACACTATGGAGGTATGCCCTCCTGTTAACTGTTGATGTCTCAGAGTGATGGTCTATATTCGGGGTTGCAAGCTAAGTAACGTTTGATTTCCAGGGCAGTGTGGAGAACCCAGGCATCAACCAGCGAGCCCTGAAACATCTCTTCAGTGAGATCGAGGAGCGGAAGGACATGTGGTCTTACGACGTCACTGTCAGCTCTGTGGAGATCTACAACGAGGTGCTAAGGTGAGCTACACACTGTCGCCTCACAGCAAGAGGGTCCCTGGTTTGAATCCTGGTCCAGCCGGGGCCTTTCCTCCCACAGTCCAAAGACAGACGAGGGTGAGGTGAACTGGAGACTTTAAATTGCGAGCGTGAATGATTGAGGATCGGCTCCAGCTCCCCCACTTAGATGATGGATGGCTGGATGGCTAATTTAGAGGCAGAAGACAGTTGATGTTTTACTGCCTGTGTTTTATTCTGTTTGTCAGAGACCTGCTGAGTAAGGATGGAGAGAAACTGGACATTAAGATCAACCCGGACGGAACAGGACAGCTGCATGTGCCGGGCCTCAGGGTCAAAGAAGTGAAGAGCATTCAGCACATTAAGAAGGTGACAGATGTTTGCAAACTGTGTTTTAAACTGTCACTGATTTAATGAATCACTGTTTGCAACTAATTATAACTCTGATGCTCAATATTCTTGTGTTAAACCAGATTTTAGCCACAGCCAGGAGGAACAGGATCACCTTTGGCACGCAGATGAACCAGCACAGCTCACGCTCCCATGCTTTGCTCTGTATCACGGTTCAGGGCACTGACCTCGCCACGGGGTCCAAAAGCACCGGTCAGTCACACTTGCATTGTTTTTTAACTGTAAACCTAAAATAATTCTTTATCGAATGTCTGTTTTATTAAAGTAAAAAAAAAAAAGAGAGCTCCTGATCAGGAGTCAGTCAGGCACATGTGCATGTGAGATGACTCTTTCATTTCATCCATCACTTCAAATTTGCATTTCCCCCCTTAGGTAAGTTGAACCTGGTGGACCTGGCTGGCTCGGAGAGGGTGTGGAAGTCTGGTGCGGAGGGAGACAGGCTGAAGGAGGCTCAGAACATCAACCGCTCTCTGCTGTCGCTGGGGGATGTAATTCAGGCTCTGAGGGCTCGGCAGACTCACATCCCCTTCAGGAACTCCCGCCTTACGTATTTATTACAAGACTCCCTGGGTAAAGGCAGCAAGACAGTCATGGTGGTGCAGGTAAGATCTCGACTCTGTGTTTATGGATTTCCTGTCTTAGAAGTTTGACACATTTGCAGCACTTGTTGCTGTGAGACTTCTTTTTGTTTCTCTGCTGCAGGTGTCCGCTCTGGAGAGTAATGTGGGAGAGACCCTGTGCTCACTGAAGTTTGCCCAGAAGGTCTGCAAGGTGGAGCTGGGCCCTGCAGCCAGGAAGATTGAGTCTAGTGGAGGTCACTGTGACTGACAGTCGAGAAAAACCAGGGAGCCACGAACGCATCAATCAGATTATCCCCCTTCCTTCGGATGATTCATAAAGCTACAGTTTCTACAAGATCAACAGCAACGCTGCTCAAGGGCTAAATCTGTGGGAGGTCTACGTGGCACCAAACACCAACCTGCCACTGAGGATAGGTATTGAGGACATTGGCCTCCTCTTTGCCTGCTCCTGACACAATATAACCCTTTATCTTTAGATCATCTGCATGCAGTGCCAAAACAACCTCAGATTCCCCAGCTTCGTCAAGATATGATGCTTCCTTGAACTACAGTGTCTCAGTTCCTTTGTATTTAATACCAAAATCCAGGAAATAAGCATATATTCAACGATCATCAGTGTTCAGAGCAGCATCATGACCAAACAGGTTTAGAAGGCTTCCAGTGCCACGATACCAGCACCTCCGTTTTTTTTTTGTTGTCTTAATCATCTCGCTATAAATCTCTGTAGTTTGTGAGCTACATCCAGCGTTGTATATTTTGGATAGGGTGTAGTTGTGTAGGAGAATTTGTTTGCGTAGCAAAGGTACAAGCTATTAATAATTTCAGTGACACTTTAATCACATTTGTGTAGTTGTTCTGTGAACTTCAGAGAAGCAGTGGTAGGATTCTGTTTCTCTTTAGAGCCTTGATCATTTGCCTTTTAGAAAAAGAGGGAAGCCACTGAAGGAGACGGGCGGCCTTGAACCAGAGTGATAATATAATGACCTGTGCAATATCCTCTTCATTTAGGAGGCTGTTTGGGCCTATGTGGACAGAAGATGCACTTTATTGTGAAAGGAGTGGTTCAGTTCAGACCAGGTATATAACAGGTGCTTGCAGTAGATCTCACTAGTGAATGTCATATCAGAAAAAGCCTATTATCTGTTATCATTGTTCCTCGGTCACCCATTGAATCAAAACTAAATTGATTCAAGTGTAGCAAGACATTCATGTTGCTGTAACTATCATAGAGGTCACATCATAACTAGAGAGTACATTTTCAGAATAAACACAATGTATTTAAAAAGAAAAGTGTCTTTTTTTTAACAGTCTGTTTGTTGGGAAATATGTTTCAAAATGCACCGTCTCATACTGTTACATAGATCCTATATAAGGATGGACGACATGACAGCTCCCTCAAAGTGAAGTCTGTTTTCATTTAAGTTATTTGATGGTATAAAAATGGGGTTGAAACCTCAAGATCGACAGCTGAGATAGACTCATGCTCTATCGAGTTTATGTATAGGTGGGACTAGACTCCAAATATGCAAGTATCAGTGTAACAGTCATAAAAATAAATGATAGGATTTAATACAAAGAAATAAGAATCGGGCATTTGAAAAATCACATCATTTTACTTAACATTTAAAAAAATCTGACAAAAATATTGATGATTACATTAACAATGCACATCAATGTACAACATATACCGAATGTGCTACAACATATTCAAATGCAGTAACACAATGAAGACCTGACAACGGTTTATTCCTGCAGCTATGACAGCAGCCATCTTTCTGAGCACAACCCAGATGTGATGGTGCAGTCCATGTAAAGTCAGACCATCACTGTGGAGTTCCACTCATTCACCAGGTCGTCTTTTTGTTTTTTAACATCTTGGATTCAGTCCAAGTCTCCCTCCTCCATCGGTCCCAGCTCCACTGCTCCAACTGCTCCAGCCAACTCATCCTCACTGCCTCGCAGACGATCCCCTGGACACACAAAAGATCAAATGCAAACATAAACAATCAATGTAAGTCAACCTGATTCATTAATTCAGCCCATCATTCTATGAAGAATTGATAATGTGCACCATTAGCACCTTGAAACCGACTATCACTGGTCCCAGCAGAATATTCTGGTGATGTCCCAATGAAAGGTACAAAGATACTTCTGATGCTAATTAAATTTGTTCAAAAAGTAGCTGTGATGTCTGAATAGTCATAATAAATTACAACATTTTAACAAACAACTGCTTCAGTTAAATGGTTTACTATGACTACACCTGAACAGAAAATGGCTTCCTCGAATAAAGAATGTCCCACAGGGAAAACCTCCTCTGACAGTTAAACCTGTTTAGTGATGCAAGTCTATTTTTAGAATGTGGATCACACATCACTGGAGGAATCACACTGTTGATGTCACCAGACGGCTGCAAGTCTCTGTGGAGTCCGCAAACCACAGAGCAATTGTCCTAATAATTCACGCCATCAAACCTGTGAAAAATAAGAAATACTAACGGATGAGCTCAGCGATGGTTCTCTGTGTTCTCCTCGACAGCCTCCCCAGTTTCTTCGCCACATCACGTTTCAGATCCCTAGATTCAGAATCAATGACAAGACATCATCACAAATTATTCCAAATTATCTTTGATTATGCCAAGATTTCATGAATGATAATTCTCACAAATGTCTTACCAGTCTGGTTTTCTCGGGGCGAGGTTTGCCAAATCCTGAGGAAAGAAAACAGCTGAGTACAGGAGCCACTGATGCAACAATGAATGAAATCACATTTTCCCTGAAAGATTTACTCACCACTTCTTCAATGATGGGTTCTGGATTAGCTGCCTCCAACTGGTCTTTAACTTTATCCTCCACTGTAAACAAAAAGAGGTTGTCATCAGTTTTAAAACATGTGTGGGAGCAGCATTAGGAGTCTGTAGCTGATCGTGTGCTATGACCTTCCTTAAGGCCATGTCATAAAGTAGGACATTAACAACTCTAACTAGCACTCTGAGTTAATGGTTTTTAAAGCTTCTTCGTGACAATGGAGTTCCTACCTGACGCTGGTTTGGCTTTTGGCACCTGTCTCTCCTTCAGCTCTTCGTCCTCTGGGGTGTAATTCCTCAGCTTCAGCTCTCTGAGAACAGGAATACAGTGAGGTGAGTCTACTTTCAGTGGTTAACATGAACATGATCAGCTCCCTCATTCCAGGAGGTGGCAGTGTAGACAAGTATATTCCTCCAGAGATTTAAGGGGCATAAAAAGACCATCTGAAAACCCTGCACAGCTGCACATCTAATGTCTGCACGGGGTTGGGCATAATGTGCCTCTTTATTCGTATGAACACGTTTGGATTTTCCACCTGCTCCTGGGCTCAGACCTCAATGAGAGCAGCTCACAGCTGAGGAATGCTTTCCTTGATGTTGAATTACACAGTCTTTCATCACATCTCTACACAGAGGAATTCTTGGCAACCCTCAGCTGACATCTCTGCAGAGGCAAACTGTTGTCTGACACAGCATCAACCAGGAGGGCTATCAGCTGTTCTGAGCTTAACATAGATTTGATAGAGAGGTTACATCCTCCATACATTCATTAAACTCCTGCTGCTTAAGGACAGACCAATGCCTTGTATGGGTATGGGCAGGAATGCTGGTCATGTTCTGCCCGTGGCTGACTGAGGTCCACTCTTAGTTCAGCCATCTCCATCCTAGCCTGCGGAATGTGTCCCAGTGCTGCTACTGAAACTAACGTAGTGAAAAGAGCTAAATTATATTGAAGTGTCAAATTTGAGTAAGAAGATTTAAATGAGTTTGCCAACCTAAGCCTTATAAGTCTACCCAGGGACCACGGTTGTATGACATCCTCCTTCTTTGTCTCTCCTCATTTTCTCATCCTTCCAGAACCATGTTCAGACATAAACTCCAGGAAATGTGCGTACATTTGGATCTGGACCTTCTATGGACTTTACCTTTCAGATATGAACGCCGATACGGATTGTCAAACAAACTCAAAACTACAGGAAATGTCAGGTGAGGGCTGGTGTCTGGGTAGAGCATGCTAGAGGAAAAGTGTTTTTGTTTACAGCACATCGACACCGCAATGTGGTTTTCACCAGAGGCTTTCTAATCTCATTCTGTTTCCTTGTCAACATCTTCATTGGCGTCTTCTACAAGCATGTTATCACATACTGTCCCTCTGGACTATTTGAGGAGAATGTCTGGAGTTTAGTGCATGTCTGAGAGCAGCAGAAAGGTCAATGCTCTAATAAAGTCTCCCAAAACAATTTGTTATTCCTCTAGGAAGCATGGACTTGTTTCAATTCCTTGGCTTTATTTTGCAATGTAAAGCATGGATAGTTTAGTGTAAGGACAGTGCTTGTGCAGGGGTCAGACAGTCAATCTATTTGAAGTCATGCATTTATCTGCAATCTTGCCATCAACTATCATTAGTGCACATTCTTAATTTAGCCCAAAGATGTTACGATAGAAAAGAGCAGATAAGCCAAATGGACAATCTTGGTCCTTCGGCGAGTAACCTGTAGTGCAAACATTATTACAAAGTGATAATTTTCTTCAGATATTTCTTGTGCAGCTGAGACACAAGTGAAAACTTGAGTGTTCTATATAAACATGAAGATACATCCCCTGAGGACCAGGGATATCACAGCAAATGGAAACATCAAGAAATGCTTTTAAAGATCACTTGTTTCGGACAAAAATAAAATCTAACCGGATTGTTTAAAAGTCAAAGACATCATTAGGAGTCAACCTTCTGGGACCATTGATATTCAAATTAAAATGTACAATGTTTCGCTCAGTAACAGTCAAGATGCTCTGTTATAGAGTAAGGCACAGACGGGCACACAGATAATAAATAACATGGCCGTCTTTAGAGCTGCTTCAAAGAAACAGACTATCTCTGAATCTAAGGAGTGTGTTTACACTTCCGACACGCTGTGGCATCAATGAGAGCTAGTGATAAATTCAGAGCACTGACACAAGTGTGGCCCTCTCAAAATATTTAGAGTGAACTGCCGCAGCATGTTCCTATGTTTTCACTGATATCAAGCTACCGAACCCAAACTCCAGCCTCTTCATTTACACGAGTACCTGAAACTGTAGGTACCGACATGTCATTACTATTTAGCTACTTTCAAGAATTTTTAATAATTGCCTACAAGTCTGAATAAGCCCTATAGATCAATTTTCACATCTTACACTTTGTTATTTCATGCCTTGGTTTGGGAATTTGATCTCCCATGAAATTTTAATAACAATCCCGAGATACATTACACTTGTACTGGGCAACAGATGTGAGTCTTGACTTAGCAAAGCATGGCTAAATAAAAAACTAACACGTTCAGCTCACCTAAGATATATTTTCTTTTTTAAGAGAAATTTCTAAATTAGGCTCCGAAAGCACACAGCCATTTTCATTCTCGTGGAGGAGATCTGTCCTGTTAAACTGGAGGAAACACAGTGGCACTCCCTTTTGTGCGGAGTCATTAAATATAAACAATGGAAAACAGCTCCTGTAGGACAGGAAAGATGGCTGCTCTTCCTGTCGCCTATTACACAAAGTTGAGTGAGCTGCAGGATATTTGAGCATCTAAAAGCAGAAGGTTGTGCCTGGGCCCCGGTGTTAACACAGAAAATGGTGATCAGATATAGAGCAGACAACGCTCTGATGATCAGTTTCAGTTCCGTTTGTGCAGCTTAAAAAAAGCTTCAGCCAAAGAGGTAAATAGTGTGAAATGTTTGAAGAACATGTCACATATGAAAAAAGCACAAAGAATGTGATGAACCAACCTGTGTTTCTCCTCCACAGCCTCCTCTGATGAAGAAGTGAGGAACAATGGTTTTTTCTCCACTGGCTCCCCGTCCTCCGGCTCCTGGCCCTGTTTGAAGATCATCATAAAAACATCAAAATAATGACATGGTATTTTAACTGTATAAACAGCATATTCAATAATAAATGGTTCAACAAACAAAAAAGCATTACGTTTAATGTGCCTTTGTTCATATTAAGGAGTTTACACCACATGTGACAAATGAAGTGTGATAGTTTGATATAGGTCTCTGAGATGACACCAAAACAAGCTTCCTTTTTAAAGTGAATGTATGACTGCAAAAGACTATTTTAAATTTGGCACACTAAAGATACAGGGGGTGAACTGTCATACAGAATTAAAAAAACACATTTATAATTTGAGCTTGATTATGTCTGACTTAAGGAGGTGTGGTTTAATTATGAATGAATTTAAGACACTAAGATGAGGTGAATTAGCAACAAACAATTCCAGGACACACACAGTAAACAAAGCAGCTAACATGCTCCCAGTGCTATGACAGCACTCCATACTGTGGCCTTCACGAAACTATACATATGTAAACAGATAACAAATGATGAAATGGGCTTCCATAAATCCAGACAAATACACCATTGGCCCTCAGTGAAAAGCTGTAACAAAGGCTATTGGTCCCCTCCCATCTAACACTTTCCTGAAGAGACTTCCTCTCCACCTGCAAGAACAATTCAAGCGACTGACTCGTTCTTGAAGTATAGTACAAAAAGGGGGGGGGGGGGGGGGAGCTCAGGCTTCAGGAATGCCAGCGGTCATTTATCAAACATTGCTTGCCAAGTTCGTATGCTTCTGATCTGCTTAGTGAAACTCACTGAGCAGGCCTTCCTGTTGCAAGATTGATTCTTATTCAGAACGGAAGGATAATATTGGAGCGGAATAACAGTGTGTTGTATATAATAAGTCACAAGGACAGGATCAACCCCTCTGAAGAACTACTGGAACTCTCTGCTCTCAGAATATGAGGGTGAAGTCCCAGGGTGTGCGTTGATGTGAAAGTTTGATATTGTACTATCATCATGGCCAAATGTAGCTCTGCATACAATGTCATCATGAAAACAACTGATAAGATAAATCTCTCTTTCCTTAAATTTGACTGTCCAGTATGTGGTGGTAGCCACAGGGAGCCCTTTATTTCTGTGGGTTGCTGTGTGTGGTTGTTGTTGTTGCTAGAGGACTGTTTTGATGATTCACTTTTATTTATGGATACCTGTTGCACAGCGAGAGCAGCATCTACTGAGTTAGGTTGAATCCCGCCTGTCTGCCGAACAATGTTCAGTTACTAAATACAGGAATCTTCACCTGCTCACAAAAATTCTCCATCTGCACACAAAGCTTTTTTTTCATTTTGGTTTAAAAGAGATGACCCCCCCTACAAACTGCCTAAAGAATATTAATGTTTTTGCTTACATGCCTCACAGATCAGTTAACACGTGTGGCACAGGATGATCTGTTGGTTGCAGAGACACTTAAAATGTCATACAACAATATCAATTAATCTCAAAAATGACACTTATCGCCTTTCAAAGAGCTGAAATCAATTGCTTGAATACGACTTGGTTCACTCACTGCTACTTTTATCCCCCTTTATATGATTAGTCAAGTGTGAGTGCTGCTATTCGTATTTTCAGAAAGTGTTGAAGCTGGTTGAGATGTTTGCAAACATCCCGCTGTGGATGGGCTTGTGTAAGAAATCTCACACAGCCCCGTTTAGTGGGCCAAGTCCAAGTAAAATGTTTTACCCTTCCAAGTAATCTGATTGGATTTAACTCCCTGTTAACATCAGATGATATTCCCATTTGAAAAAACATCTCTTTGCTCTGTAATGATCCAATAACCTTAAGAACATGGGCAACCAATCAGAAACCATTTTTTCTGTGAAGAATGAACTCACACTATCAGTTTAATGCTTCATATGCTCTTGTCCCTGTAGGATCGCTACACCTCTGATATTCAGCATGATATTGAAGCATTGTGTGAATAAGTGAGTTTGCTGAAATTCAAACAGACATTAACAATAAAGGGAAACACATCTACAGCTAGTTCTTGGCTTAGAGAATGATAAGGAGACACTATGAGTGATGCTGGACCAACCACAGAAGTTGTTCATTGTCATGGCGGTTTCAAATGTAATAATAAACATATTGAAACAAGAAACGTGTACATGAATAAAACAGATCCTAAATTATTATAACTCAGAGATATACTTCGGTGCATGACTTGTTACTGAACTGCTTTGTTGCTGTCTGAGACACAGGCAATACAAGTTAATAGCCTCGTGAGAAAACAAGGAAAAACAACTACAAAACAAACGTCAAAGAGTAAATAATGAACTTAACCGTTATTGAATCACACGTGTTCACAGAGCACTTCAACAAATCTACAAACCAGAATTAAAATCGATGAGCTACATCGATATGCTAATGCTAGCTACAAGCTAAGTCGGCTAACGTTAACGTAACACAGACGCGTTTTCTACAGGATAACTGGGCATTTAACAAAACCAACAACTCAGCACACACGCGACTTACATGACTCTGTTTGTTTCTGAGAGCTTTGAGTCTCTCTTTCCTCTTAAGGGCCTGTTCCTGCAGTGAACCCACATGCTTCTCCATGTTTAAGTCTCCAGTACGGGCAAGCTCAGATCGTGGCAGCGGGAGCTCGTAGAGGCACTTCCGGTGTCGACCGAACCTGCCACTGATATGTAAATACAGCTGCCTCTGATGCCAGACTGTTTAAATGCAGCTGCAAGCGTTTTGACACTATTTCAAACCAGCTGCCTGTGTTTTATCACTGGGTTATTGCAGATAACTTTACCTGTAAGTTGTAGTTTCTGTTGCCACCGGAAGTGCCTCTACGAGCTGCCGCTGCCACGATTTGAACTTGCTGTCTCTCCCATGTTTATCTCCACACTCCTTCTCACACACTTCTCTCTGAAGTCCATTAGTAATCCTGACTCGACAAGTATTGAGCGTAGAGCACATCGATTCCAGTGGCCTGATCAGGACATATTGTTTTTGGCTAATTTCTTCAAAATCATAGATTTTTTTAAAGAAAAAATAAACAGCTGTTATTTGAAAAAATAAATAAATCATTATTTAAGTAAATTAGGTTTAGCAAAATTCTAACACAGATTAATTGATGTTCGGGCCACTGTGGATGTATTAGCATTTAGAGTAATGCTTAATTTACCTTTTAGCAGCTAATATGCAAATTTGTACAAGCCTATTCAAACCTACTTATAGACTTTGAACAAGTCCTTCATTAAAAATGTATAAAAGGTCAGATATTGGATAGACTGGCTCACTGTCGGGTATGTCACATCCTGGTTAGGAATGTAGGCCATCGCCATGGTAATAATGCAATCTTTGCTGTGTCCATCATCCTAACGAGTGTTTGTCACAAACATGCTATAAAGATTAAATATCATAACACTACAAAGATAGCACCGATAAATCAATAAATCACATTTTAATACATGGGAGTGGAAGAGACTAAATGAATGTGGCTGTAGATTAGAACTCTACAACACAGCCTTTTTTAGCAGATAGGAACAGGTTGTAAACTGTCCATGCCGTGCAACAGACAACCTGTCTGTCCAGAGATGATGTGCATTGCAATATTGAACAAATTACACCACCGATAGTTTACATGCAAAAACATGGTAAACAAATAAATAGTATAATGAAAATATATATTGCATTGGTGTCAGAGAATGAGCCAACAGGATTCAACATCATTATCTGCAGTGATACATTTTCCTGGAGTAATACTTTAAATGCACGTTTATCATCCAGTTAAATTTCAAATATTAGGTTTAGCACTATACACTACCAATCCCAGCTATCAAGGCCTATAGTTGTCTATTTTTTGTGCTTTGTATGTATTTAATTCAATGTGATTGTATTGTATTTCATCTAGACGAATGATACATCTCATAATCAGTTATTTACAAGTTTTTATGTTCAATATCCATCTGTGTACCACCACATTTTATCAGCATGAGTTTCTTAATTCATGTTTATTGACAACAGTCTCCATCAGGCCTATAATAAAACAGTGTGCAATAATTAGCCTTTACAAAGGCACAATGGAATCATTATAAGCAGGTGTTAGAGTCTGAAGTTCAGTTGCCTGCTCTGCACTGTAACACTTTCAACCTGCAGACATTGCAAAAAACAAGTTTTAAAGGCACAGTTCCCCTAAAAAATGAAAATCCACTCATTATCTATTCACCAACCAGCCGAGGAAGGGTTGGGTGGAAGGGTTTGAGTCCAAAAAACAGTTTTGGAGTCTCAGGGGTCCAAATATCCAATACAATTTAAGTAAACTGTGACTCCTTCTTCAAACGTAATAAAACTACAGAAAACGTCTCCATAATGCTCCTGTGGTGTAGTCTAATCGTCTGAAAGCCACGACATTCAAATTCAACTCTTATCAGCGTCGTTTACACCATGTTTTTAGACTAAATGTCCTTTGATAACCCCCTACGGAGCCACGTTCGTACATGGATCACAGCGGACATTTATGCAAAAAATGTGGTGTAAATGTACTTGTTTCAAGATTTGTGGACTCGAACACTTCACCCACCCCTCCATCGCCATAAGTGTGAGTAGATAATGAATGAATTACAATTTTGGGGTGAACTATCCCTATAAGGAACATTTTCAAAGTAATGATTTGCATATAGGTTTCCTCCACGGCCTCATATGCTTTGTTTTCTTCTTTTAGTGGGTTGACTTTACTTTTACTTCTCCCCCTGTTGAAGGTTTTGTCCCTCACCTTACAGTAGAGGGTTCTAGGACAGAGGATGCAGGACCTTGCATAGGTTCTGAAGCTCTATGAAGCAACATTACTATTTGTGAATACAAATAGATGAAATTGGATTTTATTGATTTTGATATTTGATTACATATTCACACGGTCTTCTTGTCACTCAAAGGAAACCTGTCAATATGTCTGTGTGCACCTATGATACCTGAGACACCAGTTGGTGATGATTTGCTACTGATCCTCCTCATCATCCCCACCACACAGCCCCGTGCACATACACATACTGACGGACTGTGCACTGTGCGGTCATGTTAGGTGTAGGATGGCATCAGTCGCTTCCGTGGGAACTCTCTCTCCAATAGGAGTCACACAGCAGCAGCAGTGGCAGCAGCTCTCCCTGAAGGCGGACATGGGTGTTCCTCCTCCTCCAAACACGCACGACTTCCACGCGTTTTTGTTCCTGGTCTCACAGTCTCGACTTGGATCGACAGCCGCGGTCATGTTCGGTCGTTTCACGCCGCTCTGAGGGGAAGTTTGCGCTGCGTCGACACACGGGGAGCACTTTTCTTGTCGCGCGGATCGGCGCTTGGCTGAATTTGGGCAGGAATGGTTTCGAGGAGCGCGCCGCGTCCTGCTCCTGCGTGCAGGAAGGAAGAAGTTCACACAGCCGCGGCTCCTTCGGTGCTTTACACTTTGACTGGCTTTTAATAGAAGAGAGAGAACCGAAGGGAGACCGATGAGCAACCACAAGGGCGGCGGGATGGACTCGAAAGAGAGGCTGCACGAGCTGTGGATGTTGTACAACACGAAGGTGAGTGCGGAAGACCTGCCGCTGACACCTGTTGTCGCAGCAGCTCCTCTGTCTGAAGTTTCGAACACGATCCCCTGCACACGTGATCGCAGACACGGTCATGTTGTGTGTTCTGTCTCTGATCGTTTATTCACGACGATATTCTGAGGACGTCGCCTGTTTACTCAGCAGCTGTGTGTTTACCCAGAGGTGGAGGCTGCCCTGTGCCGACCACAGGAGGATATCATGTCCGATCATGGGTAATTGAGCCATTTCACCTGTTGAAAGCTGAAAGTATGAGGGTATCTGAAGTTGATCGATCACAAATAATGACGTATGATCGATCAGGTACCTGCGATCATACAGGTGGGCGTTATTTTACACCACTTCCTGTTCCTGTTCTTCTTCCCCGTCTGTCTTCCTTGTAGTTGAAGCATGTCACAGTTTGTCTAACGTCATGGAGTCTATGTTATTGTTCAGGAAGATCCTACATTCTCACTTCGAACACATGGTTTTTGTTTTGCTTCAGTGGCGGATCAAGGGTTTTTCTACATCATAGGGCCATGAAAGGGGGCCACAAGTTACAGAGGGGGCCAACCATGTTTTAGAGCTGCCAAAACAGAGAAGTTTGGAAATGTTGCCGCCCCCATTTTAGGTTGAAAACTCCAGGACTGTGTTTTAGTCTAGACGGGCAGAAACAGAGATATTTGAAAACAATGACACAGACACACCCGCTTGCTGATTGGGTTGTTTCGGTCATGACGTAGCCTTTGCTTCATGTTAACATCAGCAGGCGCATGTCCAGTGTAGGTGAATGCTCACGTGGACAAATGTTTTCAGGTGTGTTAACATGGACGGGTTTTAAACAGATTTGGAGCCAAAACGCCAGTGTTGACAGGGATGTTTTGGTTTTCCAATGTAAACGCACTATTGTGTCTGTAGTCTTAATCTATGTCTCGCAAATACTGAATCATAAACAATTTAGCTTTTCTCTCCGGTGAGCAAACCCGACCCAATTTGACATCCTAAACTGTCTGTTTTTTGGGTTTGTGGTCTCAAACATTGCCAACTGTGGGTCGAGCTGCAGCTCAATGCCCTGGTTGCTCATCAAAGTGCAATGTCTTGTTAATAAGGATGAAACAAATTCATAC
Organism: Pleuronectes platessa; assembly: GCF_947347685.1. Classification (NCBI taxonomy): domain Eukaryota; kingdom Metazoa; phylum Chordata; class Actinopteri; order Pleuronectiformes; family Pleuronectidae; genus Pleuronectes; species Pleuronectes platessa. The sequence goes on along the minus strand of NC_070635.1, from coordinate 14,039,800 downwards.
CAAGAGTTTTTTGGGGCACATGCTTTCATGTCATGAGAGAGAGAGAGAGAGAGAGAGAGAGAGAGAGAGAGAGAGAGAGAGAGAGAGAGAGAGAGAGAGAGAGAGAGAGAGAGGCTGTGAATAAATGAAGTATTACTATTTAATGTGTTTGCAATCTGCTTCCATGCCTGAGGACAGTCAAACAAGAAGAGACTCCACTCCAAGTTTGCATGTACTGTATTTTCCCTGTGAGGCATGAAGACTCCTCTCCTCCCATCATCACAGCCCATCCTAGAGAGTTGCTGTCTTGACAAGGACTTGTACATTTTACTCTATATATATCTCATTGAATTTTGGTTTTAATTTAGTACTGGGCTTAATCCCGAGTCTGGGAAAAGAGCCAGAGGCTTTAAAAAAAAAAGGGAGGGCAGAGATCAGGGCTGCAATAACTGCAAAAAATGCTCTAAATGCAGCAGTGATGCAAGTGAACGAGAAGTGTATCCCCTCTTGCCGCAGCTTTTACCGTCAAAGTGGACATTGTGGTTACTTGGGCAGAAGTGTTTCTAATCTACCCTGTTACTTCTCCTCTGGGCTGCTGCTGCAAATACAACTCGTCTGAAAGGAAAACACACAAGCTGTAGGTACCAACACAAATAAATTACAGCTACAAAGAGTCACCGGTGCATGTGTGGGTGAGTGTGTGCTCTGACAGCTGTCTAGCATCTCCAAGTGCGAGACCACTTCCTTATTAAGCTGCCTCTCGGCTCACTGCTACGTCCCTTCAGTTGCCATCAAGGCTGAGAGTACAAAATACTCTCTCTCTCTGTCTTGGTTTAAACGCTTCTCAGCAGAAAGGGATGCACAGATTTCCGAGCTTTCCTGTAAGTAGGGTTTGCATGTGTGCAAATGTTCTACCCTCATTGCCCGGCAGCGAATAAGGTGAAGGTTGGCAGAGCTAAGTGATTCAGCTGAGCTTGGTACTAACCGCCACCACCTTCTGTGACTCAGAGTAAAACAACAGGCTTCGGAAAGGCTGCAGAACCACTTCAGAGAACAATCACCTGGCTCTTCCAATCACCACCTTAGGTTTTTGTTCTCATGTTAGTCATGTTAGCAAAGACAATATCTCTTCCTCTTTTTTTTTTCCACTGGACACATCCCATCCTCACCTGATGGACTTTATTTTCTCTTTCACCACACATCCAGGAAACTGTTGCAAATCAGCTCAACTGGAGAAGAGGCATTAATTACATTTCATAGGCTTTTTGTCTGCCAACAAATCTTTTACTTATAGTGGCAGTGGCCTGACGCTCTCTTTTATGAGTCACATCAAACACACCCATGCAGCTGTTTCACACACTGTAACAGATCTGAATTCAAGTCTTAAATTATTTTTAGGCTTCTGTGCCTCTATTCATAATAATCTACAATAAAGCTGCGGTGAGTCCAACCAACCTGTGATTCCATCATTTTTGAGGAGGCACATCTCGGCCGAAAACATAGCAAAGCGTGCTCAGGCTTGCTAGTGATAAAGGAACTCTGCTTCCTCTGATTGTGCAAGAAATCACACACACACCCCTCGCAATACTTTTAAGTTGAGCTGAGGTTCAGCACGGACTGATGTGAAATACTGACAAGCCTTTGTGTGTGTGTATTGGAGTATCTGTCTTGTAGTAACACTGGTACAAGAATGAGACATTTTCAGCACAAATAACCCAAAGAACAGGCAGGCAATGAGAGAAACAACAACCCGGAGAGTCTATAATATGCTGTATTGTTGAATTGGTTAGTCAGGCCAAGCTCAGTTCACATGCAGACCATCATACATTGTGTCTTTCGTCTCCTGGACTTAAAACCAGCTTTACTGGAACTATTTAAGGGCTCTGCACCCCACGCCTTAGAATGCTTTACAGACCAACATAAAACGCTCGTGCCTGACAGGTATGGACATAAACAGAGTCTGATCTAATCACTGAGGGAGTAACATAACTCATCAGATCATGTGCGACTACACCCAGAGAGGTATTATTTTTGGATGGGCCTCTTCCCTAACACAGTCGTATTGTTGCACTGTACTTTAACATCAGTTTAATTAGTTTTAATCAGCTGGTTATATGTTTAATTACATTCCAGCTCATGGTCATTTTCTCCACTGATTACTTTGAGGATTTATTCCTCAATTGAAGAATAGCTAATTTTTTTTCAAACTGTAATGGGTGCTGGGAAAGATTTACCACAGTCCAGAGTTTTATCTTCACTTGTTCACTCACACAAATAAATCTACATATGATCCTGTATGTTTTTAACACTGCATGGAAGTGAAGAACAAAGAAGCATCTTTTCCAGCCGCTCGAGATCAGCGTGGCTGCAGTTAGATGTCAGACCAGCAGAGAAACAGTCTGTGATTAGCTTTGTGATCATTAGGTCGAGAGACTGTGGAAGAGAGTAATTAGAGCCTGCAGTGGCGGAGACAGACCACAGTGACAAGCCAACAAATGCCCAAGAACCCAGCTGTGAAACCACCTCCTCTGCCCGAGACAACAAGTCATAATATCTCCTCACTTAAGTCACGTTTCTGTGCATTTATCTCCCTTGCTGATGCACAATCGATGAACTGTAGAGATCCCATAATAACAAAAACAACCATCCCTTTGCTGCTCACTGTCGCTGTCTCAACGAGCCCGGCGGTCGAATCCCCTCGTGTGCCTCGGCCTCCCCTGTTTACCAACAGAGGTGCCAACCGGGAAAAAAAAATCAAAGTGCTCTTTGCTTTCACTTGTGCGGGAAGCCGGAGCGAAGCAGAATGCCAAGCAGCAGAGAGCGACACAGCTGCTCGGCCATGTGCAGGGAGAGGAGGGATAAATGACACTGTTTGTAGGGCTCGGCTCCTCGTGGTTGGTTTGTGACATCTGCTCTAATAGTGTTTTTAATAAGAGTCTTTGTGCAGGAGGGGTTGATCAACAGTAATTTTGTGAGGAATTATTTATTTGTATGATGTGTCAATGGAGACATAAGGCAGGTGCTACACAGGTTTTTTTTGTTCCAATTTCGCCACCTATTTGAACCTCATTGACCAACTGTGGCCTAAAAACCTACATGCTGCATCACCACTCAGCTTTAGTGAAACACGTCAAGCATCTGAGCTCCACACAGAACAGATGATCGATTCCCAGTCAGTCATAGGCAGTAATTATTCCAAACACTGAACTATTACTACGTGTCCTTGTACATTGTGAGTCTAGGTGATAGAGTTCTAATTAATGAGATATGCTTGGGTGTAATCAAAGACAACTACTATCATTAAGTGTTATTATTAAAAAAAAGTGTTATTAAGGAGGAGTCATGCATTTAGCTCCTCTATATGTTTAATAGACAATTAAACAAAGCTGAGGGAGTGTCGCAGATATTTCCCAGTGCCTCTCCCACTCCAAACTCAAATACCAGATTGTCCAGATGATGGAGGTTGTTCACAGTTTCCTGTTTTCTCCGAGGACACACAGAGATTATTTATATAAAGTATGAGTGAGCTTAATGTTACTTTAACACCATTATTTTCTTACTTACTAATTTGATTTAGTCATGAATCTACCATAATAGGGGAAAAGCTTATGGAATTAATTGAGTCTATCTAGAAATAATACATTGCTTATATTATGACATTCACTGCTTCAGCTCATCCCCTATCAGTCCCATCGTCCTCCTGCATGACACTTACACATTGTTGTTGTTTTTTATGGAGCTGCTGCTTTCATATCTGCTCACATCAGAACCAGAAGAGGAAGGAGTGAGTTTAATGTCATTTCCTGGTTGCTCGGTTGACTCTGGGAGACTCGAAGCGAGCGAGCGAGTCGGACGCTGGTGCTTGTGGCGTTGGGAGTGATGTGCAGCTGCTGAGCTGTGGACCACGCCGAGGGCTCGTCTGAGACCGGGTTCACAAGAACCTGGCACCTTGCTCCACTGCGTACAATGAGAGATGGACTGGCTCATAAGTCACTGCCAGTTGGTAATGTACATTTCAAAGTAATTCGAGAAGACACGTGTTTTCAGAGTTGTTCTATTCCATGTTAGATTTATTAGAGGAAGTGTGACTCTTAAATGAGACGTGCACTGAGCTCTAGCATATAGAAGGAACCCGCATCATTTATTTGTTGACTTAAAGGGAAGTATGAATGTGTTGTACCATGCGCTCTTTACGATGTGTTATTTGGGTACAGTGACTCAGTCTGTCTGAAACAACTCACATCTTCCCTCCGCTCTGGAGGAAGCTGCTTCATCACTAATGTGCAACAGCGCTTTTTTACGTGCGTGCTAATGAGAATGTTCTGGTTGTTCCATCACCCAGTACGTTTGGCTACATTCCTAAATGTCCTGTGTTGTGTCGTTTGATGATGACTGGGTTCCTGTAGCACCACTGGTCTGGATCATCAGCGTGGAGTGATGATCATTTAAGGATTGCAAAACAGTCTGTGTTTAAAAAATACAAGAAATAATTCAGAGTCAATTGTAGAGTTCACTTGGTTTATCTGGTGAGCTGTTTGTCTTTGGGCTGTTTGAACTGGGGTGAGATTGAGAGGCTGATATGAGGAGCAAAGAGAAGATACGCTGCACCACAGAGGATGACGTCAAAAAGGAACACTTGCTTTAAGACAATAACATGTTACAGTGAAAGGTTGTTAATGCTCACTGCTCTATAAAGGGTTCACTGTATGTATGGAACTTGTGACTGATAGAAACTTCATTTTGCTTCTTTTAACCTGTTTTGAAAAAGGAAAGACTTGGCTCATGCGTTCCTGTTTGAGGTTCAACATCCTGTTACAAAAGCAGCTCAACAGATTTAGTCAACGCCGTGTTTTCAGTCAAAGTGCATTATTTCGGATGGTAGCAAAGCAAACCTACCAAAGAGCATATTATATTGTTACTGCATATTTTACACCTGCTGTGTTATTTACTACTGAGCAGAGGTGTGCAGGGGACTTAACAGTGTTGCATGTCCTTGCCTCCCTCCTGCAGAAAGACGTGGGCCACCTGCAGCAGTGGCTCGAGGCTTTTGTGGCGTCCTTCGAGAGGCTCATCGATGTGCATTCACTGGAGCCTCGGAGGTGAGTGGTATCACTGATCTAATGTACGCAAACTAACTATCAAAAGGCCTCCATCAGTTTGGGCTCCCGAGAGCAGGATGAACTGTGACCTTCTCTAGAGATAGCGTTTTTGACATGTTTATGTTATGTGTAAACACAGCCTGTTTGCTACTGCCTCCCCTCCCTTCTCCTCCCCTCCGTTCACACATCTCCATCGCTCCCAGGCCGGAGGAGTGCAGCTCTGAGGTGCCCCTGCTCCCCCGGGAGGTCCTGGTGTTCCTCAGCACCCAGCTTTGGCACAGCTTCCTGCACCTCTCCAGCGCCACCGAGCAAAACAGCAGCGCCCCGCACCCACTGCTCCTCATCAAGTTCTTCATCATTGTCTGCAGGTGAGGGGCCAGTGAACCTGTAAACATGTAACATAGAAGAAATCATAATAAAACAAACAATATGCAGATGTTGTTTTTAGTGATAAAACATTATATATTCAGTTAAAATGAGTGATGGAGACATAGGGAAGTAGGAGAGTACAGATGTTTTAATCAGCTGCAGCTCAGGGTCAGAACTTGTCCTTAACTTTCTGTAAATGCACCGTATTTAAAAAAAAAACTAAAATGGCCAATTTAGGAAAACATCAGATGGATTTATTGGATGAACTTCTCTCTACTTCCAGGAATATGGAGAACATCGACCAAGAGAAGACCCCCGGCTTTGTTTTTGAATCTATCAGGCTTTTAAATTTCTGCTTGGACCAGGTAAAAACATTATGAACGGTATTTCAAACAGGATGCACTGTTCAGTGATTAATGATGCGACTTGGCTCCACAGCATCCACAGTATATCATGCATGATAAGATTATAAAGTGCCACTTTAGCCAGACTATGCAGAAATGTGATATATAGCAGAGAGGCCGACACAGAATTGATCCTGTCGATGCAGGAGTGTTTTAAGAGACCTTGAGGGACCCCTGGGCACCACCTCCAAAGAAACACATGATACCATATCACATCATTGCAATCTTCAAATGATTCTTTTAGCATCAAAATTACAAACAAAGGGCGGACACATAACTAATGGTCAAGTAGTAAAGCTTCAACTAAATCTCTAAAATTCAGCTTTTGACAGAGAGTGGCATGATGCCTCGTCAGGGGGTTTCTGACCCATGGTGTCGTTATAGTCTCCTGTACATAGCCGATCATGGAATTTAAGGGGGATTTCACATATATGTTGTTGCTGTGAACCAATGAAATCAGTTCGGGGCCCCTGGCAATTGCAAAGCTCCCCTGCCTGTTGATAGTATTTGACATCCTGGTAGAGAAAGAAAAAAAACTAGTTCACACCATCAAAACAAGAGGGTGTGTGTAGTTGACCTTTTCATTCAACAGGGTTGCAATGTCAATAAGATTCTTGAAACCTGTATCTGCCTGACGCCGCTAATTGTCTGTCCAAACTTATTTTCTCTGCAGCTAAAACATGGACTAGGCGAGCAGTCCTCTCTGCAGCTGGTTGTGGAGCATGGACTGGTGCTTTGTGAGAGTCTGTTTGACCCTTATCAGACGTGGAGGAGACGCCTAGCAGGGTGAGTACGTGTTGCTTTACCCCGGCGATCACCTGCGTGAGTGTGTGGGAGGTGGAATTTTACTCACACAAAGACCAAAAGATGTTGCCCAACCTCTTGTGGTGTGCAACACCTCGTCTTGTTTCCTCAAAGCCTTTAAGTCACGTCTCATCGGTGCCAGGACTATTAGTGGCAATCGCACAGTGACTGGGCGTGAGGTGAAGTAAGTACAGAGTTCCTCGCTGACTTTAGGCTTTGTGTGTTGCAGGGAGGAGGTGAGCTTGCTGGAGAGGAACAAATATAAGTTCTCCCCGCTGGCCTTGCCAGAGGAGCTGCCTGCTCTCTTCCATGGTGAGACACTCCCTTTTCGTCCAGTCTACCACTCTGATCTCTGTCAGACCTCTAATACCACAAGAATCACTCTGTTCCCGCTGCCCAGACACAGCCAACATCTGTCATGCTCGGCTTAAAATGTGATCAACATGTTTCCTATAATGAAAGATAACCGGTAGTTCCACTCAGTCGGTATCTGCCTGGTTGTGGTTAAAAACCTAATTATTCATTAAGTGTCTAATTATCAGGTTTGACACATTCAAACATGAGGCGTACAACCTCTGCTTGGGCAAGTTGCAGTAGGTTCACAGACTCCACACTGTAGGAGGATTATACTGGGATAGCATGCTGTAATTGGAAATGCTAAGAGCTAATTGTGCAATACATTACTAATTAGTAAGGCTTAAGTTTTCTATGTGATATAACTCTGAGAGACGTCAGTGGCACTCAAGGACATTTTGTTGAGCCACTTTTTTTTTCCACCTCCACCAAAGAGTTTATGTTTTCACCCCTGTTGCTTGTTTGTTTGGTGGTTTGTTTGTAAGCAAGGTTTCATAGGGAATACTTAATGGCTCTTAATGAAAAAGGATTGATTGATATCTTTATCAATATTATATCTATTCAAATGTGTGAAATGTGATCCAGCTTGATTGAATTTAAGGGACTGTTGAGCCTTGTTTTGTTAATAATTTTCTGTTCAAGTTTATTCTGTTCCTAGTGTCAGGGAGCTGGATTCCGGCCCAGCATAGGAAAGGGGGGATTTTGACTTTGCACTGTGTTAATGTTTTTCTATGTTGTGGTTAAGTGGTGACTGATGTTGTGTAACTGTGTTTCTGGGCTTGACCACCATGTTCACAGAAAGTCTACAGGAAAGCGAGCAGATCCCAGAGATTCTCTTGCTCAAACTGGTCCATCTCCAGGGAGCGGTCATCAGCGGAGGAAAGGTCTGTTCATCCTCTTCACCGTGGATTGCTCTGCCGCAAACACTACAACTGATTACTTTGTTTATTTTTATTTTTCAGAAGAATGGCCTTCTCTCCATCACCCCTCACTCAGTTGAGGACCTGCTCTCCGTTTTGCGTGCATGGTGCTGCCGGGCCTCCTCTGAACCCAAGGACACGGGGCTCCCACGCATGACCTTGCAGTGCCTGACAGCGATGATCCACCTCCTGCATTCCAGCAGCCCTGCAGAGCGGCAGGTGGAGATCAGGACGATACTGGAGGGCTACTTCCAGCTCCTCAACTGGAACCGTCCACTGAGCAGCGAGCAGCAGGACCGACAGAGCTGGGAAGACAGTCAGCTCTCGCTCCAGAGCCAAATGCTAAGTAAGACCATGTCCACCAGGTCTCAGTTCTGGCTGCGTGAGCAATAGCATTCTCCCTTTTTCCTCATATGTCTCAATCAGCGTGGAGGCCAAAGAACCAATTTCCCCAGTGTGGGATAAATAGGATGAGTCAACATCCTCCTTGTTGTCATTTCTAGCTGCTGTTCCGGAGATCCTGGAGTGCCCTGACAGACCAGTCCTGCAGGCTGTCTTCCTGAACAACAACTGCTTCGAACACATCCTCAGGCTAATTCAAAACAGCAAGGTCAGACCCCCGACCCCTGTCCATCCAAACTGTGTCTGTCAGCTCTTTCTATCTGCCCCTCTGTCAGCTGCCCTGTCTGTCCGTCACCTTTTCAGTGTCATTTCTGTCATGTCCCTTTCCTCCTCCATTTGCCCCAAAGTGTGGCGTCTGCTCACAGGTCTCGGTCCTTTTGGTCAAACTTCCAGCCGATGTTTTGCTCATGTGCATGCCGCAGCTGCAGAGACACCAGGATCAAACCTGTCTGCGTGACCGCTCGCAGATGATTGTTGTCTAATCATCTTTCTGTGTGGGTGCTTGTCTGTCCTGTAGCTCTTTCAGAGCAACAGCCGCAGGCCGGAGCCTGACGGTGTGTGCGACCTCGCCACACAGTTGCTCACAGAGGTCGAAGTGGACCAGGTACTCCCGTCCCCGCCTACCCGCTGCGCTTGGTGTCGATATTGGTCTGTCGGCAGGAAACTCAGCCTACTCTCCGCTCGTTAACTGCTCCGAGCTGTTTAAACAGGAAGCGTTAGGCAGGAAGTCTGGCTTGCACTCATTTGTAAATAAAGCAGGTAGCACGCCTTTATGTGATCGTAGTTGGAGTTCCCTGTTTTATCTGTTGTATCCGTCCATCTGGAATGCAGGTCCACAAGCAGCCTATGTCACTTAATGTTATTTCCGCTGTTTGTTCCACGTGAATCCAACTTCAGATAAACCTAGGGACAAGCTGCGGTTTGCTTTGTGCACATTGAAAATTATAAAAAAATCAGATTATCAGGATTAATCGTTGCTTGCGTGGGAGTGTTTATTTTTATCACATTCACAATAAGAGGCTGAATTCCCTGTTGACAACACTGGGCGAGAGGAGCATGCTCTGTTTTTATCATGCTGCATGAAATGGTGGTTTTTCAGTGCATGCCTTCTCTTATTTTCCTTGTACTCTAGCTGCTCTGCTGTGTGACTGCTGGAGCTCGGATGAAAGACCTGGCTCGTGTCCTGATGTTTGATGTTTCCCCTTATTTCCATTTAGGGATTGCCTCAATCTTTTAATTTTTTCGGTGGTTGGCTTTGGTTATTGCATGGTGGGCCCTATCATTAATTAACAAAGAGGTGATTGTTTGGGGGCTGGTGCTGCAGTTCACTTACTTTGGCTCAGTCGGCTTTATTAATTGCGGCGTGGGGGGGAAAAAGAGAAATGACCTGAAGATCCTCTCCAATTTACAGATAACACGAAGGACGATCCTGATTTGTTTTTCCTTTTCTTGACCGTGTGCAGTTTAAACCTTCACCTTTTTCAGGCTAATGTGTCAACTCCTGTTTCTACAATCAATCACCTTATCTTAATGCAGGTTTGGGAGAAAGGATCGGACAGTATTACGGTTCATGCCTTAGGAGTCCTCACTTCTATCATGAGTAACTCGCCCTCTGCAAAGGTAAGGCCCTGTACGATCATACTGTATATGGTCATATCTCTGTGCGCACATCATAAAGCATGATAATACAACAATCAGACCCCTTATAATGGCTGCAATAAGTTAGTGCCTGATGAGAAAAGCTGATTTCCCGTTCGTTTAGGAATTCATAGTGTATTCCCTCCCCATGTATGGAAGTATGCCAAGTAGTCGTCCCATGTGGAGCAGCTTTCTCCAGCCTATTTCTGTCTCGTTTCCCCCCAGGAGGTTTTTAAGGAGAGGATTGGTTACTCCCAGCTGTTTGATGTGCTGAAGAGTCAAGGTCAACCCACCAAAAGGCTGCTGCAGGAGCTGATGAACATGGTGACACACACTCCCTCATTATAACCACTGAGTGCAGTGACAGCCAATTTATTCATATTAATGATGATCTTATTTACATTTCTCTCCCTTCTCTGTTTTCGCCTTCCTTGTCTCCAGGCAGTGGAGGGCGAGCATATGCACGCTCATCACCTCGGCATTAGTAACGACCAGCCCTTGCTGCTGCTCCTGCAGTGGCTACCTGACCTGTCGGGTCAGAGGGACCTTCAGCTGCTGGTGGCGCAGTGGCTGGCCACCGTCTGCCGCGGCTCCTTTGCCTGCCGCACCGTGGCGGTGGAGGCAGGCATGGTGGGGGCTCTGCTGCAGGTGCTCTCCCAGCCACAGAGTCTGGACAGGCAGTGTGCCGACGCTCTCCTGGGTCTCCTGCAGGACTTGGGCTCCCTGTGTCTAAAACCAGAGGAGCTGAAGAGTCTCCTCAGACTGCTCAGGTTGGATCAGGACAGTGGCGCAGCACTGGGGAGGGTGCACCCCTACTGCACCCGCGTCATCCGAGTGCTCTCGGCCATGGCAGCCAGAGAAGGCCAGGACAGTGCCTTGCAGTACTTTGATCTGACGCCCCCCATGGCAGGCATCATGGTGCCCACAGTCCAACGCTGGCCAGGCAGCGGGTTTGCCTTTCACGCTTGGCTCTGCCTAAACAAGGAGTTCCCCTTCTCTCAATCAGAGTTCCCCAACAACAACAGACCTCGGGCCAACTCTCGCAGTGGGGATGTGGTTAAAGGGCCTCGCAGGAAGCAGCTCTACAGGTAGAAAAACGCAGGGCAGATGATCATTTCATTGAATTGGAAGCATTGTACATGTTTTGATGGAATCCTTTTTTCTGTGTCTAAAGTTTCTTCACAGCGAGTGGGACTGGACTGGAGGCCTTCTTCACCATGGAGGGTGTTCTGGTTGTGGCTGTTTGCACTAAGAAAGACTACATGGCTGTCGCTCTGCAAGAGCACCCACTAAATGACTCACGCTGGGTGAGTGTTTGACCAACATTTATCCTTATGTAGCCAGTTCCAAATGAAAATAGATTAAATCAAGGAGAAGTTCATGAAATACTGTAGCTAGACAAGTTTATCAAAATTGTTGATAAGCTGTGAACTGTGACGGTTATTCAATTCAGAATGTTTTTTTTGTAAGGATCTAGCTTCGAACATGAACATTTGTGTGCCCTTTCATGTCGTCCTCACCACAGCACTCAGTGGCTATAGTCCACCTCCCGGGCCGTCGTCCATTCGGTCAAAACCTGGTGACCATCTACATCGATGGAGAGCAATGCAAAAACTCTCAGCTTCGTTTTCCATCTCTCAGTGAGGTAACTGAAAAATAGTCTCTAACATATTCTGGGCTTCAACTTGTCATGTCACATGTTGCGTAGTTCCGCTCTATCAGTCTAACGTCCTCTGTCTCCCCCCCGACTTGCACCGGATCCTGCAGCCTTTCACCTCCTGCTGCATCGGCTCTGCAGGCCACCGGACCACTACCACCACCACCTCCCCCAACCTGGCCACGAACCCAACCACCCCCCCATCACCCGAGTTTGCTTTCCCTGTCCACGGCCCCTCCCTAATCCGTTCCCAGTCTTTCCCGGCCTCCTTTGCTGGGGGCCACTGGGGCTCTACGTGCGACAACGCTGCGCACACCATCCCCGCAGGACTGCAGGACACCGAGTGGGGGACACCCTCGTCTCTGGACGGTCTCCTGGGCACCGCCTTCATCTGCCACGAGGCTCTGCAGCTGACCCAGACTCGAGCTCTTTACGCTGCAGGTGGGTCACACTCTGATAGAATGCATGATAAGCGTGTAGCAAAATCCCAGTGTCCAAACATTTGAATAAATACATATCCACTTGGTGTTTGCATGTTTAAACCGTCACTGCTTTCTTTTCTCCGTCACAGGCCCCAATCACGTGTCCTTATTCAAAGCAGATGGAGAATTATCTGATCTCAACAGCAAACTTCTGCTCTACTACACTCCACAGGTGACCCACTGAAACGTGCACATTCTCTTACTCTGCTGTTGCTGTGTAAATTATAAATAATACCAGCAAATGATTCTTGTTTATAAGCGTGTTGTGTTTTTTCAGGCCTTTAAGAGCCAGATATGTCTGGACCTGTCTCCCAATCACCAGTATGATGGCAGGCTGACGGGACACAGGGTCGTCAACTGGGACATCAAGGTGAGAAGGGTTTCATGATAACATTTTTAACATTATTTATAATTCACGCAGTTCAATACAGGTAATAAAGGACTGGAATTCCTGCAGGATGTCGTCAATGTGATGGGAGGCGTAGGTGTTCTGTTGCCGCTGATCGAGCAGGTGTGCGAGGCCGAGCAGTTTTACAACAGTGGTCAGGAGATCTCAGACCTGCTCGGACCGGAGCTCACCTCCTCCAGAGGCCCCGCTGCCATGCTGCTGCCGCTGAACATGTCCGCAGGTCAGTTCGCGTCTAGTTCAGATATTGGCTGTGTTGATGGTAGTGATAGTGTCTTAATGAAAGAGGGCGGGTCACCTAAACAGGGAAGAATGCTGTAAGCAGGAAATAGTATTCTTACTGCGAGGGACAGATTGCCACTCAACAAAATCAGGAGAGCAGAAAGTTTACACATCTTCCGCCGCCGGCTAAAGAAAAATCTCTTCTGACTTCACCTTGTTGAAGAAGATGATATCTAATAACCATCATCAATGCTGGTGATTATAAAAGAAAACGTACATGAAGCACTTTTAGTTTGGCTTATTTGAAGATTAATTTTACTTAACACGATTCTTGCTGTTCTCGGTTTGTACCCTCATGGATCAATACACTTATTTTTAAATCGCTTTGATGAAATGAAATTTAATGTAATATTATACCTTTTGTCAAAAACCCTTTTGTTTGGAGGAAACCTGAGCAAATCAAACAAAACTACCTGCATGTTTAGATGTAGGTCAGATAATGCTTTTATAAATTTTGTAAACGATCCTTTAAATTCAACTCCATTTTTTTCTGAGTTTAGGGAATGTTGTTTTGCTTCAATTGTATGTAAGATTTTCATTTGAGGTCAGACTCTGAACATGTTTTGATCACAGAGAGTCAGCGTGCACACAATGTGCATGATGCAAGGATAAACAGGAAACGCTAGACGCTCAAGCAGGAGGCTCACAACATAATATAGTAGCGGTTGAGAAATCATTGCCCATAGGTTGCAGAGTCAGCGTGGAAACACTGAGTCATATCATATCTGCAAAATTGCTGTTGAGCGGCTCATAGCATCAGTCTGTGGGAATACAGGCATGAATAGAATTAGTCAGGAGTGAGACCTGCTACCCTAAGATACGTCCATACAGAGACGATAACGTCACTGTGGGGCTTTGTAATGCATAAATACAGCTTTGGGTAGCACAGGAAATCTTTAAAGTCTGTTGTGCATCATTTCTTTCTCTCAGAGGGCCGACTAGAGACAAACAGCATTGCTGCTTTCCTGCTGATGGTGAAGAACCTGATTCGTCATCACCCTGTAAATCAAGAGAGCCTGTTGCTCTGCCACGGGCCGAGCGTCATAGGAGCCATGCTCAGCAAAGTAAGTGTCATTGTGTGTCATCGCGCCGCGGCAAGTGGGCGCTAATTGCGAGCATCATCTGAAAGGGAATAGTTGACCTTTTCTGTTGTATTAATGCACTGTAATTGTTGCGTAATGAATGGGTAAACTGTGGATGAAAACAGAGATGGTTCTTTCACAGTGGTATCACATGGTCAAGTAGTGTGGGGGGGGGGTATGTATTGCATTGTCTCCCTCTGAATGAGAACAAAGCATACCATGGTTAAAATCGGCTGCTTTAAAATGTGTTGAAATCCATAAATAAAACTGGAGAGATTAACACAAATTGAAATGGAGCAAACCGGCTCCAAGGTCCAGCAGTACTACACACTCATTGATATCAGTTCTCTAAGTGTGCCGGATTGTGTTCATAAAAGATCCATGAATTATCCCCTGGGAAGTTGTAAAAACATGTAAAAAAGAACCCTCCATTTCATAATGTTAAAGAAAGTGATCAAATTCTTGGATCCATTCTTGCACCATGTTTGGCCCTTGTCCTATTCCTCCACTAAGTCTTGTACAAAATTGCTGCAATCTTAACAGCAAGAGATTCTGAGTCACATCAACTTTAAACTTATTCTGTCTTATGATGAACAGTTCAGTTTTCTTTTTCTTTTTTTTTAAAGCTGCAGGATCTTAGAATAAAGATCAGTGTTGACCCCTGTAAAGGTGCCGTCTTCAAAATCTGTAGAAGACACGATTTCTAGGAAGTTTAAACTGTAAGATGTGAATCTATTAACACATTAATGGTTGCACTTGCTGGCTGTCTGACAGGATATGGTGAAATATACGATGTTAAGGTGGAGCTTCCTGTAAGGGAACAGTCCTAATGAAGACACAGGGTTGCCAGGTTTGGTGGAGCTAAAGACAGAAAAATGCACAAAGCACATACATTAACCCTAAAGCCTGAAAGTATTAATCTGCTGCTTATTATTCTTAACAAGTCGGAAACTCAGAAAAATGTCCATCTCCCACAATTGCACAGTCCAAGGTGACATCTTCAAAAGTCAAGTTTTGTCCAACATGCTGTAAAACAAAACTCGTTTAATAATCTCTAAGAAAAAAGTTTTATTTTTGCTTAAATAATGAATGAAACTAGAAGGGCACTCAGTGGAGGGCAGACATCGCCAAGGTCCAACAGTCCCCTTTATGAAACCATATTTATATTCACTGGATCTGGCTTTTTTATCTGGATGCTCACAGGTATAAAATAAACAAATATCAGTGCCTTCAACACACCGGATTCCCCCACAAACACACACACACACACACACACACACACACACACACACACACACAAGATCCATGAACTTTTCTTGAGGAAATCAAAGAGGATGTTGAAAAACACCTTATCTCGCAATAGTAAAGAAATCCTTTGTCCGCCCGCTGCGTTACAACACATCCTTCTACCAAGTTTCATGGTAATTTGTCCTCTAATTGTTGCGTAATCTTCAGAGGTGAAAATAAGGATTAAAATAGTTACTTTTGTCAATAATGAATTAATCGATAATAGCTGTAATCAGTGAAGTTGTATAATACACCAATACCTTTGGTGTATTACAAACTGAACTGAATCCATCACTGCACCAGTCGTGTTTCACAGATGAACCCTAAAATGTGGAAACACACGTGAACATCCTCCTGTGTGTGTGCTCCTGTGCAGGTTCCCGGCAGTTTGATCGACATGAACGTGTTGATGGCCTGTCAGCTGCTGCTGGAGCAGGTTTTCAAAGACGGCAACAGTCCACTACTGCAGCAGCTCTACCAGCACCTGCTCTTTGATTTCCGCATCTGGACCAAAAGCCATTTTGCTGTTTGTCTGGGTAAGGCCCGAGCAAGTCGAGTAAATGCACCTGTGAACCTTTTTCATTTCTGCCGAAGCTGTTCCCGTCCCATTCTTTCATTTGTAAAATCGCACAAAGACTGAAAGGAGTAAGAGGCGGCTGAAAGCAGCGTGAGGCAGAGATGGAATACGTTATTGTTTCGAGTTCGACCCGTGGCGAAGGGTTCAAAGTGAATATGTGCCCGGAGCTTGCACCACAGCTCCGTGCTTTGTAAATTAATGCACTTTTCTTCTCTGGTACATTAACAAAATATAATTCTTTCTTTTCTAAGCCCATGTGCAGTACCTCTCATCTGTGATAAACAAAGGCAAGCAGCGCATGAAGAGGAAGTATGGAGTGCAGTACATCCTGGATACCATCCGGACGTTCTACAGGTGAGCCTCTCGCTTCCCTTTATGGTTTTAAACTAACAGCACATTGTGTAGATTTAGAGATTGCTTATCAAAGTTTGGGTATCTCATCGATTTATAGTCGTTTCTGAGCGTTTTACTCGTGAATCATGGCAGAATCATTTATATCTGTACTGTGTCTCTGGTCCCAGTGTGGAGAAAGATGGCAGCTCTCTGTCCGATGAGAAGCAAACGATCCAGACCTCCCTGTTCTCCTTGCTGAAGGACTTCCTCAAGTCTCCGACACCAGAGGAGCTCCACAGCGTCCTCGCCTACATTCTGACTGTAGGAGAGGAGAAGCAGGTACAACTAATAAACTTTATCTCTGTTTGTTCAGGGAGTCGAATTTTGTGATAATTTGACCTTCTCAGCATCATATTTCACTTGCAATCCCCGAAATTAAAATTCACTCTTTATAAATAATCATCAACACCAGTGGAATTTTAACCACTGATGAATTACTAATGCTTGATCCTCAGGTCAACGTTCACTTGAGTTTTCCTACGATCAAATCTTTTGCAGCCGATTTCTGCATTGAATAAACTGGAGGCCCACATTGTGAAATGATGATACAGAACAGATGTCTTTCCTCTGACTGTAGGATCGTCTCTATTATGGGTTTATTCATGTTAAATGATTGAAAATTCAATCTTTGAGAAAACTGTTTCTAATCCAATTATTTTTATAACACTTCCTTCGTTCCTTCACTTTTTTGAAATTTTTGACTTTAAACTTGAACCTCCCTAAAACATTATTTTTGTATTCCATCATCCTCTCTCCGCTCTGACCTGATGACTGACTCTCTTCCCCACCAGGTCGTGATGGCTCTGGATTTGCTGTATGGGCTGTTGAGGAGCAGCCCTCCGCGGGAGCAGGTGCAGGCCGTGCTGCTGGAGTGGGGCGTGGAGCAGCTGTACTGCCTCCTGCTCACTCCCAGCTTCGGAGACGAGGCCAGAGAGAGGGTGTTCAGGGTGAGGAATGACGTCTGCCCGCCCAACCTCCGATGTTAAACTCCCCTGTCAAAACAGAAAATCATAATTTCCACATGATGTTTTCAGGTTCTATACAAAATCCTCAAGAGCGAGCGGGTGTCCGAGCGGAACAAGCAGCGCATCAAGCTGAAGGATTTCGGCTACCTCGGCCTGGTGTGTGTCCTCGAAGATGTTCCCGTCAGCATGATCACTGTGCGCTGTCTGTACGAGCAGGTTCTCGCTACAGGTAACGATGAGACAACGTCTGTCCTCTGGTTGAATGAGCTTTAAAACATATGTTAAAAAAAAGACCTGAACAGATGTTAAAGCACCTGGAACGTAGGTTTTAAATATAAGGTTTTTCTCTTTAAATATGAAAAAAGCGACAATCAAATTGTAAGTTAGAAAAAAATATATCCTTAGGTATGAATTACTGTTTATTCATCTTAAACTCAAGGATAACAGTAACTGGAAGTAGATTTCCTGAAAATAACAGTAATTTTTTGTAAAATAGAAAATTATATTTTAATGTAACACTGACACTAGGTTACTTCCATATAATGCTCAAGTATCATATCCCAGAAAAATTAAAGGAGAAGCTCTTCATTGAAATTCCACTGCATCGGCTTATAAAACTTAGGAAAACTAACTTTATTTATTAAAAAAAACGTTTAAAAACTTTAAAGAAATGTTTGGATAGCTTTCCTAACTTGGATCCGGTTTATGGTGAAAGTGCCTGTTATCCCCTTTCAAACGGATGAGAGACAAACCGTGGAAAAATCACAAATACAATTATATTTTGAGAGTGTTATTCTTATTTCAGAAAATAATTGATTGGTTAAATAAAGTTTCCATTGTGTTTAATGTAACAGAAAGCTGATTATAAAATAGGATTTCCAGCAATTTCAAATGACATTAGATGTGCTGCTGCCTCACAGATCCCAGCCCTAACTTCAGGGACCTCCTGGCTGTGGTCTGTCTGTCCCACCGAGCCGAGCTCAACGTGCGTCTGGACGTCTGTCGCAAGGTCAGTGTGCCCCCCCTCGTCCGATGAAGCTGCCACTCATCGTTTCATATTGATCATCACAGTAATGAAAACAACCTCTGGCTCTCTGTTCCTGTGTGATATCACTGCAGCTCTTTCACCTGATCTACTCCAACGAGGATTATGTGAAGCAGCTCGCGAAGCAGCCCGGCTGGCAGGACGTTCTCACCAAACTCTATGTGAAAGAGTGCTACGAGGTCCACACTGACATCATTGGAGACCCGGGCACAGACGGCTCCTTTGAACCGAATCACCGGCCAAAGCTGCAGCGAGAGCAGTCTCTGGTCATAGAGGACACCCGCAGCGACATGTTCCTCAGCTACCCCTCGCAGGACATGGAGGACGAGGAGGAGGAAGACGACGGTGGCCAGCGGGACATTTCCGAGGGATCCGATTTATCCCAGTCGCCTCCGAGTGGAGGTGGAGGCCCCCGTAAAAAGTTAAGCTCCCACCACTTCAAGTCGTTTGATTCAGCCGACCAGGGCAGCCAGTCATCCTCCATCTTCAATGCAGTGGATATCACCTCGTCTTGCCCCAATGAAGAGGGGAGGGAGTACCAGCCGCTCTCGCCCTTTGGTACATCACCTTTGGATTTGGACCTCGGGGGACTGGGAGACATGGGAGCACACACTCCTGCAGGGAGTCTGAATAACACACCGTCTCCTCTAGAGCACTGCAAACCGTTTCCTCCACTCAGACCCAGGAAGAGCTCCAGTCTGTCCAATGTGCTGGATGAAACGAGCTATGGGACGGACCCTCCCACTGGAGACACAATCTCCAACACGTCCAACCCCCAGGTAGGTCTCCCTTTTTATCTTTGATCTCTCATTCAGTCCCTCCACCCTGACAGGAGTCTGTCCATCCACTTCTTGTAAGCCAGATCACTCAAGAACACCTTCAGGGCATTTCTTCAAATTTGGTACAAACGTTCAGTTAGACTAACAAATGAGCTGATTGGACTCTGGTGGTCAAAGGTCAAATACCAAGATTGCTGTGACCTAAAATTATATTTTTTCCTATCTCAGGTACACCTCGGCGGAATCCTTTCAAATATGGTAACCATGTTGGAGACTTGGACTCACAGATTAGCTGATTAGAATTTGGAGGTCAAAGGTCACTATTACATTACAAAACTATTTTTTGCTAGCGCCTCAAAAAAAATCTTTATTTATTATTACCTTTAATCCAAGAAATGGTCACTGAGACTCACGGATGAATTGATTTGATTTGGGTCAAAGGTCACAGGGACCCCTTGTTGTGTGTTTTTGACCTCTATCTTCAAATTTGGATCAGTTGTTCCTTAGACTCAGTTATTAATTGATTTGATTTAAATGGTGAAAGTTAAAAGGTCACAAGCCCTCATATGAATCTGAAAAAAGTGTAGATTGAAAATGCACTGGTTGGCAGAAGCATACAACCACAGTGATGTAGCTGTAGCTCATGTTTGTATTGTTTTACTGGTTTCCTGTATGAAATGTTGCTGGTTTTTATATTACAGCAGACCCCTGAAGAGGAGCTGTGCAACATCCTCACCAACATCGTCTTCAACGTCCTGTGGAGCGGCAGCGGGGCAGAGGGGGCGGGGGACGTGGTGTGGAGGGAGAGGGGACAGGTCTTTTCTGTTCTCACCAAACTGGGCTCATCCTGCCAACTGGTCCGCCCTCCCGATGACATCAAACGCAGGTTAGTGACATCATTTAAACTGTAATTACCCCGCAGTTAACCAACATTTATCCAAACCACACTGAGCCTGTGTCACAATGGAAAAACTAGTTAAACCGCACCTTCGGCTGCAGCACCCCTTTTGTCAAGATATCCGGAAATACTACTGCGGTGTGTGCTCAGACTTTGTTTGTGTGCCAGTTTGTTGGAGATGATGCTGGAGTCGTCTCTGTCGGACCTGAGAGACGCCCAGGGAGTGTCCCTGCCTTTCTGTCCAAGTCTGGTCCGACTACTCAGGCTGCTGCAGGACTTCCTGTTTGCTGAGGGTACAGACAACCGTGCACTGTGGAGTGAAAAGGTAGAACACATCGATCACCTGGTACACACGTGTGTACATCACCAACACATTCTACTCTGCTGCTAAAATCCCACAACTTTATTTATAAAGGTCGGTTGACTTTAAAGCACCAGGGGAGATTATGGAAATATGTGCAGGACTTCATCACTCCTAAAATTAAAGAAGTCATCTGAAGATATCACATAAATATAGATTGAGATGAGTTCCACATGAACTCACATAAGTTCCACATGAATTTCAAAATAAAAGCAATATTTTAAGACTAAGTGATATTATATATATTATTATTCGGTGGCGACTGTTGCGCAGGTGGTAGAGCGGGTCCTCTGCTAACTTGAGAGTCGGTGGTTCAATCACCGGCTCTTCTATTCCCACTTGTTGAAGTGTACCAACTTGCACCTGACACCTGAGTGTGATAGAAAAAGTGAAAAGAACATTCTATGAATCTGAGTGTGTGTGTGTGACCGGGTGATTCTGAGGGGCTTTGAGCTTCATATGGAACATTTATGGAAATATGTGTCTTCGCCCAGCAGAGAAATAGTTTGGCACACGAAACACTTTACAACCGCAACTGGTTGTTGTCTTTAAACTTCAGCTTTTATAGGGATTAAACAAATGAGATGTTTCAGAGCTACACACTCACTCTTTATAAATGATCATCAACACCAGTGGAATTTGAACCACTGATGAATTACTAATGCTTGATCCTCAGGTCAACAGTTCACTTGAGTTTTCCTTTGATCAAATCTTTTGCAGCCGATTTCTGCATTGAATAAACTGGAGGCCCACATTGTGAAATGATGATACAGAACAGATGTCTTTCCTCTGACTGTAGGATCGTCTCTATTATGGGTTTAATCATGTTAAATGATTGAAAATTCAATCTTTGAGAAAACTGTTTCTAATCCAATTATTTTTATAACACAGCAAATCTTCAAAGTCAGAACAAAGGGCTGATAACATTATTGGGATGTGATGCTGTAATTGAATTGAAGATATTACAGTTATTTTGCTGTTGAAGGCCGCGGTGACTCCATCCTTAGACGGTAAATGAAAGCAGGAACAGCCGGGTGCAGTTGAGGTTGTGTTCTATGTCTAACGTGAGAAGAAATTTTTCTTCGCTTGAGTTAATGTTGGGTGGAGTGTTACATTCGGTTGTAAGTAGCATCTGAATCACCTTTTAAAAGCAGGTTAAGCTTTATTTAATGTACTGAATGCCTTTAGGTTGTCAGAGACACTAAGGTGTGGAAACAGGTCCGGCCTTTCCATTCAATCTTTGTTGACAGCCGTGGTTGTTGTGTTGCAGATATTTGAAGGGGTGGTGAACCTGCTGGACAAGTTACAGGCCTGGCATAGCACCCCTGGCAGCCCCGGCCACGCCGAGCTGAAGGAGATGGCCCAAATCGGCCTGCGCATCATCACCGGATACATTCAGCAGCAGCACTCACAGGTCAGCAGCACCAGCAACTCGTCCTGTTCACCAACCATATATGTAAAAAAGAAAATCTCACTGCACAGTTCGCTCACAACCCAAGACTGAACTTTGCTGATAATAAATTTAAATAGGTTATGGAATTTATTTAACTTGATAAGTTCACTCAGATAAAGCCATCGCAACCAAAAAAACGATCCTTCTATGGATTTTTCTTTTTAAAGACATTGCAATCATTCCTCCCAGAGAGAGGGAGTGTTCAGTTTGAAAGGCCAGCTCCTCTCAGACATATGAGCGCTGCTGCAGCTGCAGCTCCAGGCTGACGGTTGTGTTCAAAGTGGTAAAAGTCCGCCCAAAGCCATTTGTTTTTCCAAATGTCAGGTCGGAAATAAATTCACTTAATTGCTCCGTGAGCTCACAGCTGTAGATCAGAGTTGTAGATACTCAGGCGTACTTTACAAGTAAAACAAGCCCGATACCAGATTCAGATAGAATAAAAACATGACCTTTATTCTACTACACTTCAAAGTGAGATCTCATAGATTAAATCACTGGAAATGTGTTTTTATCTCAAACAAAAAACACAAGTAAATAAAATATATTCATATAATTAATGATTCCCTATCCACAGCCTATCCACTTTCTAATATGTCAACCCCCTGCCTCCTCAGGTGTGTGTGATGGCCTGTGTGAAGCTCCACAGCCTCCTGCAGACTGTGCTGTGCCTGAGCTGGGAGGAGGTGTGCTTCCTGCTGGGACAGCTGGGCGCCCCGCTGTGGCCAGGAGGTGTAATGGACGGCAGCAACTGCGCACACCCGGAGACCTTCTCCCAGCTGGTGCCCGTGGTGCGAACCCTGCTCGATCAGCACGCTGACCCCGTCACCCTCCAGAAGCTGCTGCCCAACCTGCCCATCACCAACGGCAGCCCCACGTTCGCCCAGGACCTGAAGGTTTACTGTCACACGGTGGAGTGGCAGGGCTTTTACCAGCAGGAGGTCAGTGTGGCAGCTCACGTTATTGATATGAAATGATACCTCTTTTATCTTTTGTTTAGGGAGTCGAGAGAGCCTCCTCCTCTGTTTATGTTATGAAAGTAAAAGTAGAATCAACCATCCACAGAAACAGCTGGCACTGCTCTTTGTCGCTTCAGCGTACAAACAGAATTTCTGCAATCTCCCTTCTGAGCCTGATCCCTTACCTCCCAGTGGGTGGCTGAACAATCTAATGCAAAGTTTTCAAAATAATATCACGAGTTTAGAGAGGAAGAGAAGCGGCCAGAGGCCCCCCGATGTTTTCGAGCTGACCCTCAGGGTATTTGAGGCAGAGATCAGTTTATGCTGAAGTTGAAGTTGAGATATTTTTGTGAACTGATGCCAAACAGACACACTCACGACTCGCTGGCCGGAGATTTATCTCTCCTCTGTGTGACACTGCATGTACATAAATCTGTTGTGTTTAGATTGCTTCTATACCCGGATCCTGCAATACATTATCCAGTGTGGCATAACTTTGGCTGCCTGTGGTTTAAACTTTGGACCAGGCTGATTTATCACATGTTCGTGTGTGTATGTGTATGTGTGTGTATCTGTGTCTGTGTGTGTATGTATGTGTGTATTATTGTGTATGTGTTTTCTGTGTATTTTGTTTAGTCTATGTATTGGATTTTGTTATTTTATTTATTTTTATGATGCCTCATGATTTTAGCATACAATGTGCGATAGTAAGAGGAAAAACAAACAACAATGCAGCTTGTGTCAAATTGAAGGACTCTTATAATACTCCTGTCAAACCATAAATAAATAAAGGGAAGCTGGTAGTTTCATGGGGAAGTTGTAATGCCCTTCCTGTCTCCTGTTTCTAACTGACTCAACCGTTACGTTTAAGGGAGTTATAATATTTCTTGCACATTAACAGTAGTAGTAGTAATGGGTCCAGTTTATGGCATAATCCTGCTGACTAGCACAGAAACAAATGCAGATGAAAACACAACCTTCTTGGCAGAGGTAATAATGATAGGTTTGTTGTCTTCCTGTCTCCTGTTTTCATGCATCTAACTTACTCGTCCTTTAGTGGCGACAGGGGATATTTTTTATTCATTAAGAATTACAAGCTTTTTAAGTTAAAGCTTTTATTTATTATAATTTGAATGTTGTTTTCTGTCTTAAATGTGCGATTTGCAGTGCTGTGTTTTATTGGTTGATGTACAATCTTTCCTAATCGGTTTAACTTTAGTTATTTACTAGATTGTGTCATTCCTGACATTGTTGTAACTGTGTGTAACACTGAATGTCCTCTCTCTCTCTCTTTATGTCTCTGTGATCACCGTGCTCCAGGTTCAACCCACCATGGAGCAGTATGAGCTGGACACATTCGGCCGTTGCCACGACATCATGTCTAACTTCTGGAACTCGTGCTTCGACGACCTGATGAGCACGGTCTTCAAACGGGACAAAGACAGATCTGACAGCAAATCAAAGTTTCAGGTTACCAGAGCTTGCAGGCTTCATGCTGAAACCAAGCCTTAACAGTTCAGATTATTGATTTGACTTTTAATTTCTGCTGAAAAACAGGAAGTGATCGTGGACCCTCAAGAGAAGCGAGTCAGAATTGAGAAAAACAGGTACTCCAGTTCGCAGAAGCTTATCTCCAGCCAGCAGGGGGTGGTGTTGCAGCACTGGAGAGCTCTCCGCAGGCTGTTGACCAGTGAGAGAGGAGCATGGGCCCACAGGTATAATGACGTGTGAACACTCACATTCAAATTAACTTACGAGGGAACAATAGGCTATCAAATCTATTCCGCTTGAAGATGTTGCGTTAAGATTAAATAAGAATATTTGCTTATGTCGTCTTGTGGCGGTCCCTTCCTGACCAGATTGTGCTCAACTGTATTTTTCTTTTGACGTGTTTCTGATAGAGTTCCACCGGAGGTGAAGTGGAAACTGTCCAACGCAGAGACATATTCGAAGATGCGCCTCAAACTTGTTCCCAACTACAACTATGATCCTCACATCGAGGCCAGTGCCCTGAGGGACAACATGGGTACGTCACAGAGGACATTCTTACTGACTTACTGAGTTCTTTGTCATTTCCACCAAAAATTTTGCCCTGACGATGTGTTGTGTGCTTTTTTGTGATTTTCAGGAGCTGACAGCCCTCGCAGCTCTGAACCTCTCCCATTGGCTGTTGCCAAGGAAGCAAAAGTGAGCGACATGGAGGATGATCAGTTAGGAGAAGAGGACCTCGTCTTTTTGGACGATAAGTGAGTCAGCACTTTCGGCCTCATGCCAGATTTTTATATTTCACACAAAAAAGCCACTCGACATGTTTTGAAACCAAACAGGCGTTACATTTTTACATATTAAGATTTTAAATTTGAGTGGACATTCTGAAAACCTCTGAAAGTCCTTATATTTGCTAAATGCACTGCAGAAAAAGTAAAGGATCCCTGTTGTCTTGTGTTGTCAGGGTGGAGGGAGAAGACGAGAGCCAGAAAGAGAAACTGGTTCTGTCTGAGGACTGTGAGCTCATCACCATCGTGGCGGTCGTTCCCGGTCGTCTGGAGGTTACCACGCACCATCTCTACTTCTATGATGGCAACAGTGAGAAAGAAGAGACGGAAGAGGGTACGTGATACAGAAATATGTTGCTTTTTTTTTTTTTTATCCATCGATCTTCAAAAGGTTCTTTGATAAATGATTCTACCTCTGCCTTTAGGAATCGGGTTTGATTTCAAGAGGCCTCTGTCTCAGCTCAGAGAAGTTCATCTGAGGCGCTACAACCTGCGACGCTCTGCGCTGGAGCTGTTCTTCATAGATCAGTCTCACTACTTCCTCAACTTCAAAAAGAAGGTGAGGCTCAGTGCAACTTTACATACTTTGCTCCTTGTTTAGTATTAAATAATATGTGTTTTTAACTTTTGTTTGTGTCTTCAGGTACGAAACAAAGTATATTCCAGGATCCTGGGGCTGCGGCCTCCCAACCTGTTTTACTTTGGCTCCCGCTCCCCTCAAGAGCTCCTGAAGGCATCTGGGCTCACACAGGTGTTTATTTAAAGAACACTTTTCTACAAAAATATGTTATTGGATTTGAGTTGCGATAACTGTGTTTTGACCAATCTGATGTCGATGTGTCCAACAGAAATGGGTGTGCAGGGAAATCTCCAACTTTGAGTATTTGATGCAGCTGAACACCATCGCTGGACGCACTTACAACGACCTGTCGCAGTATCCTGTGGTAAATACACACCACCTCTCCCCCGGCAGTGTTCCGTTATATTCAGGATCCCTTTATGTGATGCCCTGTGAGTGTGAGGAGGCGTCATGTGGCAGTTTGTGTTCTGTTGCTTTTAGTTCCCCTGGATTCTGTGTGACTACACCTCGCCTATTCTGGATCTGGAGAACCCGGCCGTTTTCAGAGATCTGTCAAAACCCATCGGTGTGGTCAACGCACGCCACGCACAGAATGTCAGAGAGAAGTAAGTGGGTTTTACAAGAATGTGAATTTAGTTGCACACCTGTCAGTTGTGTAAAGCACCAAACGTGTCCTCTCTACAATTTAAAGAATGCTTCATTTGTACATTTGTCTCTCTGTCACTAGGTATGAGAGCTTCGAGGACCCCACGGGCACCACGGATAAATTCCACTATGGCACACACTACTCAAATGCAGCAGGGGTCATGCACTACATGATCCGCATGGAGCCGTTCACCACCCTGCATATCCAGCTGCAGAGTGGCAGGTGGGAATACTCACTAGTGCATGACTTATCATAGTAATGCATGCTATTCTCAGAATCAAGTTTGTTTCCAAGAAGGTTTTCATGTTGGTGTTTTAGTGCACAACATTGAACATAATAATAAGAAAGGTAGGAGAAAGGTAAAGTTAGTAAAAGAGCTATATGAATATATGTGCAATATTTCCCCATTGAGCTTGTGCAGGACTAAATATGCAAAGTAACAAGTAATACAGAGGTAATAAAAGTAATATATCTTGTCTTTGTTTAGGTTTGACTGTGCTGACCGACAGTTTCACGCAGTGCCAGCCGCCTGGCAAGCTCGCATGGAGAGTCCCGCTGACGTCAAGGAGCTCATCCCTGAGTTCTTCTACTTCCCAGAATTCCTGCAGAACATCAACGGTGAGGAGCATGATACCTGTGGTCACTCAAACTATCTGATATATGGCTGATATGTAGAGCCTAATGAGTGTTTGCTTCCTGTTCCCTGTAGGATTCGACCTGGGACATCTGCAGATATCTCAGGACCCTGTGGCGGATGTGCTGCTGCCTCGCTGGGCCTCGTCGAAAGAGGACTTCATCAAGCAACACAGGAAAGCTCTGGTGAGTCCACACAACCAGCTACAGCCTTAAAGCGCACTGTGGCTTCCAAACATGTGTTAATAAGAGAGCGTCTTGTGTGTTTGACCCCAGGAATGTGAGCACGTGTCCAATCACCTTCACGAGTGGATTGACCTGATCTTTGGTTACAAGCAGAGAGGTGAAGAGGCAGTGAAGGCACTCAATGTCTTCTACTACTGCACCTACGAAGGTAAGGCAGGAGTTCTTAGTGGAAAAGAGGTTTCTTCTTCTTCTCCTCGTGTCCCATAGAAACTCACTCTTCCTTGTTTCTTCCTCTCCTTGCAGGTGCAGTGGATTTGGATGCAATAGCCAACGAGAATGAGCGAAAGGCCCTGGAAGGCATCATCAGCAACTTTGGTCAAACGCCCTGTCAGCTCCTGAAGGTACCACTCCCACTCTGATGCACAGCTATTTCTTGAGACCCAGTTCTCAGCATTATGGGATATTTTGTTTAAATAATCTGCAGCAGTGTGATACAATGTTCCTGTTTCTACCCAGGAGCCTCATCCTACTCGTATGTCGGCTGAGAACGCAGCTAGGCGGCTGGCCCGCCTGGACACCGTGCCCCCGAATATCTTTGAGGAGCTCAAGAAACTCAGACCCTTTGTGGAGGTGAGTTCTGTCATGATCTCATTATTATCCCCTGAAAGAATGAATCACATCATGTTGTAACTGTGTATTAACATGTGTGTGTTTGTGTGTGCTGCAGGTGGTGTGTGACGGGCTTCCTCTGGTGCAGGCAGTGGTGCCAAAGAACCAGAATCGTTCCTTCATCATTCAGGGCTCAGACATACTGGTACGGTCACTTTCAGATGGGACAAATTTAAAGCTTAAAAGAATTATATTTTTAAATGTTAAAGGTTTTTCATACAATGTCGTGATTTCTCTCCAGGTGACTGTGAGTTCAAACGGGTTGATAGGAACACACAGCTGGCTGCCGTACGACAAAAACATTGTCAACTACTTCACCTTCACTAAGGACCCAACGATGACTAACCCCAAGTGAGTGTCCTGACAGAGCAAAATATTAACCGTTAAAAATCACTTAATGAAATAGTCATGAATTTCCTGTCTGCGGCAGCCCCCTAAGAATTTTTTGTTGCACTGTACTTTTTTGGTTTTGTTTCAAAGACCTTTGGAGTTACGAACCCACTCAACTCTTAAAGCATTTTGTGTAAATCTGCCTGACAGTTGGCTGGAAACACAACATCTGTCTGAACTGTCTTGTTCTTCTTTCTGTGAAGCTTCAAAGTCTTTTTAATTAACTGAAATTAACTTGAAAGGATCTTGTTTTATGCTGAGGCCGACGTGGCTCACATAAACAGATAATAAACCAGGATACAAAGCATGTGAACACTGGGGATTCACAGAGGTTGTAATTTGCCGATGTCGCGACAGTTTAATGTGCTGATTATAAATCTCCTCCACATTAAGGCCACATCTCCCGCTCGCCTCTACTTTCTAACTCGCTTTGATTTTTTTTCTTTCTGCCGCTGCCCTGTGGTGCAGGACGCAGCGTTTCCTGAGTGGACCTTTCTCTCCCGGGGTGGAGATCAGTGCTCAGGTGCTGGTGGTGTCCAACGATGGACGCCTGCTGTTCAGCGGAGGACACTGGGACTGTAGTCTCCGCGTCACCCAACTGGCCAAGGGCAAGCTGGTGGGCAGGATCTGCCGGCACGTCGGTGAGCTCTTATTTTGTATATCTCTAAATTAAAATGCGCAAAACTTTATGTCAGGTTTGTCTATAAATCTGTGTGCTTTTTGTTTCTTCCACAAAGACGTAGTGACTTGCTTGGCTCTCGACCTCTGTGGCATCTACCTCATCTCAGGTTCAAGAGACACCTCCTGTATCGTGTGGCAGGTCCTGCAGCAGGTAAACCTCGGCGTGTGTCCCTGTGTGTGTGCGCATGTGCTGAATAATATTAGAGTTAGGGATTCACGTACGGATTCTTCACCTCCTCTTATCCTTCAGGGTGGTTTCTCCAGCGGCTTGTCTCCTCGGCCGGTGCAGGTTCTCTGCGGACACGACCAGGAGGTCACCTGTGTGGCCATCAGCACTGAAGTGGACATGGCTGTCTCAGGGTCAAAGGTCAGAGAGGCTACACTCAAAAAGCACTCACAAACAACATTTGCTGAGTTTGATGGATGTTTGTGTATCAGTGTGACACTTCAACGCTTGCTTCCGAAACAATAATCCCACTTATGTGAAAAGTCAAGTCTCAAGTCAGTTGCTCAAGATATTTTCGGGGGGAACTTTTTTCTTACCACCCCTAATAAAATCTCTAGAAAATATCAGAGTGAGGATAGTCAGGATAATTCACAGCGAGCGAAGGGTTGATGACATTTCTGAAGAGCTTTAGGTGATTAGGGTTATTGTGCTGTAAGCATGTGATTCCCACAATGCAATTTATACATCATGACGGGTCTCCTGCATGCTCACATCAGATGTCACCCTTCACCCGAAATGTTCTGGAAGTTTTCCCGTTGTTGCGTCCAAACTCCATAAAAATATCTGCATCCAATTTTCTGGACGTTTATGTATGAAAACAACTAATGTTTGTTTGGGCATGAAAAAATGGTGGTCAACCTGAATAACCTGGAAAATCACACTGAGCAAAATGTGATGTGGCTCATTACAAGTGAGAATGTAATGTGAACCAGTCACAGGAAACAACCACAAAACACCGAGTTTATGGGTATGAGCAGACAGATGTCGGCATCTCACAGCCAGCAGTCGTTCATACCTGGAATGTGTAATTAACTAAATGAACAAAGGCACAACCACAGTTCGGGCTGACGCTAAAGTCGAGCTTTTATTTTCCATCCTTACTGGTATCAAATCGGAGAAGATGCAGGAAACATACAATTTGTCATTTAAACTGTAGTTATAGGATCTTTGATTGGATTTATACTGAATCCCTCTCTCTGTGGTTCTGATTTGATTTTAAGAACCCCGATTTGTTGTGGTGAACCAAATCAGGGTTCGCAATTGATCTGAATCGAAACTGACCCCCCCCCCGCTCTCTATTTACTGTGAATCAGGACGGGACTGTGATCGTGCACACTGTCCGACGAGGCCAGTTCCTGCGAACCCTGCGACCCCCCAGCAGCAGCTGTGTGCCCGCCCAGATCTCTGAGCTCCAGGTCGGCAGTGAAGGTCACATTGTGGTGCAGACGACGCCAGAGGAAAACTCCCACAAGAAGGTACATGCACACACAAACTCCAGAGTACAGCGCATACACAAACACAGTGATACTAGAAACAAACTCCTCAGCCTGCTTATGCCATTATCTGCAATTTACTTGCTTCCACAGGGCAAGTACTCCATTCATGTTTACTCAGTAAATGGCTGCCTGCTGGCCTCCCTCAACATGGAGGAGCAGGTGACTGCTCTGCACCTGGTGTCTGAATACGTCATCCTGGGCACCATGCAGGGCAGCCTCCATATACTGGACTTATACAGGTAAAGACACTGGGAACTGGGTTTGACGTTTTGAAGGAATTCGCCTCATTTGTTGAAAACATCTGCGTCGGAATCTTGTGTTGAAAATACGACTAAAAAGCTCAACTCGGACTCCTCTTTGATTGACAGTCTGGACGCTCCGGTGACGCCCCTGGCATTGAAGGTTCCTGTGAGGAGTGTGTCCGTGACAAAGGAGTGCAGCCACATCCTTGTGGGACTGGAGGATGGAAAGCTGATTGTTGTGGGGGCAGGGAAGCCCGAGGAGGTGAGAACCAGGACATGCAGGAGAGGGGTGGTGGTGTGGTGGGGGGGGGGGGGGGGGGGGGTTGTGTGTGTGTGTGTGTGTGAGAGAAGGGGGGTTGGTGGTAATCATATGCTAACTACAAGTTGAAGACCAGGTTTTTTCAGATGATAATTGAGCGTCTTTAGTGTAACGTCTCTGTTTTAGCCCCGAAGTGAAGATTAACATATTTCCCCTCCTCGTCTCAGGTTCGCTCGGGACAATTCCCCCGTCGCCTGTGGGGCTCCACTCGCCGCATCTCTCAGGTGTCGTCAGGTGAAACTGAATACAATCCCACTGAGAATGCTGGGAAATGAGAGGAGCAATGGTGGAGGACCTCTGTGGACTCAACGAGGCCTTTCTTCCTCTACAAGCTGGGCGACTGTCCTCCTCAGCCACTGATCTCTCTGAGAGAGCAACTATACACTGAGCACTTTTTTAAAATTCTGCAATGATTTGATATTTTATTGCGTATTTCTTATTGCGTATTTCTTTTTTCCAGTTGTGTATCAGCATCATTCCAAAGAGTGGCCTTGTTTAATGGAGAGCTAAGAGCTCGGTGTTTGCGGATTGTCAGACTATTTACACTGAGTCGTGTTTCAAGGAAGTGACTCACTGATGCACACTCGGCCTCAGACACACAGACAGAAAAGTGCTGTGAACTTCATGTTCTCGGCTCGTTTTTCCTGTCAAGAGGCACAGCCGCCATCTCCGGGCTGCTGAACGCCTTTGGCCATGGTGCCTTCGTAAAAAAGACTCCTCGAAAACTTGAAAATCCACTGCAGACGTTGCTTGAGATTTCCACATTGCAATACCTGTGGGCACCACAAGAGAGAGACACATGTGGCAGGGTGGGGGGGGGGGGGGGAGGGGAGACAAGCGATCACAAGTGAGCCTTTGCTGTGTTATCATTTTTAGCGGTTGACGTCAAGACTAGCTGAGGCTTTACACCCGAAGTGCGCCACAGCTTCACAGTGTATAACTCTGCATTCCTGTGGCTCTGAGCAATGTACAACTGTTACAATTAAAGCAATAACTGCTTTAATGGTTTATGTATGTTGAATATATTCTCTCTTTTTTTTTTTTGGATCTCGATTGTTGAGCTTGGCCGACTGTGGCCTCACACACACAACAGCGTGGAAGTCTGGTACACACACACGACTCTGTCCCTGTTTGATTTGATCGGAAAAGTGCCTTTCTAAAGCTTGAGCCATGTGTAAACACTGAAATCCAAACGCAGATATGTCCGATTTCTTTCCCAAATCACACCCCAGCACTCGGCCTTGACTCCGACGTGGATGAGATGTCCATGAACTCAGTGAACTAATGGACAGCTGGTTGTGAACAGTGTCCCTGCGAGCGCCTAAAAACTTCTGAAGACAAGATGACTGCGAAACACGTGAGCGGAGCGTCTGTGAGCCAGCTTCAGAGGAATTCACTTCCTGCCAGCGTCTTTTACTGCGGTCGGAACAGAGTGGTTGTTATGCCGTGTCATGACAGGAGTGAGACAGAGGAAACTATTTGGGAGAATACAACACCCACAACATGGAGCACACACACAAATTACCATGTCTTTGTAACTGATGCTCAGAATGACCACAAGCGAGGAGAAAAAAAAAAAAAAGCTCTATTTGAGAGGTTGTCACAGAAACTGTACAGAAAATCACATTTTAATCAGATTATACAACTATGACTACTGAATATAAAGGGTTGTTTGCATTTGCAGCTGTGGAATACTCCAGTTTGCTGTTGTGCACACTGATAACGGTTTATAATAACACTGCACTGGTTTTCTCTTAGTGTTATGAATGTAATTGTTTTTTCTCGCGTAACTATGCAGTAACACTGAATCAGTTTTGCAGTCGGGTTGGGTCTTTACAGTCATCAGATTCACATCACTTTCAGAAAGGGGTTTTAAATCGTGCTGTATATAATGTATTTGATGACATTTGTTGTTCAACTGTGCCCATAAATATGTTGATTGTGTAAAAAGCCTTAAGAGCACTGCCTTGAATTTTGGACTTTATGCAGTTCTCCACTGTTATTTATCGTCTCTGTTCTTGGACGAAGCTGAAGATAGAAGTTTGCCTGTGTTCCTTGTAACTTGAATCATTGCCCTGGGAGTTTGATCATCTCTTTGTCTTTGTTTTCCCTCTAAGCCTCATCAGTTTGTAAAATGATTAGTTTAACTGCCCTAATATGGCTATGTCATGACTGCAGACTTAAATTCAGGAATGCTCTTTTATGACCGGCCGTTAGTGAAAAACGAGCTCTGGCTCTTGTGTGTGTGAACCACAGCAGGAAGGAAACTGATCCGCCGCCCCAACGACGATCATCCAGCTCCTCTACTGTAATCCCGGCCTTACATGCGCCTGCGATGTTAACCCTATTAGAGTTGAAAAGGTCACAGCCAGCAATGGCACATTTACTCGAGGAGACTTTGATCTCCTGGTGGGCCGAACATCCTGTCGGGCCTGCCCATAAACACCTCCAGGGGTACAATTCAGAGGGGTGGGGAGTGGGGTGATAAAACTGACCTGCAGACCCCCGGTCAAATAGAAAGACCACAGAACAGTGAGTGAGGGAAGTGGAGTAGGAGGGCGAAGAGGGATGCCGCGGCTCTGATGTGGGCCCTCGGACAATGGTGGGCGGGGTTGACGCCTCACTCCTAGTTATTGGCAGGATCTCCCGGCTCTGACCTCCGCAGACCCGAGGGCAGGCTGAGGGGACGGCTGTCGTGAAACGCTGCAATCTTGACGTTGAAGTCGTTCCTGCCAGGAACCGCAACAACCCTCGAACAGGCCTCTGTCAACAGCCTCCACCTCCCCCTCTCCTCCCCCCACTCTCCGCACCATTTCTCCTCAGCCGCCGAACGACAAGATCAGGGTTTTGTTTTGCTTTTTCATAGCTGCCTTATCATTCCCACCCGTGTATGACCACAGAGGAACTTGGCCCCTTAGTTTTTTTAAGTCTGGGCTTGTGCAGATAGATTGATGTAGATAAGGAAAGAATAAAGAAGTAACGGGAGCTGTTATTTGTGATAAACTTATGTTTATTTATTTCTTTACTAAACTGTTTTGAAGTATTTAAAAGGTTTACAAAACGATCATATGTTTATTAGGATGTTTTCTTACTGATGAGAGTATCAGAATGAGGCAGATTTACATTTATTCTGATCCTTAAAAAGTCTCCAGCAAAGGTATATGCACTGGGAAAAGGTTGAGACAAGAAATAAACAAAAACATATTGATTTTGCAGGGCAGTGAAGGTAAGTAACATCATATAAAAATAAAAACTTAAAGCACACTAAAATCTAAATGAAATAACAAAATAAATCACCACACAGCTCGAGGTTTTAGGGCATCAACAATTAAAAAACAAGTGTGATGTGGATTACACATATATATTCAAATCAAGGAGACGTTTTGTTTGTGTGTTTATGTCTGAATTACACCTTGAAGTTTTATCAGAGCAGGAATATTCTCTCCGTCTCCTCTCATCTCTCTGCAGGCTTTGAAGTGTAAGTAGTATTGTGTCTGGAGAGAGCTCTCCATTTGTTTTCCTCTGAAGTCTCCCGGCCCCCCTGCCGTGCATTCACTAGAATTTACAAGGTGTGTCATTTAGCCTGCGTTGGTTTTCTAATCTTTTGAATGGCTGAGATCAAACGTGCTTCTTGTTCTCCTGCTTCAGAGCGTCTTGTTGGGATCACATGCTCTCTTTTGTTTCTGATAACAACTGATCACAGCTCTATGTACTAGGGTTGTAAACTGGTGTCACCTCACATACTTACACTTAATAAGGTTTTATACCAGGATCCATGTTTTTTTTCCTGCCCACTATTCATTTATAATACATGTTGTGAGAATAAAACTGGAGTTGAAGGTGCATCCCATAATCATTTGTATCATTATCGAGAAATTTCAAAATTCCCACTAATTGTGGTGTTAGAACAACAGATCACATCTTCTGACTTTAAAGAAGCAACAACACAGTGTAGAAATTGTGCATTCAATTTATCTGTGGGGTGGCATCAAGTTGTACTTAGTGATAGTGACAAAAGTATGACAATTACCAATTTAAGCATATTTGTATACATATTAATTTAAAGTTAGTAAAGATTTAGGCTTATTTAAACTTCTGGTATATTGCTGTGAAGTTCAGTCTTAAAAAAATTAACTGATTCCTTATTTATTCCTCTATGAAGTAAAGTAGTGTAAAAGTGTGACAGTAGTATAAAAGCAGAGCACAGCCCTGCCAGTAACCATCATGCTACATACTACAAATGTCAAGTATTAAGTAAACATATAAAAGGGAACTAAATAGATATAAATCAAAACCCTATACAAATTGTAAACCCTATAAATAAATAAAAAAACAAATGAAAAAAAACAGGAAGAATAGAAATATCACAATAAATCAAAAGGATTAATTTTATTACGATTTAATTTATTTTATTTTATATGCGGCATAAATAAAATAATAATTACAACAGTTAAAAATACACCATGATAAATAAACTCCATATTCAAAACATACAAGTACCATGATATTTAGATAACTTAAAGGACTTTGTGCAGAAAGGGGCCTCAGTGTATCCTTATATATCAATGCATTAGTATTATTACTGTTGCATTCACGGGCTTATAGAGTTTCATTGTTGCAGTCGGTTTTGTTGAAGCCATATCAACTTATTGTTATTTACCATGAAAGTGAAACATATTTACTAAACATTAGTATTGTGTTATTTTGTTGAGTAGCTGGTATTTATATGTTTTCAAAATAAATGTAGTGAGTAAATGCAAAGGTGCAATATAAAGTTGGATGGACTCACTTCAGTAAAAAGTTCCTCAGATTTGTACTCAATAGTACTAGAGTGAATGTAGCCAAGTTGTTATATTATGTCATTAACATATTATTATACATATATTATATATTACATTTTTAACACTGAAGGTCTCCATAGAATTTGGCTCAGTAACATTCTTCATGTGTGCACTAAATCTACTTTTTTAGATGCTTTCATTAAATCTGCCTTGTCTGCAAACTTCTGTTCCTCATAAAACACAACATTAGTTTCCATCAGCTTGGTGAAGACTTGTCAATCACTTGACTACAAACCACAAACATATGAGTCCTTCGCCTTCCATTACATTGTCGTTTCCCCCTGGCAGGGATGCAGCCAATCGCCCGGCTGCAATGAAAGCTGAGAAGATGGGAGGAGGAGGTCGAGGAGGAGGAGGAGGAGGAGGAGAAAAGGGGCAGGAGAGCTCGCGGGAGCTTTTCCTGTCTCATCTGATGTGAAGCTGCGGGA
This sequence comes from Pleuronectes platessa, assembly GCF_947347685.1. Taxonomy (NCBI): domain Eukaryota; kingdom Metazoa; phylum Chordata; class Actinopteri; order Pleuronectiformes; family Pleuronectidae; genus Pleuronectes; species Pleuronectes platessa. Next base: position 14,003,814 of record NC_070635.1, on the reverse strand, counting down.
GACGAGGCAGCGCGTTCATCTCGAGAGCTCACACACTAGAAACCTTGTGTTAAAACCTCAGCCGCAGCAGGGACCGGGCTGAAAGAAGCGAACGAGTGTGATCACTGGAGGAATCCAGGGATTACAAAGCCTGCATTTTACAACGCGCTCTCCCGTGCGTAAAAATGAACCAACTCTCCAGCGTGCGTAACTAACGCGAGAAGCTTTTGCTCGCGGTTTTGATTTGGAGAAACGACAGAAGTTTGGATCATATCGTGATTTTTACGCAGTTTTCCCCTGAGGACTGCAGACTGAAGAGGGAAAAGTAGTTCTGAGACGCACCGATCTGTCCAGGAGGGTTTTTTGGAGACCGAGGACATGAGACTCTTTGCTGTGTGCGCGCTGCTGCTGTTCAAAGTAAGCTACAGATATTTTCTGATTCAGTTAAACATGCACCTTTTATCACTCTAACGCCTTTATAACCTTTTATCGACCTAACGCAACACTTGTTTTAAACTTTCCAAACGTTTAGATATCCCAGGAAGTGTGTTTTCTCACCACAGAGCCATATTTGATCAGTGTCGTGCCCCCTCTGGTTCCTGTTGGCGAATATGTGGCCAGTTTATATCCATCCGGGGAAAGAGGTCTGCTTGAGTCTCATTCTGTGTGTCTGGTTCTGTTTTTGATTACTAAACAAAAGTGATACCAGACAGTCCCTCACTGTGACTTGTGTCTCTCAACCTTACATTCTGGAGTGGGGCCTAGCTGACCTCCTCCACACAGGCTCCTGTCAGGCTCTGTGGCCGTAAAACATCCTGGAAAAATATGTGGAGATTCTTTGTTTTGTGTTTACAACTCAAACTGTGAAGTCAGTGTTCATTTTACCCCCCACCCCCCCTACTCACATGACATACTTCCATTCAGCAGACGCCACAGCCAGAGTGAGCCAGACATCTTGGAACATCAAGACAAGAATTAAAACACCAAGGAGCGCACACTTTTACCATTAAGCAACCAGCCCGGTGTGATAAGTGTTTTATTACGGAGAAATGATACTTCTGGTGTTTGATAGCGTATCATTAGGGCAGGATCAGTGGAGAAGAAAGCCCCCTTGACTTCACAGTTGCAGACAATAATTTGACACTCATCAGCCTCAAAAATCCCATTGGGGCTTGTAGACCTGTCCGGACACGCTCATCACTCTCAGAGCACTTTTGTTAGATCAAAGAAGGCCCACTAAGACAAAAAGATATGCATGGGAAAACCTAACATGCTGGTTCTTATCTGATTTTCAGCAGAAAATGTTCCTTTTTCCCTCAGAAAAGTTCATTTCTGCTGTCAAATGGTTCCTCCTCATTCCTCTCTAGAGGATTTAGAGCAGATGTAGACTGAGTGTTACAGTATCTGAGCACTCACCTAATGGTTTTACTGGTTAATATGCTCCTAAGGGTGGTATTGCCTCCAGAGTTGTCACATTAGTTGCTTATACGGCAGCTTCATGTGAAAAAGTGGCCTTATAGCTCGCAGTGTTGCTGGGGTCTGGATATCCGGAGCAAAGCAATTATCATCATTTTCTTCCAGTTTGTGGTGTGTGTGTGTGTGTGTGTGTGTGAGAAGGGGGTTGGGGGTGACAGTGGCGAGGCAATGGTTTAGTTTGTTACCACAGTCATTTGGATTTCCATACAGCAGTTAAGCAGCTTTCTTTACTCTAGAGGGCAGATTTAAAAGTCATTTTATGAAATCTCAGCTCTTTAGTTAAAGTTAAACATCGGTAGATTTAAAGAAGTCGCTGTTTAGGGACGATTTAGGATTCAGGATTATAGTGCTGGTTGAGCTTTCTGCTTGAAAGAGAAAAGAAAAAAGAGAAACACAGGCCCTTTGATTTTTCTCTTATCCCTCCTGTGTCCTAATGACAGTGATCAGTGCAGATGCAATCCACGCAACTTTCCCCACATCTCGGGCCTTGTCTGCTGAAGGGCCCCTGTCTGCTGCTGTCCCAGTCACATTGTGAAGCCTCACGGGTCGGTGTCGTCACAGAGACACTGGGAGAGAGAGCTTCCTTTTGTGCGTTTATTTTCACGCAGATTAGATTAACTCTGGAAACTCCGGCCGAGGCGCTTCAAATGTGGTCTCACTTCAGAAGGGCACAGGAAATGTCTCAGGCATGGAGAAGGCTGAAATGTGTGTGAGTTTTGCGAGTGTGTGTGAGTGTGTGTCTGTGTGAGATACGCGATGACTGAGTGACTCAGGCAGCCGTGGAGTTGAGAGCCCCATTGAAAGCAGTGCTCCTCGGTGGTCCGTCTGTTCTCACTGGGGAATCTCTTCAGATCTCAAAGCAACTGCAGCCTCCTGCTCTTCAGACTTTATGCCCCCGGGGGGGACAGAGGTCTGATGCATCTGAATGCTATCTGGAGTTTGTGCAGATAATTGATTCTAGCTTGAAAATAAAAAGTGTCAGATCGTAGGCACCCGCATCAAATGTAATAAAAGAGGCCTCACAGTGTTCAAGATGATACTAAACCAATTTAAAAGTAATAATGAATTTCTATTTTAGGGGCCATGGATGTTAAATTGATAAAGTCAAATTTGTAGATTTGACCTTTTGGTGTTAAAAAAACTGAAAAACAAAGAAATGTCAGTGATTTAATATTAAGTGGTGCTCTGGCAAAAAAACATGTGGAAACTTGTAGATACATAAACACCTTGCTAGCTACCTTTCTTTAAAATACACATACGTAAGATAAGATCAGATCAGATACATTTTATCTGTCCTACCACTGAGAAATTTGCCATATTACAGCAATAAGGGGGATTTAAAAAATAAGAAACATTAGTAAGAAGCAATAGTAATAATAGTATTACATAAGTAATCATTATATAATGTCACTATATTATATAGACTGTAAACAGAATGTGTACAGTATAAACAGGATCACACGTATAAGATGTTCAAGTAACATGCACAGATAGAAAGTGAGTGTATTGTTAAGTTCAATGTTAAATCCAACCTGAGGGAATTTGTTGCGTTGATACTGTTTCCTTTGCATGAAATGAAAAAGGGTTTATTTCTCATAGTGAGAAATAAACCCTTTTATTGTGACTATCACTTTGATTAAAGATGAATCTAAATATTTGAATAAATATCCATCATGCTGATAAACACATAGTGGCACCCATATACAACGTGCTATTTCAATGTATACAGCAGATAAGGCCTCAGTCATTCCCCCACTGACTAGATCCCTGTTTCCTCTCGTTCTCCAGTGGGCACTGACTAAACATCTCACCGTGCGCTGGGCAGCGGGTAAAGTGCCAAACCATGAGCTCCCACTCTGAGCTGCAGAGCTCCGAGCCCTGCAGGCAGGCTTACACACAGCTGCACCAGTAAACCCACTGGAGTCCAAGGTGGAGGTGAAAATAAAGCAGAGCCGCTGTCGCCAAATATTTATCCAAGTGTAGATTGAGAGCTGAGCTGGTGTTGGCAGATCAGAGTTACCACAATGCCTCTCTGCCCCAGGTTGTAATGATCCATGCTGGGTCCCAGTCTGCCAACTCCAGACATCCAGCCACTTCCTGCCTGCCGGACCCTGCCACCCCCGACAAACGCTAATACCCTCTGATCTGGGCTCTGTGACAGGCGTTCAGAAATCATCAGGCTGCTCGACAGTGAACTGGGTGGTGTTTTTGGAACGAGGCGAGCCACGTTTTGAAGCTTGTCCCCCCCCCCCCGTCGTATCAGCATGGATCATTTCAGTGTTTCACGACTGGGACCATGCCACTGTCTGTGTGTGTTGGGGGGTTCACGGTGTTCCTTGGCTGATTCCGAGACACCAGTGGGTTGTTTAGCTGTTACTTCTCCCCTTTGCAGGAGGTTAGTTGTCAGGACATCTGTTTGCTCTTGTCAGCCCCCGGGGCAGAGAGGGCCAATCTCCCTCAAACGTGTGCATGTTTAAGATGCCGTTGTTCAGAGCCTGCAGAAGGAGGCGGGGGGGGGAGGTTTCATGAAATACTGACCTTCATAGACACACCTGTAGGGCTTGGCGACTTCAAAGGCCCCCCCCCCCCCTCTCTCACCCAAACAGACACTCACATGCTGGGCAGCCTTGGTTAACTGACACCCTCGCCTGGGGCTGGAACTGTCTCCTTTATATACCCCCCCCCCCCCCCTTTTTTTTCTTTTCAGTTGTCGTGAAGTAAACACATATACGCCGTATTCACACACACACACACACACACACACACACACAGTTACATTGCCCCATTCACACTGACTCGGAATGAGTGGGAGGGCGGATGCTCTTTTTACTTCTTCCTTCCTCCTTGCCCGTGTGTTTTCCTTCACCCCGTTTTGTCTTATTCTTTCCACTGGTCTAAAGCTATCTGATTAAAGCCAGCCCCTCCTGTCAGGCACCAGCCCCGCTGCACAAGCCGTTAGGAATGTCTGATCTATCCCTCATGTCCCAACTCAAGCTGGGCTCTCCATTACCCACTTGCAGATAAGCACTCGGAGCACTTTAAAGGGTGAAAACTGAGGCAGATAGAAGGATTCTTAAAAAAACAGTTCACCCAGTTCCCTGCGTCTTTATTTGCACAGGAGTGGGACGTGTGCGATCTCCTTCCCACACATGGTGGGAGCCAGAAAAACCTCCTCTCTTGTCGTCTCTTTTTGTTAACTGCTGCCTGAATAGTTGAATATCAATCATGTAACTGCTGTGGGAAGAGCGGGGATCCAGAACACATGATAGCGTGTGTCTTTTGTTCTCTGAAATAAAACACATTTCTCACAATGTCATTTCTTCACTGCAGGTCGGCCTGGGAGATGCCTGTGCCAGTAACCAGTTTGCTGAGTCGGGGCAGTGCTGCAGCCTGTGTCCCGCCGGCTTCGAGGTGGAGACACAATGTGGGAAAGAGGATACCAAGTGCGCACCGTGCCCGAAAGGTGAGCAATTATGATCTAATGTTACAGCACCAATATCTATGTGTTTCACCTGCCCTTTCGTTATCACTGTCATCTGTCCAAACGGCTGGAAAAATGTACTCAGCACTATGTCTGCTCAGAGACACTGGCTGATTCTGTAATTTGTTTCCCAGGGACGTTTTCCTCCTCCGAAGGCCTCGGCCGCTGCCTTCCCTGCAGCAAGTGTCCACGCAGCGTCCCCACGGTGGCCTCTTGCTCTGCCGTCCAAGACGCGCAATGTGAATGTGACAGTGGCTACTTCTTTCTGAGAGAGCGCAGCCTGTGCGCGCCCTGCTCCAAATGCACCCGAGGCGAGGGGGCCGTCCGGCAGTGTGGCCTTCAGGGAGACAATGTGTGCCAGGTGTGTGGCACAGGGACGTTTTCTGAGGAGCGCATCAGCACCAAACCCTGCCAGGCCTGCACCCAGTGCTCTGACAGCGAGGTGGAGATCCGATCCTGTATGCCCAACTCTGACACACTCTGCATGGGTGAGTTGCGAAGGGGGGGTGAGAGTGAGACAATGTGGATCAGACCAAAAGCAAAATGAAGTGATGCTACCGAGTATTACCACTGCTCTGGGTGACATGCTCCTTTATTGTGATGAACAAGGGCACGACACAAAGTCCTACACACAGTACAAATACATAATTTAATCAAACGTTTTGAAATAAAGTTCAAATTAAAATAGTGCTTTGCTTTTTCAAAAAACATTCTCGTTGAGTGCAAACCGACCGACTCCTCAGTCTTCTTATGAAACCACGTTTAAATATACTAGACCCGGATCTTTATGTGGAACTGCACCAGATTGCACACAGTCATAGATAACTCCCCAAAACATGCCAGATTTGTTGAAAAACATCCTATCTCACAATCGTAAAGAAACTGAAAAAGAAAAAATCCTGTAATGTCCCGCAGATCCAGATCCACACCAAAATTTAACGGTTTCTTTCTTGACCCATTCCACATCCTTCCACCACGTTTTGTGGTAATCTGTCCTGTAGATTTGTGTAATCTTACTTTAAAAACCAACCAACCAACAAACGGACAGGGGTAAAAACATAACCTCCTTGGTGAAACTAATAAAACATTAACTGCTTAACTTTTAGCCGTAAACGTGATATATTTCCAATGATTTGGGGTTGAGTGCCACAGAGAGGGCAGGTAAATCAGAGAGCCCTGGAAGAATGATGATCTGGGAGTTTTAATGGGATTTGCCGTCAACGGGAAAAAATATAGAATAGCGCCGCCGCCAGCGTTTAAAGATCTAAAGGAGGACAAGGCAGTAAAAGTGAAAGATAAAAAGATAAAAGAATGAGCTCAAGGGGAGGGGGATGGGGGGGCAGGGAGGGGGAGTGCCTGTGAGCCCACGAGGACATGTGGTTAGCACCTGCATCCACACCTCGTCCGGACACTCTGGAACACTTTAAGCCTGGAAACATGAGCGCAGGAGAAAAAGAAGCACTTATGTGCCGTAGTCCACTTGGTAGGAGCTTGACGGGTCTGTAGGTTTACTGACCCCGAGAACCTGAAGCACCAGGGAGGCTACTGACCCTGACCACTCGACCGCCTGTTCCCAAAAGGCTACATTCACTCTCCAGGAGTAAGGTCATACGCACACGCTCTCGGTGCACATGTCATGACCCTTTGAACCCTGGGAGATCAGTACTGTACCTTGTAGTGTTTGATCCCAAAAAAGGCCGACCGCGGGAGGGAAGACGAGGCTGGAAACGGTTTCAAAACCACAGGGGAGCGTTTTGACTGAGGCTATCATTACCTCCAGCACACGGGCCTCCGTCTATTTATTTCTGGCACTAATTTACGCCGCACAAATGTGTTTCTGATGTGTATTCGTGCACATGCAATGATACTGTACCTGCTGACACGTCTCTCTTCTTCATTCTTAATAGATAAGAAGCTGCACATTTTATCCCGACCCGCTGAGGCTGACGGGACCCGGGAAGCTCCAGAAGAGGAGGTGACAGAGGGACAGGGGGCCAGTCCTTCTCCGGGAACACCGAAGTTTACTCCACAGGACAACATTGTGGCTTACGTGTCTGTCCTGGCTGCCGTGGTGCTGGGTCTGATCATTTACGTGGCTTATAAATGGTGAGTACTCCCCGGGGGTTGGGTGCTAGCCCTTAAATAGATGTAATAATGATGTTAAGATTGGCCCTGGGAAGACAAATAGCGTAACTGACACTGTTCTCCTGTGGTCTCCTCAGCTGGAGATCGTGTAAACAGAAGAAGGCTCTCTCTAAGGCCCGTGCGGCTGAGCTGGGATCATCTCCAGAGGGGGAAAAGCTCCAAAGTGACAGCGGGGTGTTTCTGGACTCTCACAGCCTACAGGACAACCAGCTCAGCAAAGGTGTGTTACACAAAGGCTCTTTCAATCTAAATCAAATTAAGGTTTCTGAGACCTCAGAAAGTATTTTTACCAAGGTTACGTAAACCCCTCCCGCTTTACAGAAAAGAGGATTAAAGGCAATTCAGAATTTGAACTGACCTTTCAGGATTTTTATCAAGACCTTATTCGTATTACTTCTATTGACTTTGGGTATTGTTATTGGAGATTATTAGATTATATCAGGAAAGGTGAATTTCATTTAATGGCACAGAGAACTCTACTGTTTTAAAGGAACCCTGTGATGTATTTGACCACTAGTAGTGCTACTGAGCAGTGTCACTATGAAAGGATTGTCTTGCTTCTTATGCAAATTCTGCCAGTTTCAGTCTATTCCACTGATTGACAGTAACTAGCCAGCGAATACGATTGTTACTGAAACTGGTTTCGAAATACTTAAAAATTTGGCGCTGTAGTTTATTTATAAATAAGAAAATGGATTCATCATGTTCGTTAGGCCTGTGGGATAGACTCAGTGGGTTTTGGCAAGAAACAGTGGATGTAAACATACATTTGTTTGTTTACAAGAAAACGCCATGGGGCCTCTTTCAGTTCCCAAAGTTTCCCACAAGAGAAATGACAGGGAAACTTTCCAGTTTTAAACCCATTACTTGTGGAACTTGGTATTTCTTAAAATAATGTTTTATTATTAATAAATAAAATAATAATTATGATTATGAATCTTATTATTAGTGTTATGATTCCATCTGGTTAGTTTTGTTTGATAAAGCTAACATTCTTTTTGTTTCAGCAGGAACTAAGATTGACGGCAAGCAGGACACTCGTTTGTACAACAATCTGCCTCCCAGCAGACAGGAAGAAGTGGAGCGCCTCCTGCAGGAGGGAGGGGGTCGGGGCTGGAGGCAGCTGGGCGCAGCACTGGGCTATGAGCCAGAACAGCTGGACCTGTTTGGGCGCGGAGAGGCCCCCGCTCATACGCTCCTCTCTAACTGGGCCCAGAAAGAAGGCTCCACTCTGGGCCTGCTGTGTTCGGCGCTGGTCCGCATCGAGCGGCCCGATGTGGTGACAGGCCTCACCTGTCCCGCGCAGGGCGTCTCTGTGGTCTGACCTCGTGTCAGCCACAGACGCGGGACAGTCACAGACTCGAGTCAAGAACTCTGACTGAAGTGACAAGGGAGGCACTCTTTGATATCAACACACTGCCACTGACAGTTTCATCACCTTGTTGGACACTTATTATTCAGTTTTTTTTGTTTTAGTTTTTTTTACATAAAACCCAAATGTATTCTAATGACACTTTACCCCAGCTTATGCCGCCGTTTGATTTTCAAAGGATCCCACTGCATGAAAGGATCTCCATGTATCTGTTACATCCCCATTTACACGCATCATGGTCAAGACTCCACGTTGACGTCCAAGTACAATACAATGGTCCACAAGTGGCAGGAAACACAATACATGTGCTGCATGCGTTCTTCTTTATTTTAAAAAACCACTGTTAATTTGTTATTTGGAAAGAAGTCAGATTAGTCCCCTTCTCCGTCAAAAGAAAGCTTCCCTCCATGTTCTATTGTAAACAAATACGCTCAGATCATTATGTTTCTAGCCCGGAAAGCCTCGTTTTATGAATCACAACTTCAGCAACCACTTTGGTGTCGCTGTTGATATTTCTCCAAAAAAAAAGATGGTTTCTTCCAACAGCAGTGCTTTCCAGTACGATGTGATTTTCCCCGTCTGGCCTCATTTCTGCGCACGAGTTCGCTCGGGGGAAAAAAGAAGACAACTCCGAGAAAACAAACAAAGCTTTAATGTGGCCGAGTGACTTCTCCAGTAGAAATTGAGGGTTGAATCTTCCCAACCAACCCAACTTCGACACAATTGTTATTTTCTTTATAAGAACACTTTAAATATTTGTAGATAGAAACTTCTCACTCCTTTTTTTTTTTTGCTGCAGCCACTAAGAAGCCTTGGTATTTATTTACACTGAGGTTATATTGTGCACCAGTGATGTTTCACATATCGACAGAAGAAGTGAAAATGAAGCATAAATATGAAAACACATTTCTTAGCTCTTTCTTATGTTTGTCTATGATTGTAAATGTCCCACGTGTTGATTTGTTGTGTGAGATCACGAATGAATTGTGAACACGTGAGAAAAGGAATGAAAATGAATCCATTTTCCCTACATTGAAAATACACAGCTCCTTTTCTGCCAACTTTATTTTTGAAATTTGACAGAAAAAAATCCCAAAACTAAATGTTTACCATCATTGCTTGCGTCAATCCCTCTTCTGTATTTATTTCACCATTTCAAGTCTAGATCCAAATAAAAAATCTTTGAAAGTGATAGACATCTGGGACATGGTAGTTCACCTCAGATGGTTTAATTTCTTTAAAATAATATTCGTGTAAGGTTTTCTGTATATATTTCCTGATGTTATGCCTCTGTGTTTTTGTAAGAGTTTTATTCATGTAATAAATAACTTTGATAAGTCAGTGCACTGTGGTTCTAACAGGATTCCAGATCCGCACAGTTAGTGTAGTGTCTTGGGGGTTTGTGATTTTGGAGTTGCTCAATTCAAGAAAACAGGATTTATATTTTTAAACAGTTACCGGTTTATCTAGTTTATAAAAGATTAGTAAAAGTGGAGGAATCTAAGCGAAACAATGAATAAAATAAATGGGGCATCCGAGTTCATGTGAAAAGGAACAACTCACAAACAATTCAGTGTGTGTCAATAGTTAGATTAATTTGATTTATTAAAAAGCTAACATTGCTTATATCATTCAGATACTGTGTTTTACGCAGTTTTAGTTGTAGCAACAAGAACATTAAGTATTCTCATGCCGTGGCAAGTTTTAATTAATCATTCTAAGAAATATGAATATAATTGCTGAGCTGAACTTTCACCAGAGGCCTACGGGCATGTCTGACACTAACAGTTTAGTATAAAATCCACTTGATGGACTGCACAATGTGGAAATTTAGACATATTCGAAATATACCAACCCTTATCGTGGGATTTGGTGCATAACAACATTTCCTATTCAGAACCCTGAGGGAAATCAGTTAAGAGGGATTTAATAATTTCGGAGTGAAATGAAAATAAAAACCTGATCCAAAATATTCCGGAGGAGAAGTTTCCCCTTTCTCTGTTGAGGTACAATCTGATTCCCCGCTCCCACTTTGCTCTGCACTCAGATCTGTTAATGATCTCTTTGCCTTCAGTTTTAAGTGGGAGCAGGCATCTCGCAAGGCCTGGGGCAGCGTTACATGCCGTCACACTCTCCAGACGGGACTGCTTAACTGCGGTCTGGAGCACACAGGCACAGGGCTGCGGAATGTGCATACGCTGGGAAGGGGGTGGGGGGAGCTGAGACCGAGGAGAAAGGGGGAAGCTCAGCAGCGCCTCCCTCCACTTGTCATGGCGTTTCCATATTTAGAGTGCACATAACGTCTCTAATGAAGGCAGTCGATCACTTTGATTTCCCCTCACTGGGGTCACACATCTGGCTCGACGCTGCAGATATGTGCTGCAGTGGCCCTCGTGCCATGTGCACCCTTCATTAGAGGAGCTAACCCATCTAAAAATGGGACTGGGTGTGCACTCTGCAGTTAATCACGTGAGAACGGTTCGTCACATTTGCTTAGATCTGTTGGAGTCTGTTAAACTGACACCCAAGAGAAAGAAACCCGACAGGGAATGGGGCTATAATTTTACAAAAAGAGTTTATTATCTTTTAAAATGTTTGTACACTCAGTATGACAATGTGCTTACACAGTACTTACAGTAGAGTAGGGTGAAACTTACTTTGTACATAGAAAAATAATAGAAAGAAAACACGGGGAATCACCCCCCCCCCCACCACTGAAATAAAATAAAGGGCTGTGAGTCAGTGGGGTCCAAAGTTTGACAGAGTGATGTGGTCACTGCATCAGGAGGGCTGAGCTGGTGAGGATGGGTGGGCTCATTGCGCTCCCTGACCCTACTCTCCTGTGTACAGCTTTGGTAATTTTACACATTATTTACACTTTCAACCATGAAATGATAGTCCTTTTACAAAGTGTCGGCTTATTTAAACATTCCCAAAACTATTATTCAATATATTCACATATAAAGCAATGTACATATGTTGAAACCTTGTTTAATGCATTTGAATAGGCTCCAACAAACTGGTAACCTAATGCTAGTGAGGCTAGACTTGAGCACTGTAAAATGCTTGGAAATTAATCAGTGTCAAACTCGGACCAACAGTGATAAAAAAGAACCGGCACACGTAAGATGTTTAGAAAAATGTTAAAACTGCAATGACTCAACCTTCGGCATTACTCCTATGAGAAGAGGAAACAAGTCGGGAAAGGAGTTGGACAGGAAATGAGGGGAAAATGACAGACAGTTAAACAGCACACCACACATCGCATTCAAACCCTGCTCCCATTTTTATGCATAAATTGATAAAAGACTTTGAAATATGAATCTCTAACTCTTTAAACAACCTGCTGGTCACGGTCTGATCTTTGAAAGTAAAAGCTCATCCTGGTAAGGGCACAGTACTCGAAGCAGGAGACATGGAAAATGGAGGAATTTCCGTAAGGACACCGCTATGACCTCAGCCGACATCATGCATTCATGTAACAACACAGGCTCCAGAATCTTACGGTTAAGAAGGCAAGGTTGGAGGAGTGGAGGCTTGGACCTCCACAGCCCAGTTAAAAGCAGCACCAGATACAGAGCCAGTGGCAGGGAAGGGGGCCGTGTTGTGCACAATGAAACAGGAGGCTGGGGGTGGGTGGGCGAGAACTGGACAGTTCTGTCATCGAAACCATTTTGGAAACCGCGGAAAGTAACAAAGAAATTTGATATACACGATAACAAAGCTGATTCCATTGAGTCATCCTCATTCAGGGCTGGAAGAGTTTAAAACGTGGAATTGAGGTGATCATCTCGAGAACATTTAAGAGCCACACATGGAGAAAAAAAAAAAATGCTTAAAACCAAACAGTCAGTGAGAACATGAGTCTCTGTAGCACCCCTCAGTGTTGTCCTTTGAGAACACTGCACCTCGAGTCTCGGCCCGTTTGGCAGCACTCGAGTCTCTGACAGTCTCCCTTATTGGGGGGGCCCCCGCCCCCTGATCCATGGGGCCCTGGACAGCTCCACGGACAGCAGGTGCAATTCTTAGTCATAAATACAGCTAAGAAACTACTTCACCATTCAGGCTGGCCAGGTCTTACAGGAAGGAGTGAGTGGAAAGGCAAATCTGTGCTTCTCCTGTGTTAACGCAGAGCATTAGTGTAGCAGCTCCTCTGAGGCTAGCACACCTCTGTGTCCTCCTTGGGCCTGTACACAGGGCCGAACCTCTGCATGTACTTCTTGATGTACTCCTTGGTCTTGTGCTTCACATTCTCGTTACACTCAAGGTCCTCAGGGTTGGTGCAAGCTTTCAGCTCTTTATTCATAACTCCGTGAGTTAGCTGGAAGATCGGAAACAAAGAAAGACTTAGACAAGTTTCTTATTAAAAGACCAGTGAATTGGAGGAGTTCTGTAGGAAACCCTGCAGAGAAAGTGAGAAATATTCCTGGATCTGTCCATTTATTCGGATCCACACAAACATTTGATAGGTTTGTTCCTGACCCATATCGCATCCTTCCACCAAGTTTCGTTGTAGTCTGTCCAATAGCTTTTTGTAATTCTGCTAACTTGAAGAACGACAAACAAAACAAAAGCATAACCTCCTATAAATGTAAAAGTGGTTGGATTGTTAACTCTCTATTATTGACTAGGCCCTTTAATATTTGACACAATAAAAGATAATCTCTAACACAGATCGTCTTTCTGTTTATTGTGCCCGAGTCCTCGGAGACTACTCCTCATATACACAATCCATGGACCCACAGGGAACCATAGAAAAAAAAATCCCTTTGAAGAGATGAAGTCTGTTGCAAGGAGCTTTTATAAAGGAATGAGTAAAACAAAAGAGAGGCAGATAATAGTTAACATGTACAATATGTTTCTAGTCTCTTGCGGAGGCAGAGCACAAAGACTTTTGGCAGGAGAAAATAAATCGTGGGAGCTCAACTATTTAGTTCTGGTTTGAGGGAAACTTTGAAAACTTTTCCTTTTAAGTGAAAAGCTGACCAATACTTCCATTGTGCTCTGGCCACGTAGAGGCCAACAGAAGGTTGAGAGCTTTTCTGGGATTAATGGAAATGCTAACCACTTGTATAAACATCTTCAGCGTTTCATCGTACCTTTCTCGCCAGGTGTTTGAAGTCTTCCGTGTTAACGATGCGTCCCAATTTGCAGTCCGGCTTCCGAAAGGGATTTAAACACTGCACGATGAACATGGACATCTGAATATAACACACACACACACAGAGAGACACAGACAGACAGAGAACAAGATGTCAAAACAGATTATAACTTGTTTGATGGATAGTAGACAGTCACTGCATGATAGGCAAAGGTGTAGAGGTCTAGAAAGTCGAAACATCTGGAGTCTAATAACATCACTTGGGAAACTGTTGGCATAGGATCTGGCTCACCTCTTTGCGAAATGTCTCTTTACTCTTTTTAGCCAGTTCACTCGAAGTGTCAGCTTCAGCCGTCTTTGTGGAGAACTGTGGCAACATAGAAGCAGAGAGAAATCATTTGATTAAAATGCCTGTTTTACGAAATATGTTTTTTTTGGGGCTCGGCTTTGAAATTGTAACTTGTCGCAAAGAAAATCCCATCAGATTCCACTTTCGTTTATTTCGTTTTAGAGAAAGTGGACGACAGCCTTAATGTGTCACACATGCAACCCAGCAGTCATCTTCTTTAACCATTACACCAGCATGTGAGGCTGCACCCGTGTACCAGCTCACTCAAACATGGCGGCTGGCTGCAGAACAGGAGCTATCAAGGTCAGTGGGGTATCGAAGGCACCTGCTCACCAGCCACTTGACAGAAAGCAGGGATATCCTGCCAGGATGCTCCCTCTCCGGCCTCCAACAACAAAGGCAGGCAGGCAACAGCTGAATGGCTACACCCACAACAAAGTGGTCAGGATCAAAAGCACAAAGAATTTTCACCCACACACACACACACACACACACACACACACCCACACAAATGGTCCATGACCTTGTCACTGGCAAGAAACTTTGCCTAGATAGATGGATATTTCCATTTCAGTTTTGAAGTTTTTTTTTCCAACATCTTTTTAAGGCACATGTGAAAAGGGACACTTGCGTAGTTAAGAAACCACATATAAATGAATGCTAGGTCCTCCAGATGGCTTTCGTTAAACTCAAAGTTGGGCTAAATATGAAGCGGGAAAAACAAACGAGGCAGCGGAAGAGGAGATGAGCAGACCCCCCCCCCCCATCTCCCTGCACAGCCTACAGGCAAAGGGACAGACAGTCAAGCGGGGGGAGGGGTGGGTGCATTCTCGCTTCAAATCTCAAGCCCAGATTCTGATGAGCCATTTTGCGAGGAGGACGAGGAGGAGTCACAGGCGAGAATGTAACACTCTCTGAACATGTTGTGCTGTTGGGTTTTCTTTTTTCATCCCTCGAGACACAGCTGAAAGTAATCACTGGTGCAGCATCTTCAATTACCTCCAGGAACAAACACTATAATTATGTTTTGCATTCAAGTGCAAACGTTCCGAGAACCAAACAAGAAAAAGATGATTCTTCACCATCGTCCAATGAAGGAATGTAGTTTTTCACCATTGTGGTTGATTTAAAGAAGAAATCTCACCTTGGAAGGATTCTCGTCGTAGGTCGGAGTTCCCAGGTCCATCTCAGATTCATGGTCCACGCTAGTGTTGTCGCTACTGCCGTCCCAGGTCGGAGGGTCCCACTGTGTTTGCCTGATGCGCCCAAGGAAGAGATAGAAATACATGAAGGGCCTTTCGAACACGCACTTGATTGACATCATGCCGTACCAACCTTGTGGCAATGTGGTAGTAGTAGATCTTTCCTTCAGGGTCCCGGGCCACTTTCCAGGTGGGAGGTAGGACGATAGTTTTGGGTTTGGGGGGAGAGGGTGGAGGAAGATCTATCACATTGTTGGGTACAATCATTTCCTATGGAGAGGAAGATGTGCAAAAAAGATGCATCAGAAGTGAATCCACAAAGCTTCACTTACAAGTGCAGTGATCAACTGTTTATATGAATCAAGAAGCTTGGGAGAGAATCATTCCTATACAAATGCTTTTTAAATACTTTGGTTGTAGTGATCAAGATATTGGCTTACAGTGTTCCTTTGTTTTTTTTTCATACATGTTTGGACCATAAAAAGTTTGTTTTACAGTTATTACCGGCTCTGTCAGTAATTTACTGCTCCTCTCTGTGCCCTCTCCGCGCCCCACCATCTCCTCCTTCTCTCCAAACATGGTTTACGTTTACTCATGCTGTTGCTGTTACCCCAGTCCTGGTTTACACATGTGTCTGATAACACTGTTTGTGTGTGAGAGTGCGAGTGTCGCACAATGAATGCACGCACAGCTAGGAAGAAAGATTTGACACTGAGGAAAAGTATCGATCATTATGTGGTGATCAGTGTTGATATGCTGGTACGCGATCTGACATCGTCCTTGTCTTAAAATCCACTGTTCTCTTTTCCTCCAGTCCAACCTTTTAAGAGATAATTTTTGCCCAAGACAAACGTGATCACTATAAGTGGTTTCCATTGTACCTGCAAGGTTTTGCAGGGGTTAAAAAAAAATACACAGATTATAACTTTCATATTTGATCATTTTAGATTAAATACAAATGTGAATATTATTTGGATTTCTATCTACAAACAGGGCCCACTGAGCTTTTCCTTCATCTATCCATCATAAAAAGGTGCTTTGTCATTGTGTGAGACAGGACTTGTTGAGAGATAATCTAGATGTGTACTACCCCCTTGTGGCCACACTGAGACAGAAGTTTACCATGGCAGTGTATGTTAAAAGTAATGAATTTCCAAAGACCCATTGAAACTTCCTACAAAATTGATTCAGATTTAAAACAATTATAATTTTTTTTAACGATACATCATGCTGCTATAAACCCAGGTATAACCATTTCAGAAAACAATTTTGAAATATCTCTTATTGTGTTTTAACCCAATTATCATGTTTCAACTGGGGAAAAAATTATAATGTTTTCATGTGCAATAATGGATAAACAGTTTTTAAGGACCTTTAAGGACTAGGTATGTATTACCTGCTGCACAGTTTGGGATGTAACGATGGTGGTGACGGTGCCTCCCTGCTGCACCACCACTCCCTGTGGATGGGCAGGATACACGGACTGGCCATGAAGGTAGCTGGTTGTGGGTTCAGTGTACGCCTTCACAAACACAAAGTACAATCAGATCACACAGGTCCTGCAGATGTTCCAAAAATATTTTAAGAAGAGTCAAGTGCACTAGGTTGTAGGAGTTAATCCAAATGAAATACAGAACGAAGATTTAACTTTTGCATCATTGATGCAAAATTAGAGATACACAAAGAGAGATACCTTGGGAACTATATCTTTTTTTAGTATGAGGGGCCCTACCTGTATGACTGGAGTGTTAGCCTGTGGGTAGGCGCTGGGGATGCTGTAGATGGTTTGGCATGGCTGGCCCTGGTAATAGATAGCTGTCTGTGTCTGGGCCTGTGCAGGAGCTGTGGCATACTGCTGTGCTGGCTGGGTCTGCACGGTCACTGCTTGCTGAGTGGTGGGGTCCCAAAGAGTAGTGTAGCTCTGCTGGCTCTGCACTTGAGGGGGTGCCGGGACTGGTAGAGAGAGGACAGCTACACCTCCATCCTGGGTTGCTACAGTTGGCAGGGCATACTGCTGGGGGGTTCCAGTGGTGAGGTTGGCGGTGGTGATGTGCTGAGTGAGATTTGAGACTGGAGTGGCTTGGGAGGTGGAGGATGGAGAGGTAAGACCCAGCTCTGAGACAAGAAGCTGAGGAGGGTCCTCTTCATAGTTCAGGCCGGGTTCGACTGGAGGGGTAGGGAGCAGTACCTTGCCTGCGTTGGGGTTGGTGGGATCCACAAAGGTCTGGATGGGATATCCAGGAGGGTAGTGAATGAAGCCAGGGCTAGAGGCATAAACCAGAGTAGGGTCATAAGCCATAGTCTGAAGCGGCTGCTGCTGCTGCACCTGCAGCTGCTGCTGCTGCTGCTGCAACTGCTGCTGCTGCAACTGCTGCTGCTGCTGCAGCTGCTGCTGCTGCAACTGCTGCTGCTGCTGTTGTTGTTGTTGTTGTTGTTGTTGTTGTTTCTGGGCTTCCCGCTGAGCAACCTCCTGCTCAAACAGTTTTCTACGTTCCTCTGTGGACAACTTGTTGCGCTCCTTGCCACCAACTCCCCTGGGTGTCTTGTTAACGTTTGATGGATCAAACCTTTAAGAAATTAGAACAAAGACAGTTGAATGACGAAAGTTATAACAGGATGCAGTTATACAAAAGGTCAAATTCAGTGTTCCCTCAGGGACGAGAATTCGTACCGTTCCTCAGTGCGCCTGCTGCTTCTTTCGTAGGATGGGGGGGGTGGAGATGCCGAGCGTCTCCTCCGTCTCTCAGAGCTTCGGGGAGTTTTGTCAGAGGCTCGATCACGGTCCCGATCACGCTCTCGATCACGCTCACGATCACGATCCCTGTCCCAATCTCGATCTCGATCTCTGTCACGGTCTCGATCTCTGTCTCGATCTCTGTCTCGGTCATAATCTCTCTCTCTGTCGCGTTCTCTCTCCTTCTCCCGCTCCCTTTCACGTTCTCGGCTAGCAGAGGGGGTGCGCGGTGTCAACGCTGTGTCTCGATCCCGGCTACGATCTGTGAGAAATCGGATTTAGCCAAAAAATATATGTAGGGAATTCTATACCAGAAATCAGCATTGGACTAACTTACCATTTGCCTCCTTTTCCACCTGACTCTTCTTTGGTATTCTGTACACCTCCTGAAAGAACAAGCACAACTTTGACATCAACCATCAAACTACAACAGCATACAAACAGAAACTTACAGAAAAGGTGTAATACCTCACATTTTACTGCATGTTTAACATCGTCTTACCTTTAGATCCTTCCAGCTCTCCAGAAGCCTGGTAGCCATGCCGCAAATATCCACAGCAGTGAGGGGTGGTTCTTGACTTCGCTCACTCTCTACATCCGAGACACCTTCCTCTTCATCCTGAGAAGGAGTTCCTATCACTGATGGGTCCACGGGGGCTGCTGTGACCTCAGAGGGTATCGTGGCTTCTGGGAGCTCAGCGCTTGGGAGAGCATCAGTGGTAGATTCACCAGGTTGAGCGTCATTGCTAAGAGGTTTGTCAGCCTCTTGTGTCTCTGTCTGAGGTTCCATCTGCTCTAAAGGCTGCTCAGATGGGAGATCAGTAACTTCTGTTGTGATGGGAGGACTTTCTGGCTCAGGAATTTTTACGGCGGACTGGTCACTTTCAAGTTCAGCCTTTTCTGTCACTGCCAGACTTGTCTGCTCCACCACATGTTCCTGTTCCTCACTAGTCTCCTTTGACTCTGTCTGAAGTTCCTCCTTCTGAATCTCACTTGTGTCCTCTTTCATCTCAATGTCCTGCTTCTCCAAATCCAACTCTTCTCCATCTTCATTTACCTCCTCAATTTGAGATTGGTCCTGGCTGCTTGAACTCATTGCTGCCTCTTCCTCTTTCTCCTCTTTGACCTCCGTCTCTGTCTCCTCCGTTGCATCTTTTGTTGGATCTGCAGCTTCAAACACTGGGTCTGCCTTTAACTGTTTCCTTTCAGGAAGTCCTGCTTGCGAGGATTCATCTTCTTCCTCATCGTCGTCATCGTCATCCTCCTCCTTCCCATCAGAAGCTTTGCTGGCGTCAGAGAGTGCACTGTCCAGACTGTTTTCACTGATGATTTTAAGGCGGCGGAACACAGCAGGTTTGGTGGCGTCAGCGTCCAACTCTGGTCCCGTTTTGGTGGAGGACCCATCGGGAGTGTTGAGGGGTGTTTGAGCACGGGAGGTGTTCTCACTGGAGTAGCCATCCATCTCCGCAGGGTGAAGGAGACTTTTTGTCTGGGCCCATCGCTGAATGAAGGTCAGGACTCTGCTCTCCTCTAACATGTTTTTAGTTGAGATGGGAAGCACACCAAGGGTCTTCATAATCTGTCAACAAAATGAATTATCAGTAATCAAACGGGGGATCTCTGTATATACAACTTGATCGCTCTTAATGCTAAATCAATTAAAACACCTCACCTCTAACTGCAGCTTGATGTTATTGGCACTGTTGCCTTTAGCTTCAGAAAGCTCCACCATGAAGATCCACAGCAAAGACAATCCATGATGGTCCAAGAACTGCTTCAGGCATGATGGGTTTTGAGTATCCTGTACAACACAAACATATTAACCACAGCAAATGATAATAACTAATATCTCAAAAAGATAAATAAATTGAATGTGTTTTGAGGAAGCTAATCATTAATGACTGAAGTCCTACTTGGATGAGCTTGAGACAGATGAGTTTCTGCTCCATGGTTTCCACTCGGACCATTAGTCTGCAGAGAGACACCACCTGTTTCTCATCATACAGGCCTTCTCCGTTCTCCAGTAACGCCTCCAGCTCCTCATCCACCTGTGGAAGGAGAATATCTGGTTATTATTAGGAATATTGTTAACATATTTGCCTGAGGAGACATTGAGGTGTGTAATAATACAATTTACTACTAATATCATTAGGGCAAACAAGTAATGGTAATGGGATGGTATTATAAGCCGATTCACAAGTTATTGTCATTGTTATTAGCCAGGTTTAACTACATGTCCATTATTTTACACAATTAACCAGTCAATATGTCATCATATTGCAAGAAAGTCTGTCATTAAAGGAAAAAAATCTAAAATCTAAAATGTTACTAGGCTTTAGTAGCTAGTAAAGTCCATTAGTAAACAATTTTTAATCCTGAATATCAATTATTTTGTTTTTTAACTATACTTATTTTGTATAACATGGCTTAGTCCAACTCCCACACAAACTAACAGAATAAAAGAACACCCTTGTCAGTTTACAAGCGAGTGGAGCATTTCTTTCCAATCAAAAACAAGTATTACTATCAGAGGCCTCTCAAACAGATAATGACCAGAGAAACTCTCAGAACTGAAAGGGAGAACTGACCGTGGTGAGCGCACTCTTTCGACTGCGGTCTTTCTTCATCTTCCCGCCAGCTGCTCGAACGCTAACTCTGTTCTCTCCGCCCAGGAAGCCTCTGCAGCTGGGTGCTCCACAGAAGCATTTCTGTGCCTCTTTGCTGAAGGGTTAAATAAAATGTGAGAATTGTTACATGAAATTAAAAGATAAAATCACCAGTTTAACGGGTTGAATAACAACTCTTCATGACATGATCCAATAAGTTTTTTTTCCACACATGCAACAAATGCAGTGTACAAAATACAAGCGTGGGGGGGGGGAATAACAACAGTACCCGTATCTCTGGAACTGATAATCAAATGTCAGCTCAGTTCCTGCAGGGACAGCCTTGGTGGTGAAGAACCCGACTCTAAGTTGACCATTAACAGTCCACTAAGATGGAGCAAAAAGAAACATATCATCAAGAGGAATTCAGCTTTCAGCATGGTAACCTGAACCTGTGCAGTCAGATAGTTTTCATTTGACCACTGTACCTTTTGGGTCTCACAGTTCGGTTCGCAGCTATGGTTCATAAACCGAGAGCAGTTACCCTTCAATGTTGCATCAATGATCTGGAGAGACAAAATACAATGTCGAGTACTTCTGCCAGGCCCTCTACCGGAATCCTTATACCAGACGACAGTTTAAATAGTAACATTATTTGCAATATGTCAAATAATCTCTTACCTCGTTATTTTTTAGAGACATGAAGTAGTAATGGATGTTCTTCATGCGAGCGTATTCTTTCACTCTTGTTTTAAACTCCTTGTGGTCCAACACCTCACCACAGTATTCCAGTACAAAGGTGTTTCTGAGATAGCAATAAAAATAAAAAAAAGGTTTTATCAATCATCTGTTTTTCAACCAATTTTTGCACCATTTGAGCAACTTGCTCAAATGGTGCATGTTTTGTATTGGAATGCAATTATGACTTTAAAACACAAAAAGTGAAATCAGTAAACAGCACCTTAATGATAAGGCCTAAAGTATGTAAACTGTTTCTGAACACTATTTAAATTAAATGGTAGAAAACTATTCATAAACAAATTTCTGCATTGAAGTGTAATTGGCTCACGGAATCAAATCTTTGGCTGCCCGCAGTCCCCAGCCTTTGTCTTCAGTGAGGATAACCTCAAAGTCTGCATGTTGTCTCTTCTGAAAGCGTCGATTAGAGCAGTAGCCTCCATTCAGGCACCGAGATGAGCTGAAAAGAAAAGAAAGTTTTAAAAAATGTCCGGAGCCTGACGATTTTTAACACATTTGGCTTAGCTGTTGACAGAATTTAGATGGTAAACCACATGATTTAGACAGACCTGTCTAGTCTTAATAAGAGCACCATGTAGATTGCTTAAGCTAGATAGATATAAAAATAGATACTGTTTTAATCCCCAAGGGCAATTTAGGCATCCAGTAGTTGAGAAAGTAAAGCAGCACAAAGGAATACAAAAGGGGAACATAAGAATGAAAATAAATAGTCTAACCCTTAAAGATAAGAAAGAATGTAAAAAAAAACAAACAAGAGTATCAAACATAAACAAGAGAAAAGAGCATAATAAGCCGAATATATAAACATACAAATACATAAAATCATTCTGTACACTTGCGTAAGCAATAACAACTTGTCAGGGTCTCACAATGATTTGAAAATCCCTTAAGTACTAAGAACTAAGTGAGTGTTCTTTGAATTTCCAGGGTTTTCTAACCTCTCTTGCATGTTGTGGTACAGCTTTATCAGTAATAATCAACTTACCACTCAATCATCAGCAGCCGGTTCAAACAGTCTTCCCCACATGCCATGGCTCCCCTCGAGCGCTCCTCTCTCGGCAAAATTGGGCACTCACACTGCATCCTCTTGATATCGCGATGAGATTTGCTCTTCTTTCTGCAAATAACATTTACCAGATTTTAAATCTTGAACCTTAAATCTCTAAAAATGTTAGTCATTTCTTGGAGAAAGTTGGATATTGTGTCTCTCAGGCTGGACACCATCTTACCTCTCAGTCAAGTACATGTTCTCCTCAATCAAGTCAAAGTATGGGGGCATCTTTTTAGACCTGGATTGATCTCTCCATTTATTGGAATCTCGAAAGTCCTGCAGCATGAATGATGGACGGAGCACCTCAGCTTTCAAGGGAGTTTCCTTCGGGGGGTCTTCGTCTCCATGACGCTCCCTTTTGCCTGCAGGCCCCGCCTCTGCCTCGTTGTCCGAATCGGACTCAATCTCCGGACGCCTTTTCTTGGGAGGCCCTCGACTCCTGTGGGGCCTGAAGTTGTCTTCTCTCGGGGGATCGGGCACAACAGAGCCTCTGCTATTGCTACTTATTTCATGACCCTGTACAAAGCTTGATGACCCTGTGGCGTTGGGTCCACTCCATTCAACAACTGGTATTCTAAGATTGGATGATTTATCCCCGCTGTACTCGTCGGGGTCATAAGTTAGGGAATCGGGATGGATTTCACCTGCAGGATCGTGATAATGTTCATGTGCACCGAGGTAGAGTTTTCTGCAAGTTTGCATGTTTGGAGACTGATGGTTCCAGGCGACAGCGCTCTGCCTGTGTTCCTGTTCCATAGGAAAGCTTCCTGTCAATTTAGTGTTCAGTAGCTGTGGCTCATGACTGCTATCAGGTTGCTGGTATGTACTACTTGGCTGCTCTGATTGCGAAGAACCCCAACATACGAGTCCACTCTTTTCATTTATATGGGCGTACATATGATCGCCTACAACAGGCTGTATCTGCACTGGCTCGCAATGTCTGGAAGTATCAAGGCTGTGGGCAGAATCTGTGGCACTTCCATGGGCACTGATATGACCAGCAGTGTAAGGCAGGGCGCTGACGGTGCTGGACCCCTCAGACTGACTGGTGCTGTCAATCATATTGCTCTGGGACAGGCACCACACACGGCTGCTGGTTGAATCATTTGCACCAGCAGATGGACCGCTGTTTTCACCAAACAGAGAAGGAAGACTCCCCTGGCTTTGTTGTAAGCGGACTTGGTTTGGGACTTCGTGCATATTCACATCAGGTGCTATATGATCATTGTGCAGGTCTGAAATATTCATAGGACTGCCAGATGCTCCTGCGTCCTGTGCATCCATTGTTAGGGAAGAGTTCTTTGGCACGACCACCACTGAGTGCAATCGTTTTATGGCCTCGCCACAATCGGAGTCATACTCCGAGTTGTCGCTGTCACTGGCCTCACTCAGTCCTCCCGGTGCATCCTGATGAAGTGATGTTCTCTTAGTCATTTTGCATTTTGGATCACTATCCTTCGACTGCTCATCAGGATCGTTTCCGTTCCAGCTCTTTATCTTCGCAGCTGCATCAACCTGGGATGTATCATTTCCCCGCAGACGCTCGTCTCTCAGTTTTAAGTCACAGTGGTCAATGCTGGTGCTGGCTTGTGAAGGCTCACTTTGGTCTTTGTTTTTACCGGTCACTGATGCGTTGCCTGAGCCAACCTCCTGCTTAGAGATCTTAGTCTGCTTTACCGATGTGGAATGTGTTTCAGCTTCCTGTTGAATATTATCTTTAACCCCAAGGTCTTGTTGGTTACCGTCTTTAGAAAACTCAATATTTTTGACAGAGATGACTTTTTTCACAGTTGGTTTACTCTCTGCACCGACGGTCCTCTGAAAGTTATCACTCTCTGAGGTGTCCTGCCCCACAATATCCCACCGGGACTTTTTAGTTGCGCTGTTCTTTTTAACAGTGTCCATACTTTGCTGTCCACACGTCATCTGGTTCTCAGATTCTAGACATGACAACTCCTGTTTGAGGAGGACGCTCGAGTCAGACTGCTCATCGACCTTATTAAACTCAACAGCCTCTGCTTCAGGCTGGACATCATGTGCAATAGGTATATCCGCTGTACAGGGTAAGGACTGTGGCCCTGATGAACAGTCCATTACTTCTGTGTCCTGGCTGCACACTACACTGCCATTACCACAGCTTGACCCTAAGAACGCTGCAGCAGAGTCCACCTGTGGTCCATTGTTAGAAGAAAGGCTATCATTCACGGGGGTCAAGTTTTCCAGGGCAGCATTTAGATACTTCAGGCTTTCACATGAGTTTATAGCTGAGATATTATTATTCTCCACTTCAAGATCTGGTTTAGTTTCTTTTGCGCTTTTGGGTGATGAATCTTGTAAATGCTTTTCAGTACATGAAACCCTCTCCTTGACGTCCTGACTAGTGTGTTCACTTCCTTCCATATGGGAAGAATTTTCTTTTTTAACTTGAGAACAAATGTCTGTGGTGGCTGCACATGACGGTGCTTTGCCAGAGCTCTGAAGGATGTCTTCTGATTGTCTATCATGTCCAGGGGTTTTCACGGACGATCTAGAGGGTGTTATTTGTTTGGAATCTGGCCAACTAGTTTTCTTTAGGGAGTTCTTACTTTTCTCATCAGAACTGGAGCTTTTGTCAGAGGCTTGTGATTTTCCCTTATGATCCGCATCAGAGTCACTGGAGCTGCTTTTTTGACATTTTTCGTAATTTTGAGAGTTGGTATGCAGACTGTTAGATGAAGACTTGCTGTTGGTCTCTGCCTTGTGATGGCTGCTAGATTTACGGTAACTGGAGTCCGGATCAGGAGAGCACCTGCGCTGGGAATCAGAGTCGGATAAGCGCTTTGAAGTCCTTTCAGACCTTGAGGATTGTGTTCTTTTATCCATCTCTGAAGAGTGAGGAGAATCGACAGCTTTGTAGACTTTCTCCAATTTTGAGTAGGAAGATGATTTTAAATCTTTCTGTGAGCTTGAATGACCAGACGATCTACTCGAGTCACTAGTCCTTGTCCTCATCTTCCTGTGGTCGTCCTCGGAGTCAGAGCTTTCTTGAGTTCTGTCAGTGCGAGAACGAGGGCTTCTTCTGTCTCTGCGGGGAGAACTCCTGTGTGATCGCCGGTCCGAATCGTGATAGTATGATCTCTCAGGGCGCGATCCTCTGTCTCCTCTGGACCTCTCTGATCTTGAGTGAGATGAACTAGTTCGAGATCCTCGTGATCGAGACCGTGACCTAGACCTCCTGCGATCTTTGTCCGATCGAGCTGATCGTGATGATGTATGTCTCGAATCACGGTCTGATTTGGAGTAACTTGAGGACCTTTCATGATTCTCTGGGCGCTTCAAAGAACTTCTTTCCTTTTCCTCAACGTATGAACCAGAGGAAGACTTTTTTACCTCTTTGCTTCTGCTGTCACAGTTTGTTTTACTTTTGGAGTCAACAGAAATGCGACTGGAAGACATCTGAACTGAATCTCCATCAGATTCTGAGCCAGGGGGAGCATTGTCGGACTGGGACCTGGTTTTCCTTTTGTTTACCTTATTATCCTGCTCAGTACTGCTAGAAGTCTCTGCATCTTTTCCTGAGGAAGCAGAAGGCTTCTTGGGGCTCAAGGTTGCCCGTGTCTCAGAAGCTTCAATGTGAGGATTCTCAGACGGGCACACATTGACGATATTCTGAGGCTGGGGTGGTGGGAATTCAGTCTCACTTGCTAACTTTTCCAAAACCTGTGTTTCTGGTAAGTGCTGCTCCTCTGGCATAACCGGTTCCGAATTCTCTTCGTTCACAGTGACACTGAGAATTTGCTTCTTGAAATGCATCTTTGCTAAGTCCGGTTTAGGGGCTGGAGAGACTGGTGTTTGAGGCATCTCTTCTATTGATGTTGGCTCCATGGGTATCTGCTTTTGTTCAGTTGTGCTGTCTGTACTCTGCTCTCCTTTGTCTGAAGCAGTCGGGAGTTCGGCGGCCAACTTTTCAGGGCTGGTAGGAATGAAGAACAGGCTGTTCAGTGGCTTCTTGATCTGCGCGAAGCTGAAGGACACTTTCTGGCGACTCTGATCCTCTAGGTTGACCTTTGTCTTGGTCCCCTTAGGCAAGAAATGGTTGGACAGCATCACTCTGGGAGACAGGCTTTTGATTAGAGCTGCCTTGGATAGACCCTCAACCTTTACCTGCAATAATAGGAAAAAAACAAATAAATCTCTGGAATGAGTTATACAAAAAGATGAATTTAGAAAGTGTATAAATACAAAGGTTACTAAAATGCTCATTATTGCTGTGTCAAAACTTACCGAGGCCCCACTCCCCTCCTCTCTGTTGTAAGGAAATAAAGACACAATGGGAACATGAAAAAGAGTAAAGACATAAAATAAATTTGCATGCAAGTTTGCCTTACATATAATATGAATGAACAATTATCATGGTTTTCCAACATGCACTTTCGACCACAAACAAATATCTTTCCATGCACTGCCCCCTTTGAGAATTAGTGTAGCCAGGATTTTTTACACATTTAGAATACACATGGCTTAGAATTAAAAAATTGATACCTGACTATTTAATTTAGTTCTGATGCCTTTTTTCCCCCCGATGATCACACACACTAAAAATCGCTGATCTGCTGGAAACTTGGGGCACAGCCACATCCACAAAGAGTAGATCTAATCCACCAGTGTCATCTGAATAAAAGCTGTAATACCTGCACAAGCAGAAATTTAGGTGTTTTTTTTACCCTGGTACCAACACCTTTAAAACTGATCCTGAATATATGTGTTGTTTACCTATTCTATTTTTCTGCTGCGTAAGATCAAATGATATGTTTACAGACTGGATTATTTCTATTGATAAGAACAAGTTTGTGACAAAAAAATAGTTTGGTAATTCTATGAAAAATCCATTATTATTATCAAAACTATTGATTACTTAACTTGAGCAAGCAGAATTTAAAACACAAAGTAAACAAACAAAAATAAGTGCACACAAACTAAGAAACAAAAAACAGTGTCTATATTGTTCTAAATAAACGTGGAAAGTAACCAATCATGAAAATAAAACAAAGATACGCAGATTTAAATATGCAAGAGCCTGATATATTTTTCTCCTCTTTTTGTCTTATTATAGTTGACATGAAGTCCTTAGGGTTGACTCAATTTGGGTGCTAGGCAACAACTGGGTCATCTGATCCTTAAGGATTCAATTTTTTCTTCCTCCTTCCGTGTGACCTTCAAAACGGGACACTACTGCAGGGAAACTCACTTATATAGTAACGGCTATAACAAGCAGCCTACAATCAAGCTACGGATGGACTGAACCTGCTACATAAAGAACCCACAGTGCATTTCTCCCATATGCAAAACTGTATCTGTTGCTACACAACATGTAACACAACCTTTCTCTGCGCTGGGCAGACAAGAGTAGATAAACAGATAAAGGCTTGAGAAGACATGTTGAATTATGGCTAATTGAAAAAAAGAACCCCTTCTTTTTGCAGATGACACTAGTACTCCTGATCGTCAAATAACGACTGTGTATACAAAATTATTAAATAATAAGAGCGCCCGAGGCTTGGGATGACCTTGCAGCCATTTACTGTGAGATTGCAACCAGAAAGATGTGAACATACTGCATCCAAAAACAAGACACTATGTGGTAACCATGTTAAAATGATCTCCAAATGCATGTCAAACTACACTTAACAAGGTGAATACACGGTGAGGTGCATTTTGTGCAGTCTAATACCTGATCTCTGACCTGAGCAGAGTGTCCATTGAGAAACTCGTCTAGGATTAGTAGGCCTGAAGAGGCAGCTGGCCAAGAATAATCCGATTCAGAGAAGTGAGCCCTCCAAAGTGACGGCACACCTGACAAAGAGAAAGATAGGGTTGCAATGACAGCTTACACCTAGTCTCTCAGGGAGCCTTTGTTTTTTACATCACCAGCATCTTAGGGATGTCCAACAAATGCAGAAATGTGTTTGTTGAATAGACTAAATGTATTTAACACGGCACACACTGGACTTGAGAAAAATGAATGAATGAATGTCAGTGAGTATGTGGGATCACATGCTCTCAGTCGTTGGGTATTTGAACTTGTGCAGGCGTCTCTTCCTGAGACTCCTGTTATCTATCGTTGCAATGTGGCAGAGAGGCTTTTGCACCGGGTCTGCTATGACACAAAGATTTCCACTATCCTCGTCTTGGCGGGCTGTTTATCTCGACTGCAGTGACGTTGGCTGCAACATCGAATAAGAAATGCTGCATGCATCCACGGTTTACATATTGTTCGAACGGGGGCCAAGATAGATGCAAACAGAAGTTGCCCAGCGAGAAAAGGAGACATGCATCCCATTGTGATGAATGTAAATCGAAAGCAAACGGTCAAGAGGACACAACAGGGGTGTCTGCAGAATGAGGACTTGAGTGACAGAACAAGTCGACACTCGTGTGAAAACAAGATGCGAGTATTTTGAAGCAAATTGGGAAAGTGACTAAAGCATGGCCCGTGCGGGAGGAGTGGATGCAGCCAAAACATGGCCTTTAAATGAATGTTACTACCCACTGGGAAAACGAGCAGAGGATGTAAAGGAAACCCAAGGACGTGCTTACATATGTCACCAGGACATGCTAACTCTTCCCACTACATAACACGTGTAGGGAGTAAGAGGACAAGCAGCCACGCGACTGTCCCGTTGACCTATTAACAGACATATATCAGATTAACCAGCTACGCTAACTTGGGCAAGCTAGCACTATCAGCGAGCTTCCGTGGGCCATCTTTACATATAGCCACAGCTGTTGTTGAGCTTTATATAATTGTTGTTTGTGTTGACTAGGAAACTATTTCACAATTTTAAATGTCAAGGGTATTACAGTAACAGTGAGTAAACGAGTTATTCAGCTGCAAACACTAAAACAAAGATGGCTAGCCGAGAGCTCCACTAGCATCTGAAGCTAACGCTAATTAGGCTAGCTAAGTGTAGGAACTACCAGCGACAGGGCTAACTGTGGTACTTGTAACTTATGTGTTGCTTATCGATCCACATTGGATGTGTGTCAGTGTTTTGAGCCGTCGGTTGGTCACTTTTCTGATTTGCGAATAAACAGGAGCAGTTTGTTTTGCGTTTCCGTTTTGGGGGAAAGAATGGACCCGTACACTCGAGTCTGTGTTCACCCGGCATTACTAGCATGCTAGCTGGTGATGTTTTGTCTTGTGTGTAGTAAAATGCTCCCAACTGAATCAGCGTGAACCCGGGTAAAATACAATCGATTCCAGGGATACTCACTTTACGAAGTGCTTGAGGTCGCACGGTTCCCCCATCTCCGAAACCGCAGGTAACCGACCCTCCGGAAAAACATCAAGCGACGATGTGTGCCGACGTCAAATCCATACGGGGCTGTCGGAAATGATCGTCCGCTCAGTAGCTCCACGGTCGCTGCTGCAGCCTCAGCCTCCTCCGCCTGGGTCAGTGTTGGTGCTACAGCGCTAGCATGAGCTCACATAGCTAGCTAAGAGTTGGATGAGAGATGGATCACGACAACCAAGCCCCGGAAAGTATCCCAGCTTGACCGACCTATAAATTAAAATAAGCCCGGTAATGCGATCCGCTGCAGGGAGCGTGGACATGTCGTTTTGGGAAACCTTTTATTCCACATGCATCCTGTCGGTGTGTCTCTGGCTGTGGCTGCTGGGTTCAACAACATCACATGATAAGGGAGCACAGCTGGCGCGAACCCCCGGACTACTACGTTAAAAAGCATGCGGATAAAACACAAACATCAGCACAGTTATTAGCATAGATATCTATGGTTATTAGACTTAGTAGCATTGTTGTTAGCAGCCCGAGCCCAGTGTAACCAGCTCTTGTGTTCGGTGTGTAGGACTTGGACTGTGAGTGGATATTATGACATAATCCATTATTCCGTCAGACTCAGAAATCCTGTGAATGTGGGTCATGAAGTGTTTTATTTGCTAGTTCAGACTTGTTCTTGTACTAAGCTATTAGCCACACATATACTCCGGCCCGATAGGTGGCGGTACTCATGTCTCGCGTCACTCTGTAGCTGCACGCTTCTTGCTCTAGTGCTGCACAGACGAGGTCGACCCGAAGCTGAACTTTTCTTGTCCTGGTTGTTTTTAATATTCTCGATTTTTTTTTTTTGCACGAGAATCCGCGGGTGTCAATTGTGTAAGTGAAGTCGTTGGTCAGGTGGATAAGTTGTGGTTGTATTCATGCAGAGATATAATCCCGCTGACGCATTCCAGTGTCGCCTCGGACGAGCGAGGGGCCTTGCGGGCTACGAAGCTAACGTTAGCCGAGCTCGACATTTTGCGGAGATTCGTATGAATAAGCGGGTTACAGTGTGTGTGTGGCCTCTTTAGTGAAACGGTTGCATTTGATAGGAGAAGTAGCGCTCATGGTTAACTCGGAGGGTGTGTGTGTTTTTGTTTACTGCCCATTAGCTTCGTGTTTCGGGGATTGAATAACTGCGATAATAATGTCGACATGGTACATCTGTGTTGTTTATCTATGTTTTACTAGAGTCCTGGGTTCCTAAATCTTTTTTTACGACCACAAGGTGAGGGCATGTTTTCCTCGTGGGGAAATGAATGTCATGGTGTCCTCTGGAGTAATGGAGACGCGTGGGTGTGGGCATATACTGGTGATAACCAGTTTGGGATTTATATCTTCGGAGTGAGAACATGCTGGGAAAGTGGGGACAATCTGGGAGGTCCTAACTACGTGGATTGACAACCCGGAAGCCTAGGTGTTGTGCTTCTGATATGCTCATTGGCTATTCATTGTTTTTCACAGTGACAGCGTTATAACTAGCTTATGTACACAAGCTGCCAGCCGTTAGCTATCACCTTAGGATTCCATGCCAGTGCTCAGTTAAGGTTCACGTTGCAGTTACAACAAGCCAGCAGGAGGTGGTGTTATTTAGCTTCACCTGAGGCCAGGATTTGTGGCACAGAACAATAGACACACCACTGGTGTTGCATCGGACGGAAATGTCTAGCCATGCTATATATATTGAAATATCAAGTTACATCGCTATTTGTTTTCACTATATCTATAATGTCTGACATGGGAGTTTCCATCTATTTGTTTATTTTAGCGAGCACGATTCCTCAAAAACTACTGGACGGATTGCCATAACTTGGTGGGAGGATGTGGTGTGGTTCAAGGAAGAACCCATTTCATTTTGGTGCAGATTCGGATCATGGGGAACATCCTGTTTTTCCCCCACGTTCTTCAGTGTTGCAAGATTGATTTCTTGAAGAATAATTCATGGATCTTTAGGGGACGGATATTTGAGTGTGTGACGTTTCGTGCAGATCCAAATCAATATTTGGATCGAGTGAATCTAAAAATGGTTTCATAAGGGGATTGATGAGATATACACACTCAATCAAGGAAATCTACTTTTTCCTGTCTTATACGGATTTATGGTTTCAATATGGAATCAACTCAAACTGAAATCTAATCACATCATAGCTGAAACGCACTGGTTGTTGTATTTAAAGGAAAAGTCTGACTACATAGACTTATAAAGTGTATCAGTTTGGTCCAGTGTGCCAGAAATTGGTGCTGACGCAAAAAGACAGACAGGGAAAAAGCTAGAAAAGGGAAAACTGCTGCTATTGGATTCACAGTTTCTTGAATGACCAGATTGTGGTACTGCTGTGAATTCAAAACTATCCAGGCTTTGTTGAAAATGGATAGAAATTTTATATGAAACATATTTTAAATGGTGAAATTTGGTTCTTTTTGACTTGTATTTCTGGCTAGTGAATATGGTGGTGTATTGGCTGAATTAAAGCAGGTGCTAATGTTGCTGATGCAACAGCTTGTATTATGTGAGGAGAACAGTGGTATTGTCCTTGATGTAGGTAGCTTTGCACCAGATGGAAGGACCATCGTCTACCGAGCCTGCATTTCAAGACCTAATTCATATCGGATCAACAAGGCTGTCCCATTCTGAAGTGGATGCAATGGAGAACTACCCGTTCCACCCTGGTTTCGCCAGTCTCTAATTGGCTGAATGAGTGGAAGTACTTGGTGGTTCTTTTTGAACTGTCATTGTGATGTGCCTTACCTGGATGAAGGATTAATACTGGCCAGGGAGAGATGGGTCACAAACTTAAAATGATGATTATGTTGGGTGATCTTCAGATTGTTGTGTTCTGGAAGGTGGCGTGTTTTGTCATTTAGTCTTCTGAAGAAAAACTATCAGCTGTGTTTTATTAAAGAAATGGCCGTTGAAATGTTTCCTTTATATATTAAGTTGGATTTTGTAGGATGGATTTCATGAGTTTTTGCTTATTTTAGATGACGTTTTGTTTTCCAGTGGTTGATTGATTAAAATGGTTTTTGGCATAAAGATAACTTAAAGACTTTTAATGGTTTATGTTCAGAGGTCACGGTCAGAGTTGGACTGCATGTTTAAATAGTGTTGAAGCTGAGCTGCTTTTTTTTTTAATGGCTCAGCAATGATGTTGTGGGGGACTTGATTTCTACGTAGAGTAAATATAATTTGTTTGGAATTGGATGTGTTAATCATATTTCACCTAATTATTTCGAGCTAAGGGCAGATAGTAGATGTTGAGCATAACATTTACTCTTGAGTGTGAGTTGCGGTACATTCAACTGTAATAGTTAACTTTACCTATCTTAATTAAGCAGTTTTATGTTTTGCGGTGGCTATTGTGGACATGGGTATGAATTTTGTCACCATGTCTCTGATGACTTTTACCTCACATTGCTTTCAAGATTCTTTGGTCCTCTGTTGGAATCCCAGGAAAAAAAGGCTGAGCTAAAGATGCCCAGTAGTTGGCAATAATGCTATTTTATACCCTTTTGTCTGCAGGTGCTGTTATTTGTGCATCAGCATGGCAGTCGTCATCCGTTTACGAGGCCTGAGAGTCACAGCAGGTACTGAGGATATTCGCAAGTTCTTCACTGGCCTCAAAATTCCGGATGGAGGGGTGCATATAATTGGTGGGGAGCGAGGGGAAGCTTTCATTATCTTTGCTTCGGACGAAGATGCAAGAAGAGCCATGATACGGTCGGGGAACTGCATTAAGGATGCCCCTGTTGCACTACTACTAAGTAGTAAAGCAGAGATGCAGAGCATGCTTGAAAGAAGTGCAGAAAATGCGGAGCTGGATCAGAGGAGGCGATTTGAGGAGAATGCAAGACCTGCTAAAAGACCTTTTGGCCCTGAGGCGGGCAGGAGATCAGGTAGCCAATCAGGTCATTCCCCTTCTCCAAAGAATCAGAGGCCTTCAAACAGTAATGATGACTTCTCGTGTGTCTTTCTTAAAGGATTGCCTTACACTGTGACTGAAAATGAAGTACGCGAATTTTTCAGCGATTTACTTGTTGATGACATAGTCTTGTTAAAAAATGATAATGGCTCAAACAATGGGAGAGGGCTCGTCAAATTTGCATCAAGCGAGGATGCCAATGAAGGCCTGAAGAGGGACAGGAATTACATTGGGTCGAGGTATATTGAGATTACCATGACAACAGCAGATGATTGGCATCGCACTACTGGCCGAGCTCCAATGGTTGTCAATAGGAACAACTTTGAAAGGGAGAGATCACCCATTCGTAATCAGAGGAATCCACAAATCCATGCCCGGGCACAATCGCCCATGGCCCAGATGCTCATCGCTCCAGACGACGAGTACTGTGTGTTGTTGGACAATCTGTCATTTACTGTGGAAAAAGAAGACATAAAAAGGCTCTTTCATCATACAAAGCTTGAGGATGACCAGATCCTGCACTTGATGGACAATGAAGAAAGAAGAACTAGATCATCGTTTGTGCTGTTCAAGAATCAGCGCGACTACTGCGAGGCCTTATCTCAAGAAAAGAGACTATTTTTCAATCGATGGGTTTATACCCGCCCAATCTCTAGAGAGAGCATGATCAACCTTCTGGAATCTCACAGCACGGATGTCCGCCCCCCTGGAAATTCTGAGCGGGTACAGGAAAGGCCTCCCTCTTCCCCCAGTGATCATTATGGGTCTGAGAAACAATGTCTGTTTGTTCGGAACATGCCACTAGATGTAAGGAAAGTTGAGATAATCGACTTCTTTTTTGGGTTTAATATCACGGAGGATAAGGTGTTCTTGCTGCTTGACCATGAAGGTGCTGGGGTCGGGAAGGCTTTGGTTCTTTTCCGTTCTGAGGCAGAGACCACAAGGGCACTTTCTCTCAATGGACAGCGCTTCCTTGGGTCAGAAGTTATACTGAAATGCATTTCACGCTCCCAGATGAAGCAGTTAGGTGTTGACCCAGCAATGGGGCAGGGGCCAAGACCGGAGCGGCCCGTGGGCAGGAGCAACGAGGCCCCCTACTACTCCGTTGACAAGTTCCCTGACCTAAGGATGTCTAATGACAGCAATATATCAATGAATAATGTACAGGTCCAGGGAGGCCGTAATTATGAACCCTTTTCCGGGGGCTCTTGTGGTCCACAGGACAGGGGTAATGGCTTTCGTGGTGACTTTGGCCCCTCAATGCAGCCAATTGATGGTCCAACCTGTGTAAAGTTAGTCAACTTACCATTCCAAATAAGAACTGAAGAAATCTATGACTTCTGTTATGGATACAGCATCATACCTGGATCTGTGTCACTGCAGTATGAGCAGAGTGGAAGACCTACAGGCACCGCGACTGTAGTATTCCAATCTCGTCCGGAGGCCGTAACAGCAGTGGAGGAACTGACTGGAAGACCAATAGGTCCAAGAAAAATAAAGCTTCTGTTTGTTTGAAAGTGATATTGCTTGTTAGGACACGGACGGGCCCTGGAAGTGTCGTTTGGACACAGGCCCAAAGTGGATTTCAACATAGTAGAAGTAAAATAAGCTGTTGCCATTGTTTTCTCTTTTTGATCGATAGCATGGGTTAATAGAACCAAATATAACGTGGCTTTATTTTCCAACAGCATTTAGTTTTCTTGTGTTTGGGCAATGTAGTCGACTGTTGACTAAATATTGATTTATCTTTAGTTATTTTATATGGAACATTTTTTGTTTCAATATTATTTTCAACACTTTGTTAAATGTGAGAATTTAATTCTACTTTAGTGGTTATCTTTTGTAGTGTTTTTTTATGTATAAAAAAATCTTTGAGATATTGTCAGATATGTAATATTGCTTGCTGACTTCAACCTGTAAATAAAGTGTTTCTGTTATGATTAAGTTTGGACTTCAGGGTTTGCATTTTATAAAAAAAATCATTCTTAGAGCAAAAATCTTAAAATCAAATCAAAAAGAGGATGACTGTCCACTTTGAGGAACCATACTGTGTATTTTCAATGTGTTTGTCCTAAATATGACTTAATCCTCAGATATGAAAACTGTTATACACCAATAACAGGTGTAGGAGTCTCTTGGGTTATTAATGACACAGGAAATAGGCGTAACCTCAGATCCTACAGTTGTTCCTCATCCTTCAATTGGATTAAAAACTAAATTTACTAAAGTGTCATTCAAGTATGGTTGAGACGAGGAGGTCAGTGTCCCAATCAAGAGATGTATTCATTATTATTATCTTAGTGGTGAATGTAATTCACAAAAAAAGTGAATTGTGAATATTTTGTAATGTTCTTTTCACATACAAAGTGATGCAATTTGAAGACTGGTATTTATTATTTAAAGTAGTTGATATCAGTCACAACAAGTCATATGGCGAATATTTAAATGATTTTACGGACACGATTTTACAAGCATACATCTTATTTTGAAATGCCTGCACCAGAAGTGGGATCGCTGTGTGCAACTTGACGCCGGTGAGGGGAGCAGCCGGACAACCACGCAGCAGGAGTTTTATTGATCTGCAGGTGAATAATTAAACACGATGGAACTTTTTATAAAGCAGAACTCAAACTGATGAGAAGTCGTGTGAGCAATGAGACTAATGTGCCGAGCTACACCGGTGATTTCACGTTGTTCAAACTTTTGCATCGTGATGGCGCTGCACTTGTGATCGTTAGCTGCTTCATCATCGTGTCGGTGATGATGAGGTTGAATGTGGCCGCCGGCAGGGATCGGGCACAAACATTTAACAAAGCAGCTAATATTAGCCAACGGCTCCCGTGAAGTTCACGCAGAGATGAGACACAGTTAATAAGTTACGTTAGAAGTAAAGAGTTTCCTAATCAACCAATTTTATTTATTGAAGTGAAGTTAGCAGACAGTTAAGCTAAAGATGAGCTAATGCTGAGTGGGTTCTGTACCATGAACATCCCTGCTCAGGTTAGCTGTCATGCTACATTCAGCTCAGCACATCCCAAATCAGCCACATCTGTATCCTCATTATTATTAAATATCATCATAATTATCATTATTAGCTTTATCCATTGTAGGAATATGTATTTTGATTGAACTCTAACTGAGTAACTGGACGTTACGCTCAAATTATAAAGTAGACTGAAGGTTTTTAGTGAACCAGTTTATGAAGTGGTAAAAGCTTAGTGGAGCTTGACATGTAAATATTAGCATTTTACTTTTATCAAACAGTTTTTAAAAATTGTAATACTCCTGATATACAACCTGTGTCTCCTTATGATCTGTAACCTCTAGGAAGCACAGAATAAAAATGTTGAACTACTTAAGTACTGTCAGCATGTATTGCTCCAGTATAGATGTGATGCCTTGTTGAGTGTGGTAGGTTTAAAACCAGTTTGAACCTTCGGGGGACCAGGATGGAGGTATCAAGGAGAAGAGTTTTCCAAAAGCATCTGGAACCTGCGAGACCCCTGCGTCGCTGCTACACCATCGACATCGGTAGGCTCCAAGTCTGCACCAGTTGTTCTCACCTGCAGGATCAGTGGTTTCACTTATTATAATTTTTCTCTTCTTTTTAACTCTTGTGAGAATTCTTATCATTTCATACAGAGCCCAACAGAAATGCTGCTACATGTGCTCAGGCGCTGATGGAGGAAGTGGATCCACCGGTAAGAATACCAAAGGGTTGCAGCAAACATTTAATTCTTCAATCGATCATAGATATGAAGTCAACTCAATTTGAGGTATTCAAATTGATTATTTGTTGCCTTTAACTGTCCAAAACCAAAATATAATCAGTTTACAAGGATGCAGTCTAGAATATCCAATCATGACAATGAGAACTTAAAACGAGACAATGTTTTGCCATTTTTGTCTTGTCAGATAACTTAATTATCACAAAGGTTGATGAGTCATTTTTCTGTCTCGTTAATTCTTTTTGAAGGTTTTTCTTTTCACCAAAATGATATTTAATAAGAAATGTGCCTTTTGATTTACACAAGATTAAGTATTTTTCTGATTTTCTAAAATTTTTCTGATTTTGTGCTTAAAGAAAAACATAGGCATAGAGCAGTTCCTCCAGATAGTCAACCTCCAAAAACCGAAACAAGGTAAGGCAAAATGTAATGACAACTATTGTTATGGTTGGGAGGTGGGTCTTTTCCACAGTAGTGGTATGGTACTGTCTTTGTAGAAACCTTGTTTTTCCTTGTTCTTTTTATTCTGCTTGGCCTGAACTTTGAACTCTGAACTCTTGTTGTTCATAATGTCGGTTCTCCTTTATGTCTGTATAAACATTTACAGGCAGAATATCTTACACAAGAGACTTTTTAATTGCGCTGGCGAGTTCTCCTCATTCCAGGGAGAAACCAGAGTTCTTGCCAGAGCACCCCATAGTCTTAACTGAGGCAGTAAGTTGGCTGTTTATAATCCGTTTTTAATGAAGTATCCTCTCTAAATGCTCAACATCGCATTAGAAGTGTGCTGTTTGGATTGAAACATGTTTTTATAACATCTCAACAGAGAGAGCTCGGCAACCTGAGGCTTCATGAACTGAGATGGGCCCGTGGAAAAGAGGAAATGTGAGTTTTGTAGAAGTAGAAAATAAGTTATAACTTGAATTCGATGCAGACTATGTTTGAACACATATTTCACACTAATATTAAAGCAGTTTCATTTTTACCCACATTAGATACATTTCTATTGTCTTGCAGTATACATTTAGGTTTTTTATCTTTTACTTTAAAGACATGATAAGTATAAAAATAATTCACCGATATATGTTTTTTGTTTTCAGGGCTGCAGAAAGGCTTCTCTCACCTTAAAGACTTTGCGCAGGTGTTTCCCCCAAAGAGTGTTTCTGTATTTTCTTGTTGAACCTTATTTAACTCTTTATTTAACTTGTGAAATTTTGCATTGCATGTTTATTATTTAACTATTTGAGATGAAGTGTTAATACTAAACCCCACTTTATTTGCTATAAGTATGAGAATAGCATTTTTGCTTACATTTTCTGCTGCGCATGTTTTTGACAAAGTATTAACAATGTGTAAAACTGTTTAAAATATATAAATGGATGCTTTTCAAGAAACGATGGGATTAGTCTGCCACTACAATGGAGTCATAAAAAAAAAGTGAAGTGATCAAAATGATGTTTTTCATCAGCATTGTGATTTAACATGTCTAACTAAACATGTTAATTTCTTCTTCTCTCATAAAAGATGGTTTGACTCAACAGTTTGCTGCGTGGACATTTTCCTTCTGGCACTTAAAACCATAGACTGTTATTGACATATACCACATACATTACACATACATTTATTGACATACACCACATACATTCCTTTGACCTCTTTATTACACTCTGTAGAACAGTCAACACTTTGTACCACACATCCCAGCTCCCTGTTTCAATTCACACACACACAAAGTAGAACACCAACAGCAGATAATAATATGGCCGACGCATAGTCACTTCCTCCCCTGTACATTTGGTGACTGTCTTGGCCAATCAAGACATTTTACCCCATTTATATATATATATTTATATAGAAACACTAATCTGTTGCTCTTATGGGGTTGAGAAGTTTGTATAATGAGGATGTTCCAGCTGTCATCAAAATACAGTTTACATATGCATACTATATACACACACAATATATTCACTTGTAATTCTTTATAAGGTATTAGATAGGGTGGCATTCCATAAAGGTCTTGTATGTTTTTTTTCTTCCCTTGTCAAAGGCAGTTGTAGAACCGGGGAAGCATTTCAGCTCTCGACAGATATGAGTGATATCTTTTTTTCCAAATGGTTTTTAATTGGTAAATCAATCAATTGTTTTTTGCTGCTTATTTGGATCCAAGCACATACAGATTATGAGATCACAGATAAGTAAAAGCCTCCTCGCCCCTCTTATGGGATCCGCAGACTAAGTAGTTTGTAGTCCATTTCAACCATGTCTGTGCTTGTTTTGTGTCCCTTTGTGGTCATTTGGACTCTTTTGTTGTCCCTTTCAGCCTCTTTCTGGTCATTTTGCAACTTTGTTTTTGTAACTCTAGATGATTGTTTTTTCAGCAGTTTTCATGTCCCTGGGCTCATTTGTGTCTCTTTAGGAAAGACCTGCCTGTCTGTGTTGTCTGTTTTAACTGAACTCAGCGACATTCAAACACTTTGCAATATTACATCAGCAAGAGTCAACATTAGGCATCAGCAAGGAATAATAAGTAATATACACTAGTTATGTGTAAGGCCGTCTAAAAAAATACAAGAATCCAGAGGGTGTGGGTAGTATTGTGTGATTTCCCCTGTGGACTCTCCAGAATGTGGACATGTTGGATTAGTCACATCAGTACGTGACAGAGGAAGAGTCCCACATCCTGTCAGTGAGGCTGTGACGTAAGCGACGTCAGATCCCCACGTTACGGCGGTGACGTCAGATGCGCAGAAAGCGAAATTAACTAGTGGGAAGCGGAGTCGACGACAGATCACCGGCATCGAACCAAAGGTAAGCACGGGTCTGTGGACTGGGTGGCAGCCTTTTAACTGTAACGGCTCGTGTTGGAAGATCCTGACCGGTGTGTCGACCCCCTGCTGCGGGAGCTTCATGACCTGTGTGCGGCGATGGGCTCGATCCATCCTGCGGTGGTGGGGGGGGGGGGAAAGTGTCTTTATTCATCGTGTTGAGTTTAGTTGTAAACTGACCATGTGTTCAGGTGTCCTCTGTGTGGTCCTCCTCTTCCTGGTCAGAGAGTTGAATGTGCCATTAACCAGCTGTGTCTGTTCCAGGAGATGGATTCAAAAGACGAGCAGGGACACGGGTTGGACTGCAGGTGAGTGTCTGTCCATATATTCAAATAAAGTTACGTCCTCTGGTTCATGAGGAAACTAGCGGGTGTGTCTGGATAAGAGGTCATCGACAAGAACGGGCTGGATGTGTGTGAGTGATTCACTTTAAAGCAAAGTCCATAATGATAATAAGTAATAAGTAGAAGATGAATACATGTTGGGCAAGTTACAGCACATTTCAACAGCAAGGCAATTCAAAGTGCTCTACTGTGTTTTAAGGCATCAGGACAAATTGTAAAAGCAATTTAAGACCAGACTAAAAAATAATTCAGGGGATAGTTCACCTAAAAATGAAAATTCCCTCGTTATCTACTCAGCACTTTGTATATGAAGGGGTGCAGGGACCTGCAAAGACATTTTGAGGGGCAGATTAATTATTTATATATAAAAAATGTTCTTAACCCAAAAGTTTAATATAGAATCACATCTCTGACTAGCTTAACAGTTTATTTCAATACGATCACACTCAATTGTTAAATACTCAACAGTAATAAAATGAAAAGATATTAAATGAGGAGCCTACGTGTACTGGTCAATTTTGAGAATACGGTCTATTTTGCCTCAATGATGTCTTCATTCAGTCTAATGGAAAGAAAACTTCCAAAACACACATTGAGATTGTGTTTGTTTTACCCTCGGAAGAACTCCCTTTTTACTTAGCGGCATCTGAAAGAAAGTAGCCAAGATAAAAACTTTTAAGCTTTATGGGATTTCAAATGTTTTCTGTTGTTACAAAATAGATTCCCATCTCCTCCACCTGTACTTTGGTGGCTACAGAACTCTTAATAGACAATTGGCTCAACAACTGAAAAGATAGTCCTGGAAGTAAATGTACAACTTGACACAGGAATATGAGAGTTTGGTTTTTTGATGTGGTTGAAGTGACCTTTTCAGACCCTTAACCCACTGCCCAGGGGAATGAAGTTTGGTTTTCAGGCTCAAAGTAATCCTGTGATATCTGTTTTTATTTCAACTGAAGTCCGGTTTATGTGCACAACCCCCACCTGGATGCACTGAAAGATGACGTCCTCTACCACTTCGGTCTGGGAACAGGAACTCACGACCTACCAGCTATGTTTGGTGACGTCAAAGTAAACTTATCATACTACGTTAATTTGTGTGGACAAAACGGTCTCATGCATGACAGTGTTCATTTGTAAATCCTTGTTTTTAGTTTGTGTGTGTTGGTGGCAGTCCCTGGAGGATGAAAGCCTTCACCAAGTACATCGCCACTGAGCTCGGTATGGAAGACCCCAAATCCGAGTACCCGAACATCTGTGCTGGGACCGACCGCTACGCCATGTACAAAGTGGGCCCTGTGCTCTCTGTCAGCGTATGTAAAAGCCTCAAGATATTTGTGTTCTTCTTTTGTAAACATACTACTCCACTGATTCTCAACAAATACAGGAAGTATTCTGCGTCCTTTTAACTCAACATCTGTGTGTG
Organism: Pleuronectes platessa; assembly: GCF_947347685.1. Lineage (NCBI taxonomy): Eukaryota > Metazoa > Chordata > Actinopteri > Pleuronectiformes > Pleuronectidae > Pleuronectes > Pleuronectes platessa. Next base: position 13,961,997 of record NC_070635.1, on the reverse strand, counting down.
TGCTGTATTTTTCAGCATGGGATGGGCATTCCTTCTATAGCCATAATGCTGCATGAGCTAATAAAGCTCCTCCATCATGCACATTGCACAGATGTTACAATTATGCGCATTGGGACATCAGGTGGAATAGGTAAGCTAATTATTTTTGAAATATTTTGTGTTAACCAAGAACCTGATATTGTTACATTATTAAACCATAAATACTGTTGGTTCCCTGTGGCAAGAGGCCTTCGACTCCCCATGTGGTCACATGTTTACTTGCCAGGAGATGTGTTGGGTAGTGTGGGCATCGATCACGTTTTCCTACTTTTATCACAGGAGGGAGACCAAGTTCCCTTTTGACTTTTATGGCAGTGAAATCCAGTTTGACTTTTTGTTGCTTTTCACTGATTATTATTTCTCTGGTTTTCTGAATTTCCATTTCTTTGTTTTATTGAATCAAGTTAGTAATTTCTATTTTGTTATAGACCAAACATTACTTTTTTCAGATTATTCTATAAACCAGTATTTGGTGTCCTCTATTATAGGTTTGAATTGTTAGATCATATGTATTTTCCCAGCATGGCTAAACATTGTATGCTTTAAGTTATGAACATAGGTTATCTGCAAAATGAACGGGATGCTTAGTGAACGTAATATAGCCCTACACTATAGACCTTTCATTTTTTGCTTATTGTACCTGTAATTTCTCATTTACCACTTTTGATTTCCAGGAATTGAGCCTGGCACCGTCGTTGTCACCAACCAATCAGTGGACGGCACCTTCCTGCCCAGGTTTGAGCAGATGATCCTGGGGAAGATTGTTGTGCGTAATATCGATCTGGACCAAGGTCTGGCCGAGGAGCTGTTGCGGTGCAGCAAAGAGCTGAACCAGTTTGAGACTGTGATGGGCAACACCATGTGCACCATGGATTTCTATGAAGGTACGAGTTCTTCTGCACTGACATGTTTATCACATTGTTCACGGACGTGTACATGGTTCAGGTGTAACGTCCATCTTCACTATCTGTGCAGGCCAAGCTCGTTTGGACGGGGCCTTCTGCTCCTACACTGAGGAGGATAAACAGGACTACCTCATGAGAGCCAGCCAAGCAGGAGTCTGCAATATAGAAATGGAGTCGTCCGTTTTTGCTGCCATGTGCAAGCTGAGTGGTCTGCGTGGTAAGAAAAACCAGCACAACTGGCTACATGTTCAAAACACATCATTTCGTCAGGCTCAGTCTCTAACGTTTTGTTCCTGTGTGAAGCGGCCGTGGTGTGTGTGACGTTACTGGATCGTCTGAAGGGGGATCAGGTGAACTGCTCTCATGAAGTTCTCGACAGCTACCAGCAGCGTCCTCAGAAGCTGGTTGGTTACTACATTAAACAGCAGCTGATGGCCCAAGCAGGAAGTAGCTAAGGATAACCATCACTGGTTTGTCAGCATACATCCCACTCTGCGTATATCTTCTCTTGACACTGAAAACTTTGCAATGCAATAACTGAGCTTTAAAACACTTTCCTATATTTTTATCGATTTCACCTTCACGATAAACAGTCGCTGACTGACTTTTTTAACTTGTCTTTTCTTTTGAAACATTTAACTGAACTTTGAATGGAAAATGGAATCCTGTGCTCATCCATGCCTGTGTGTAGTAGAACACATGAAGTTCCTTATCTGTAACACTTGAACCAGAATCACTTAACTTATTGAAATCATCTTTGTTTCATGAACGATAATGACCTGACTATGACGTCGCTAAGTTTCTGTCCTTGGCTTGTTATTGGTTTTAAAACTCTAAAAATCGTTGTAGTGTTTCAGTTTCCTCTTCTGTAATGTTTGTCCAGGTATCAATCGGAACCTTTAAACAAATTGTCATTCATTGTGAGAGAGAGGAAATTCCATTGGATGTCTTATTTATAATAAAGCCTCATACCCTCTAAACTGTTTGTTGTGTTTTGGTTTTTAAAAGTAGCACAAATTCACATCATGCTGCTGTTATGTCTTGCAGCATAAAAAACACTGACACTCTATTCATTTTAATTCTTGGGTTGTCTACATTTCTTTACTTGGTTGGATTAGCCCCCCAAAGAAAGGGGGGGGGGGGTACTCAGGTAGAGGATCTATTGGCAGAAATTTAATATAAAATCAACCTAGTGATGTGTTCACTCGTGTTTCATCTAAATTGTATGAGTCATTGTCTCCCTGCTCTCTTCCTACCTCAATGAGCGCACTTATAGGGTAACTTGGCGAGGATCTGTGTCTGAACCTTGTCCTCTCACTACTGGGGTCCCTCAGGGTTCTGTCCTTGGTCCTCTCCTCTTCTCTTTGTACACCAACTCCCTCGGCTCTGTCATTCACTCACACGGCTTTTCCTACCATAGCTATGCCGATGACTACCAACTAATCCTGTCTTTTCCCCGATCAGAAACACAGGTAGCAGCACGAATCACTGCCTGTCTGACCGACATCTCTCAGTGGATGTCTCAACACCAAGATTAACCTTGACAAGACTGAACTACTTTTCCTTCCAGGGAAAGACTCTCCCATCCACGACCTGACTATTAACTTTGACAACTCTGTGTTAACTCCCACTCAGACGGCTAGGAACCTGGGCGTAACACTCGACAGCCAACTCTCCCTCTCTGCCAACATTACTGCAACAACACGGTCCTATAGATTCATGCTGTACAACATCAGGAGAATACGCCCCCTTCCCACTCAGAAGGCGGTGCAGGTTCTTGTCCAGGCTCTGGTCATCTCACGTCTAGATTACTGTAACTCCCTCCTGGCAGGTCTACCTGCTACTGCCATCCGACCTTTGCAGCTCATCCAGAATGCAGCAGCTCGACTGGTTTTTAACCAACCTAAATTCACTCACACTACTCCTCTCCTCCGCTCCCTTCACTGGTTACCAGTGGCTGCTCGCATCCGGTTCAAAACACTAGCACTTACGTACCATGCTGTGAACGGATCCGGTCCAGTCTACATCCAGGACCTGGTCAAACGTTACACCCCAGCTCGTTCACTCCGCTCTGCTTCGGCTAATCGGCTCGTTGCTCCCTCACTGCGAGCTAAACACTCATCAAAAACACGACTGTTTGCGGTCCTGGCTCCTAAATGCTGGAATGAGCTCCCCATTGACATCCGGACATCAGAAAGTTTACACATCTTCCGCCGAAAACTAAAAACACACCTCTTCCGACTTTACCTTGAATAAAAAAAAAAAAAGAAAAAAAAAACTAACAACTTTTGAAACGAACACTTTAGTAGCACTTAAATGGCACTTACTTATAGCACTTTGTAGTTTTGCTTTATTTTGAAGAAATTGTACTTTCTTGATTCTTGTCGTCCTTGGTATGTACCCTCGGGTTTGAATGCACTTATTGTAAGTCGCTTTGGATAAAAGCGTCAGCTAAATGTAATGTAATGTTATGTAATGTAATTGTTTTTCTGCACTAGAACACACTTTTATATTTAAATACTTTATAATTACATCAGGAGTGGGTCCTCTCTACGGAGGCCGCCATGTTTTTTTTTTTACAATAGCCCAGACCAGACAAACTGAACACCTTTTTAGATTTTATGACAACTGAAGGCTACAGCAGGTTATATTTCATGTTTGGAGGGTGAGGTGAGAGGTAGGCCTATTGTCTGATCACATGAGTTGTGGGGATCCTGCCACACCACAGCATCCTCCGTCTTTATGTTATTGAAATGCCTCCTTTATCTTCTTCATCATCTGTCTCATCATAATCCTCATCATCAGCAGCATCTTATCTCTGCGCTCATATTGTCAGGTTGGATTCAGCTGCAACATGACACTTCACCACTAGATGTCACTAAATTCTACACCCTGAACCTTTAAGTAAGCATTAGTAGTCACGGCTCACTGCAGATTAGCAACTTTGATTAGCTCGTTTGACCAGAAACTGCATGTGTCATTGATTCCTGACCCTGAAATTACCTATATGGATGATTTATTGACCAATATTGGCTGCATTGCTTTACTGGATTACTGTACATCAATTGTTTTTCCATTTCATTAAAGTGGATCCAGTCAAACGCATGCAGGTATAGATATCATCAGCTGTGTGTGTGTCTGTCTGTCCTATGATGCTCAGCTTTACAAGGTTACCGAGTGGACACTGAACACCGCTCCGCGCGCGTCACGGCACAGAGGAGGGTCTGCCTGCGCGCTCCCGTGCGTGCCCACCCCCTGTCTATCCGTCCGCTGCTGCTCTCGGTCTATTCGCTGACTCAGTGCCTTACAGCAGCTTCTCCGTCCACCTGAGCAGAGCCACAGCTTCCCCCTGCGGACATCACCACATCAGCCATGGCCAAGACAGCGACCGGTGAGTAGTCCCGTTCGAACCGGTGCATGGATGGATGAAAAATGCTGATGGATGCGCCCCCGGTGCTGCGGCACCTGCATGTGTCGGCCCCGGTGTGGTCTACCGGCGGGCTGGTGGTCGATCCATCTGTAACGGGTCCAATCTGAAATATTATCATTTGATGGATAATGATCATTGATATCGCTTCTCTGATGATCGTGCATCGATTGTAGGCCTATTGTCTGATCACATGAGTTGTGGGGATCCTGCCACACCACAGCATCCTCCGTCTTTATGTTATTGAAATGCCTCCTTTATCTTCTTCATCATCTGTCTCATCATCATCCTCATCATCAGCAGCATCTTATCTCTGCGCTCATATTGTGACAGGTTGGATAAAAGCACGTTTTTTTAGATTCAGCTTTATTTACAGCGCTGCACCTGCTTCGCAGGCGAGAGCGGCCCCGACATGCAGCATAATGCAGACGGACCCCACCCAAGATGCTGTGCTGCCGAGCGGCGAGGCACAGAGAGGCTTCACCTCCCTGGCTTTTATACAACCCTGACAAAGATGAAACCCAAACAAACCCCAACTGCTAGTTTATTTTATGTTAATGTGCTGATTTCGTTCATTTATTTTGGATAAATAGCTTTTGCTATAGAAGATGCCAGAAGAGGGTGGGGGGGGGGGGGGGCATCACCAGCTGTGACAGATCTGCTGAAATTTGATCTGCTAAAATACACTATCGTCATGAAGACAAATGTAAAATATCTTATTTGCTTTACTAATTAGCTCAAATAAGCAAATTTTAATAGGGTATAGCCACCCTGCATCCTGCATTAGTCATCCGCCCCCCTGATGGGCCGTTATTGTTGTAGGCCAAGCGTTTGCAATATTTGCTTCCGTGGGCCTGTTTCAAGCTTCTGCAGCATTTATGGTATCTTAACAGGAGCAGACGTGTTCTAACATACAGTGTGGGGTGCGGGCTGGTTTCATTACGGTGTGAGTGCTGGCAGAGATGCAGTGGAGTAGACAGGTGCATGGCAGGGTGGGAGGCAGGCCAGCCCTGCAGCAAGGAGGCCGTTCACTCACTGGCCTTTGCAGCAGAAGGCTTAGCATGCAGCCCTGACAATCTGTAGTCCTCCACATGGAGAGCCAGGTGGGCTATTTGTCAGCTTTAACACCAACAGCATTCAAAAAGGTCACAGATTTGAAGAGAGATTCAAGAAAACCACAGTGTAAGGAACTGGTGAAATCACATAGTGGACAAAAAAAATAAAGATCATCCATCAGCTGTCACTGACAGACGGCCACACTCAACAATGGGGAAGAGATAAGACGGATTTAAGTGCCTCTAATTTATGTGACCACAACACGCGTCACAAAACTGTGAATTCAACAGGAAATTGAATGACACAGGTCTGACTAAACCCATTTTATTGAGATTGCAAAGGGATATTGGAGAAAGCACAGCGTCCAATAAAGCAACAGTAATAATGCCTGTTTGATCTTAGTTTGATCGGCTTTTACACAACACATCCAATGAATTATTTAGCAGCACAGCACTTTTAGATGTGCATAAGACTCAGTGTCACGCTCCCTGCATCCTTCACCCAGTGGTCATCTGATGCTCATTGGTTTATTGAGCCACCTCCTTTCCCAATTTGTAACAAATTCATTTGGAAACACCTCATGCATATTCATGAATTATTTGTACATGTGATTATAGCTGTTTTTTAATGAACCTCTGTGTGTTTATGTCCCTCCAGCGTACAAAGAGAAGATGAAGGAGCTGTCCATGCTCTCCCTCATCTGCTCCTGCTTCTACCCAGAGTCACGCAACAAGCTCATGAGTGAGTTTGAAGGTACGGATCAGCTCAAATATGGATTTCTCTTTAGGGGGACTCAAAGTTTCCCCCATGGACACAGACAGAAGACATAACGACACGTTATTGGACTAATATACTTTTATAGTTGGATATTGACTTCTCTGGTGTTATCATCATAAATGTCTTATTTACAGATATGGAGGTGAAACCCATAAACAAGCGGGCATCGGGCCAGGCCTTTGAGGTGATTCTCAAGCCTCCCTCTCCGGTGTCAGAAGTGGCCCACAACCTCCCCTCACCCCCCAAGAGAGACATCTCTCTGGAGGACATTGAGAAGAAACTGGAGGCTGCTGAGGACCGGAGGAAGGTGAGTGTTGTTTGTTAACAATGAATAAATCAGAGGGACGTGGCATCGCTGAAAATGTATCAATCAATCTGTGTGTCGTTGTGCATTTTCAGTACCAGGAGGCCCAGTTGCTGAGGGCCTTGGCGGAGAAGCGCGAGCACGAGAGGGACGTGCTGCTAAAGGCCATGGAGGAGAACAGCAACTTCAGCAAGATGGCCGAGGAGAAGCTCCAGATGAAGATGGACCAGATCAAGGAGAACCGCGAAGCGCTTATGATGGCCATGATCGAGCGTCTACAGGAGAAGGTGAGAAACCCAGGATTGTTGTTGATTGTCCGCTGGCCGCGGTCCAGATGACTAAACCCCACTCATTCCATTGTCGTGGTGTTTGCAGGAGAGACACGCAGCCGTGGTGCGCAGGAACAAAGAGATGAGGGAGGAGCTGACGGCATAAGGCCCCCACACGAGTCCCCACGTCTGCGGTTCATCTATGTCTTCTCCATCCAGTCCTTGTCCCCTTCCTCGCCCCCTCCCTAACCCCCCCCCCCCCCCCCCCCCCCCGCCCCGCCCCGCCCTCACCCTCCACTGAACAGATACCCAACCAGGAGGCCGAGAGGTTCGAGGACCTCATCACTACATCACAACAAAACACAACACACCACCAGTACTCACTATTATCAGTATTATCTGTGGATACAAACATCTGTAACACCCACCTTGAGAATTGAATGGATTCGTTGAAAAATGCAAGAATAAGGCTTTTGATTTGTAAATATTTTTTTCCAGATCTATCTATCTATCTATCCATCCATCCATCCATCTATCTATCTATCTATCTATCTATCTATCTATCTATCTGATGGTAGGTGAAGTACGTACAAATAATGTACTGTACTGCACTGTACAATTTCAAACATTTAGTTTGTCATTGATTATTGTTTCAGTTCTTGAAATTTCAAAACTCTACAACCATTTTCTTGTGAAAGCCCTCGGTGTTGTGAGTTGACTGACAGTTGCAGTTCTTTTCCTGACGATGTCATGACAACGATGATGATGATGTTTCAGTGTTTAGTCTCTTTTTTCTTTGTGTGTGAAGAATGGCGGTCAGTGTTCGCAGGCTTACACAATCCTCAAGATAAGATTGACGCAATCCCACCTGTGTCTTCCTCACGCACACCCTCTCATTTACAACACGCACGCTTGGAACTTAATACGCCAAAACCCACAGATTGATAAAGTACCCACTTCCTCTGGAATGAGCTCGACGATGGACGTGAGAGGTGCTTTATTGTTATTGAGAATGTCGTTGCCCAATGGGAGCAGCCGTTTATACTCTTGCAGATTCCCACTCCATTCCTCGATCGCTCCATCTTTGGCTAAATCAAAAAAGCTCTGTGACGTACACATAGTACTTTTAGGATTAATCTCATGAATGTTACGACACCATACTGGTACCATGCATAGTGTCTTGGACAGTGGAATGTGCTCCCACCTTGATATTGATAGTGGGAACATAGCGTTTGTCTGTGTGGGTGTTTGAGAATGCGAATTTACCATGAGGCATCTTTAGCGCCTGCTCTCTTTAGGGGATTAGCTAGAGAATGGACGCGGGATGCTTTACACACAGCACACTGAACTAGTCTCTTTTTAATATACAGTACCACTGATATCTGCCTGCATCCTCTGCTGCTTGTGTTTCTCCTTCGTATATTTCTCTGTGAAAGCTTTGCTGAATAAAGGTTTGGGGTTCTGTGAACATAGCATGCACCATCGAATTAATTTCTGAGCTATTAGAGGAGGGGGAAATGTAAACTGCCAAATAAAAGAACCAGTTATCTACACATCCCGAGAATCCCAGTCTTCCACTATAGTTTATTTCTCATTTATTCCTCTCTTTCCTTCCAGTCGCTTGTTAATTTTTTTAGAATTTTTTTGTTTTTTTTGTTATTACAAACATGCAATTGAATCAACATAAGATGAATCCATGTTTCTCCAGCAGGTGGCAGTGTTGGATTGATTTTAGGCACAGAAACTGAACAGGAGCCTGAAGATATTGAAAAGTAGAGTAAAGTCAAGTTCACAATATTCCAAATGCAAAAGTGGAGAAACAGGGAATAACAAAACACTGAATTGAATGATAGTTTTGTTTATTCGGATTAATCATGAGGATTTAAAATGTAACAGCTCCATTGAGAGAGAAAAAAACATAGAATTCATATACTTTTGTTTCTTATCATTTCACCCGACTGTTGTTTTCATAGGGAAATATATACTCCGTTTATTATTAATAGATTGTGGCTTCACCAGAAATCACAGACAGCTATTGCCCCACCTGGAAGCCTGAGGTGCTGCATGTACAGATAAAATGGAGGCATTAAAAGAGTGAACCCCACTAAAAAAACTCAGTGACACCAACGTTATGACCTGAAACAACAACCAGAGCAGCTCTGAGTGATTTACTGCTCCAGCTGTCTGTGTTTGTTGCTGTTACGTTTTCACCGCTTTCCTCTAGTGTCCCCATCCTGTTCACACTATTGTCTCCGTTTCAGACCAACCCGAGCTGGTGAGGTCAGGGTAACATTGTAAAGGATTTCCTCTGGCTCTTAATGATTTCCTGGGTATTCATGGGGGCAACAATGCTCTCGGATTCGGTTACCTACCTGGCACACACTAAAGGAATTGCCTTTCAGTTAATAACCGAGACCTCATTAGCTTATGATTAACTTCGATGAGATGGCAAAAAATATACAATGCACCTGCAGATTATAGATATGATCTTAATTGCTTTTGGGGCAGACAGTCTGCTTGCATTTCCGAAAGGTAGCCTCCTATCACACATTATGAAAACACAAGATTGAAGAGTTATAATGAAAGAGATCAAACTTGATTTGTTTACTTCTTTTAAACTCAATTTATTGGTCCAAAAACATTACAAATAGATACAAGAATGTAACTTTCCAAGTCTCAAGTAGTTAGTTTACCAAGTAGACACATACAAATATGCATATTGACTTCCAGAAGTTCTCACCACGCTAAAGAGGCAGACCACACGTAAGTAACTCTACATGATGTTAAATCCAGACATCGACAAATGTAGAAGGATCTGGTCTACAACATATTTCCTATCAGTTTGTGCAGACAGTAAATCTATGCATGGCCCGAACATTACATCATCATATCAGTCTTCAACCCGGAGACAGTGCATGTCGACTAAATTAGTTATCAATATAAACTAATAACATAAAATCATTTAGAATTTCTTTCTTGATAAGAGTATTGAAATCACATCATGTGGCAACGTCTCCCACTTTATACTTAATAAAATAAAATCAGTTTTCTTTGTTCCCCTGTATTTCATTACTATAAAAACAGACGAGGCAGGTCGTCCTGCCCAGTCTGATGTGTTGGGAACAGCTCAGCTGTTGCCTTCAGTCCAGTTGTAAGCTTCAGAAGGCCCCAATCTCTGTGCCCCAAGGCCTGTAAGGCTTCGACAGGGTGGAGGAGGGGCTCACAGTGCTGAGGGCGGTCGGGGAGACGAGAGGGAAAGTACCGAAGGAGAGGGGGAAGACTGAGAGCGAGGAGAGGGATGACAGGAGCGGCGGCGAGAGCTTTGATGTTGGCACAGGCAAAGTGAGGGGCAGCGACACCCTGAGGGACTCTGTGGGGGGCATGACACTGAGTCTGGATGTCCCAGATGCCTCAGCGGAGGAAGAGGAGGATGTAGAGGAGGAAGGGGAGGAGGAGGGTGGGCTACTGTTGCTCCTGGATGCAGGTGTCCTGCCCTGGGGGTGCTGTAGGAGGAGAGGGTGGGGGAGGTGGGCCGGGGCAGGTCCATATGCAGAGCCCCAGGCCAGGTGTTCCAGTCCAGAGTGCACCTCCCTCTGAGAGGCACAGTTGCTGAGGTGGGACACCACGCGCACACGGAGGGGGTCGGTACTGTCCCGGCCCTCGATGATGCTCAGGTAGCGGGCTGTCTCTGCCAGGCACTCCCTGAAGCCCAGGCTGCGGTAATCCTTAGCAAGAGCATGAGCCTCAAAGTAACCTGTCAGGGCAGAGAGCAGAGGCAGAGGGTTAGAGAGGGGTGATGTGATTTAAAACTACATTTTGTTAGAAGGAATTACCTATGAATTAATGTAGTTATAACAAAAGGTCTTTTACCTTTGCCTCCAGATGCATGAAGCATTTTCAAATGGTCCACCGTCATTTGCAGTATTTCAGCTTTTTCCAGTTTAGCTGAACCCTGTCATTAAAGAGAAAAAACTGAATTTTTAATTAAATAAATTAAAGCTATTCTTATCGAATGAGCATCTAAGGAGGGTATGGATGACTCGTGTTACATGAATGTAAATAAAAAACAATCTACCTGTTTCTCAAAGGCACTTGGCACCAGTCTCCTCAGCTCTGAGAGACTGTTGTTGATACGGTCACGTCTCCTTTTCTCAATAATCTGTATAAAAAAAAGAAGAAATGAACTCTGTCATTAAGGTCACAGATAGAAGGAATCAATGGCATCTATCACAGCACAAGTTGAAAGCTGAGATAATGAGTTTACTTACCCCTCTGCGCCTTTTTCTGGCTTGAACTTGCGTGGTGGTGGAGGGCGACATGGAGCCGTGAGAATCAATTTGTCTGGATGATTAGAAAGTGATAAATTAATTTTGGGGGATAAGAAACACACACAGGTACATGAAACAGACCTAAAGCTCTTGCAGCAAGTTAATCAACCCAAAACAAACAATTCTATATGTGATTAAAGAATGATATGATAGCTTTTTAATTTTTTTAAGTTATGATAACCTACCCATTTTCATCTCCACTGTCCTTCTCCACATCGACACTGTCGTCCAGGTCGCTGTCCGATGAGCTGTAGTTGTGGCTTCTCTTCATGTTGATCAGAGGCTGCTTGCACACAAAGGTCCGGTGCTGCTCTGACAGCAGAGGCTCGGAGAGACTGAAGTCTAAACCTCAGATCTGCTTCTGCTGGGATCATTTTCACACCACACACACACACACACACACAGGGGGGGGTGGGCTCTCAGGAGGGGCGAAGGCGGTGCCTGAAACCACTGCAGCCAGTTAAAATGGAGCTGGGGCTTGAGTGACGTGTGCTTTGAAATGATAATAAATAATTAAAATCTATGACCAAGCGCAGCTCTCAAAGAGGGGGCCCCAATGAAGATGTTGACACTTAGGTTTGAAAATGATATAAGTTGTACTGAGAGCATAATTTTAATAGAATGTATTTGAATTTAGATTTGAATACATGTTGTACAAAAGCACCGATGCTGCTTCTTTCCCCCCGGTGACAGCTCAGGCTGCCCGGTGGACTCCTGGCCTCAACTCCCCAGTCCCCCCCTGCTGGGACCGTGGTCCGTGAGCAACGGGCCCCATTGTAGCAGGAGCCCTCTTCCTCCCTGGTGTTGTGGAGGACACACGGCCCATTAGCAGAGTGTGTTGTTCATTGTCTGCCGTCAGCTGTGTGGTTCCACAACAGCACTGATCAGCCCGGAGGCCCGACATTAGTCAGTCAGTGTTGCCAGGCTCTCCTAGGAAACCCCCCTGTCGGCCCCACCACCCCCTCTTCTCCCGCCAACTGACTGGCACAGCGAGACCTTCCCAGGGAATCATTCATCCACGGTGAAGCTCGCCGTGCTGTGCAGTGGGAACGGGAAGAAGAGGAAATGTTTTCAGAGGCTCGAGCTGCGTGCAACCGTACACAAGTGTTTGAGCCATGTGAGCCATGTTTGGAAAAAAAGCATATGCAGGTATATGAGAGTGAAGCAGCAGAACACGCACGTCTCATTCTGGATGGGGAGCAAGGGTGGTCTGCTAGAGGTGTGATAATTTTGACCCCGCTAATGCGTTTGGGTCAAAGGGCAAACTATATAAAACACGGGAGCTTGGATGTTTATGTTCCACTGCGTAACTGATCCCCTCTGCCTGTTTTTCTAGTTTGCATTAGAGAGAACGAGACATGACATACTTGTGCCTACAGTGTGTGTGCACATGTATTTGTATATATATATTTGTATATGCAATTCAAGGAAAATGTCGTCGTAAGTTAATGATTCAAAAAGCATGTTTCATTTTTGGTTGTATTGTGTTTGAATGAGCTGAGTGAGCAGATTTGGATTGCCTTTGATAAGTTTCAGTTTTTTATCAGTGAAACCATCACACAGTGAGTGAAAGTATCTAAGATTATTCATTCAAGTACTTTTTTATTTTTCCACATTTAGGTTATCAGCTATTTGTATTGTACACTGGTATTTCCATTTTAGGCTACTTCCATTCCACACTACATTTATTTTAAGGACTTATTGTTGAAATCTTACATATAGAATGAATGTAAGGTGTTAATGATCAACTTTTATTTTTACCTGTGCCAAGAAGGTTATGTTTTCATCCCCGTCCATTTGATCGTTGGCTTGTTTTAGCTTGTAAGCAAGTTGTGTAAAAACTACACAGCAGATCAACACAAAACTTACTGTACAGATGTCATATGGGTCAGGAAAGACACTATCATCTACATCGCAAGCGTTTCTCAACATTTTCACCAATTTCCCAGTGAATTATTCATGGTTCTTGATGAAAATAACATTTGTTCCAGCTTGATGGAATTTAAGGGGAATTTAGACCCTGGCGGAGGTATGTGCTGTATTGACGGATATTCTGGTTGATATTTTGATAACATTTTGCCTCTGCATACGTCATTTTACTCTTTTGGCAGTAATTGCTACTTTTAGGGAAGCAAATAAACTGGATGTTGTGTCTCCCACTGCCGTCATCTTCTGCAGGTAAATGCATAGAATATCATACCCACTACTACTATGAAAAGAGCAGTCCAACGTCAAAACACTTTTCTGTCTGTCAGGGTTGCATGGGACGATTTGTCCGGGAAGCACGTGAGACTGGGGTAATTCCTGCAGCGTGCACTGGGTCATGTCTGGAAAGTCCATCAGTGGGAGCGTGAACCTCCCCATCCCCCACGCCGTGGTACACTTCCATTCCAGTACCTTGTAGAGAAGCAGCTGTTCCTCTGCTCCGTCCGTCAGGTCAGTTGTTAGGTTAGCGTGGTGGGAGCTCGACAAGTGGGGATGAGCGGGAGCAACTGCAGGCCGACATGCTGTTCCCAGAATGTCAGAGGGGTCTCAGTGGTGACAGATACAATGTGCGAGCGTCACTCAATCTGTTGATGAACGATCGCACTATCACTACACACACACACACACACACACCCAGCTCCCCTCCGCTCCCTGTCAGCACGCACTTTCACTAAAATTCATCCCTAAACTTCATCCATTTCACACATTTCTACACTCCCACTTGATCGATTTATAGACTTGAACATGTGCATGATCCAGTGCTGAATAAACCCCCGCGGCGTGCATGATCTCCTTCTGGACAGGATTTCTCGGGTACACATATATCTTGCTGTAAATCCAGAAATGTTAGTGCTAGTGGGGCAGATCTGGTTCAGTACGAGCCCTCCCCTTCCTCTTCATCCGCAGACTAAAGCATACACAGCCTTTCCATGACTCCCTGCTGAATGGCAGCTTGATTTGGGATCACTCCGGTGCTGTTTACGATACCATTATGGTAATAGGACTCTGCCGTGCCACAGGACAGGCAGGTTCATGTGGTCGCCATTAAGCAGACGCAAAGTCCTCCCTCCTCACACCTGACTGTCAAGGTCCTTTGCCACATTCCTTTGGACAATTAAACGTAATTATGGTTCTTCCTCTAAAAACCTTGACTTCTCGCCTGTGGCGTCAAACCTTTTTCTCAGCCTCCACCTTGGCTGAGTGTTGATGAATTCGGATATAAATCCTACACATCTCCCTGGTTGATTTGAGCTTATTTGTCTTTGCTAGCCCCATTTCTCTACATTACCTTTACATTTAATAACAGCATGCCACACTGCCTGTTGACCCTGGGCCTAGGTTGGCACCAGTTTGAAGGAACTGCTCTTAAAGCGGTGCCAGGAAGCTAAGAGGTATAAGCAAGCATTTGTTTGAAACTGGCGTGTGCCCAGCTGCCTTCCTCAATCTTCCCTCAGGTTTCCCTTGGCGACTCTTTGTGTGCGAGAGTGCGGCCCGAGTGTGTGCTGGTGTGTCTGCATGTGTTTATGTGTGTGCGGCCGAGAGTGTACAAGTGTGTTTAGGAGGTGCTGTTTCCCACAGCCCTGATCTAATTCCGTGGTAACTCAATCTCCGTGTGAGCGTTTCCCGGCGAGTGTTCTCCCACCCGTCGACAGTCTCTCACTGGCTGGCCGAGTGGCTGAGTGTGTCTGACAGAGGCCGCCTCAGTCCCATCGGGCCCCTGTGCAGCCCCCCTCCCCCCCACACCCCCCCTCACCTCCGTCCTGCCCACCCTCCCATCAGGATTGATTTACTATGTCAACCGTTGGGGCTGTCGGCAGGAGCGACGGTCGCAGCCGTGCCTGCATCCTGTGTGCACACCATCCTGACATCTTATACCTGTCATTCAGCAACTGCTACAGTGTTGTTTGCATTTGCGTGCGTGTGTGTTGAGGAGGGAATTAGGGTGAGCTGGAGGCATGCGGGGGGGACATTAGTGTGTGTGAGATCATGCCTTGCCCATGTTTTATTCACGGAGAGTGGCGGTGCATATAAAAAGATATGAACTTTGCTGCATATGAGCCATGGCATATTATGTAAGAAAATGCCACCCATGCTGCTCCTGAATAGCTTGTCTGACTGAGGGAAATGTCTCCCACACAGCTTCCATACAACAATGTTATCCTATGGGCCACAGCTTCCTGTCTGTCCCCTCTGGATCCAGTCAGCACCCAGGCGCTATATTGGGCAGGGACCAGACCAGGCCTGAGACTCATTCCCACTGTTTGACCGTAATACACCCAGCGTCTCATTCTTTACTTTCCTGCCTTTGTTGGCATGCATTCTCCTTGTGCTTTCTGGATAGGTAAAGCCAAGGAGGATATGTTCACTTCCTTGTTTCTTTGTTTAGCAAGAGCTTTTTTTGTGCAAATCTTTTTTCTCCTCTGAGGATCCCTCCTCAGGTCATAATACTGACACCAGGATTTCAGCACCGGCTGCCAATTACAGGGCTTAGAGTCAATTATAGGGCACGGACAGCATTTCAAGAAGACTCTAACGATACTTTGAACTCTGATATGGACAATTTTATGCTGCTTTGAAACAAAACAAAACAAGAAAAAAAACACGAGTCCCACCTGAATAAATAAAACATATTTCACCCCTTTTTTCCGTAATGGTACACACTCCTGCACAATGGCCCCTAACAATCATATTGTTCATGGGGTTTACAAGAATGCTGCCCATTACCAGTTAACTTGCAAGTCCACAATGGAGGGAAGGCAGATCATAAGACTGGTTCCCAAATAAGCGCAACAGGAGACAGCATGTGATGTTGACACAAAGAAAGGAGGACCAGGGAGCGGGCTACTTTTAAGACCACACATTGTATTTCCACAGGAAAAACATTGTTTGCATATCAATGGAGTGTGTGCCCGTGTGTATGTGTGTGTGTGGTGAAATGGAGGGAGGTCTGGGGCGCTAATTGAAATGTATCTCCTGGTTTGCATCACGCACAGGGGACCTCACAGGCACTGGCCTTATGAATTATCAAGTCACGTTAAGCTGAAGAAAATGTGTGTCTTCTTTCTGCCGTGTGTGTGTGCTCAAAGTATAACTCATGTTATGGGGACCTAAATCTGTTTACAGGGACACATTATGGGGACCCATCTTCCTTATGGGGACGAAAAGTGTCTCAATCATTAAATCTTAAGGTGAAGACATATGATGACATAAGATAAGGTTAATGTTAAGTAGATGTTAGGTTAAGGTTAAAAGTAGGCTATCGGAAAGCAGGTAGTAACTGTAGTAAAGGCTGGAGGATGTCTCCTCGAAATCAATGTAATGTCCTCATAAGTCATGGAGATATAACTGGTTTCTGTGTGTGTGTGTGTGTGTGTGTGTGTGTGTGTGTGTGTGTGTGTGTGTGTGTGTGTGTGTGTGTGTGTGTGTGTGTGTGTGTGTGCGAGTGTGTGTGTGTGTGTGCGCGCGTGTGTGCGCTTCTGTCTGTCTCTATGTCTACACTGACATTACATTCACTGCCGGAGAAAATCTGTGCATTGCACTGCATGCATGCAACACAAGCATGTCTGTCTCTGAAAATCAACCATGCTGTAAGGAGGAGCGTTTTTGTGGCTTGTGATTTTTATTTCCATGATGCACTTGGCCGTAAAAGCTGATCAGTGATTATGAAAACTAATATGTTTAGACATAAGAGAGAGAAAATGGCCAATTTATGGTGTGTCACAAGTTTATTAAAAAAAAGAGGCAGTCTTGTTTTGAGCCGGCTCCTTTCCCAGTGGATGCTCTGTGCCAGCTGTCTGTGCTGCAGTAAAGTACTGCTTTCCCAAGCTCCGACCTGTGGGAAAATCTGTTGTGGCCAGTAATTGATTCCGCCCTGCCAGCCCCATTACTCTCCACTGCAGTCAAACTGCCAGTGATCTGCAGAAAGCCTGTTAGCACAGCCCCTTCTCTCTTTCTCTCTCTTTCTCTCTCTTACCCTCACTCGCACAAACATGCATCAGAATCCCACCACGTCCTATTGTTAGCTCCGTCATTAATTTCTATCTGCCCCTGTTCGTGTCTGATGATTATGTTTGACTCGTTGTCATCTGTTGTCTTTGGGTGGTTTTCATTAGAATCTCTGGAATGTGAAAACAATAATAAAAGCACGTTCTGTATTATTCTGGCAATCTTACTTTGCCAAAATATATTTTTTCTAACAAAAACTGTATCATTAAATTCCATATCTTGATATTTTCTTAGCAGCATTGAATCGGCACATTTAACGTATTTCATGCATCCACAGCTATAGTCCCCTCCACAGTCACATGTCCCTTTGATTGAAAGAGGATTTACTGGTTCGCCAGTGAGATTCCATCTGCATTAGTGGTCCTTGTCATCTCTGAACAGGATGGGTTTGTTGGTAATTTGGCTGCGGGGCTGCACAGCAGAACGACCCCCCTGGAACTGCCCCCTCTCTGAAAGTGCGTCATGAAATATTAAGTACAGTCATCTGCTGAGATGGTTGAGTTGCTTGTCACAGCTTAACACTTACCACATGTCTAAATAAAGGTAAGTGCCCCCCCTCCAATTAATCTCCAATTAGGGGCTCGGGCTCCGTGCGTTCGCATCTGTCTCCCAGTCTCAACTCAGCAGGTGGGGGGGACTCAGCGTGTGTGTGTGTGTGTGTGTGTGTGTGTGTGTGTGTGTGTGTGTGTGTGTGTGTGTGTGTGTGTGTGTGTGTTATGGGCTACATGAGGATTAAAGGTACCGGACACAGGGCAGGGATGAAGGGGCTGTTTTCTGACACTTACTGTATTCACATGACTTTCATGCGACCATCAGCCCTCGCCACACCGATTACATGGTAACATTTAGAACACAGCATATAGCTGCAGCAGAGAGGGACACATGATAGTGACCTATGAAAAAGAGTCGTTCCTTGTGAGATGCGGAGAGACATAAGAGGCCTCATGGCGAGTGATTTATCAGGGATTCTCATGACTCTGTCAGGCTTTATATAACTACCAGCTGAGGGGTGCACTTTCCCATGTTGTCAGGGGTCAGGAGGCCACCCTCTAAGCACTGTGACAGTTGTGTTTCACACAAGAATTCCAGCCCACTGATGGGGGATCTAAGAGAGCATGAAAGAGGAGCAGAGAACTGTACAGTGTGCATCACTTTAGCTCCTGGTAAACCCTCCGCCCACTGCGCCCTGCACCCCATGGGCAGCTCTCCATGCACCTCTCCCTGTGCTGAAAGAACAAGCAGTGTCTCTGTGAGAGGCAGCCCCCCCCCCCTCATCCACACACACACCCCAGCCCCACTGTCGGTGTGCTGCAAACCAGAAGCCTGAGGCGCAGGGAGCGTGTGGGATGAAGGGATGAGAGAGAAGATCAAAGCAGGAGGCATGAAAAAGCTCAAAGCACACAAGCAAGAGGCACCTCTCTGACCTCTGCCTCACACACACACACACACACACACACACTGAACAGCAGAATGGTCGTCGCCCACCCCGGCCTTCATTTCCCTCTCATCCAGCAGCCATGTAGAAAGGCAAAGAGGAGAGGGCACGTTGCTCAGGTCGTGTGAGCCTCTCAGCAGATGTTAGGGACCTGCTTGGAACCTGAGACCTGAAGCGATGCCTCCTGTTGGTGCCAAAGGGCGGTGCACACTCTGTTCTGACGGGTCCCTCTTGCTTTCTCAAACTTTAACATACCATTTGCATCTTCCTGTTTTATAAATGTTCTTTATTTTAATGCAGGAATGTTTTAAATTGGTATTAGCTGATGCAATGAGAAAGATACAAATAAAAAAACATTTCAATCGAAGAAACAGTTTCAAAAGAAAGCAGGAGACCATCTAAAAAAAGCTTGAGTCATCTGTGGGGTTGCTTCACACTCACACAGATTATGGATGTGTCTGGACTGCAGCACATGAAAGGCACTGCTAAAAGGCTTTAACAGATCTCTACGTGGAGATTTATCCCCTACCTCGGGCAAAGGCTTACTCAGAATAGAAAAGGAAGTTCAGGCAGTTCAGGAAAGAATACAATAAAAACGTTCTCAAACAAGATGAAGAAACGGAAAAATAGAATCCCATGATCTGGAAACGGGTGTGAGTTTATGGGTTTGTGGCCTTTTTTGTATTTATCATACTTGAAGTATAAGCACCATCTCTTTGCCTGAATCTCGAAGGCGGCAGAAGGATGCAGCAAAGTTCATCGTCAGCATGCGGTGACCCCAGTTTTACCTGCTGACGGATGAAGCTGTAAGTTCAGGTTCGGTAATGAGCGCGGTCAGACTTGTGAGCTACCTTGGCCCCCGAGGATCCTCTCTCCATTATTCATGAGTCCTCAGGTTGGACCCTGGGAACAAGCTGAGCGAGGCCCTGTGTCAATACGAAACACTGGCCGCCACAATGGGCTCTGCCTCCAACTACACTGTTGACAGACACCAACACAAAGGCGCTGAAAGGGGTCCCCCTCCGTTCTCACACACACCGAAGAATGAGTCAGTGTGCTGCTGGTCAGAGCTGTGTTTGTACAGTATATACGGCTTTTGTCCACGGCCACTGTTCTCCCATCAATGGGGCCTGAAGTGTTGATGAAAACCAGGAGGAAAGAACCTCTCTGTGGCTGCCAGCGAGAGTTCATGTTCATTAGATGGGCTCCACGCCTGCTGGACGGCACCTGTATGTACACAGAGGAACCCCGGGTGACAGAACAAGACGTAATCGGCTTATTGGTTCGGTAAACAACATTCCGAGATATACATCACGGCCCGACCTCTTCGACCAGCACATCATCGCAGCCTGTCATTGGAGTTAATGAATAATGAATGCTTGTGGACTGTGAAATCAAATATCGCAGCCATGTGACAGTCGCATTAAGATCCTCCTCCGAGGCAGATGCTTATTCCACTTTATGGTTTTTCATGATTACAGCTGATTTTGCATAACACATAAAGCACAGTTCGGCTAGGACAAAAGGGAGAATCCACCTTTTTAAAGGGCCGTCAAGTAAATCATATCACGGACAGTTTACTGAATAATAATAGAAATGTTTTAAAAGTTAGACGTATTGGGACAAAGCCTGGTGTCGTGGAGACTCGTGAAGCAAACAGAATGTTTTCTTTTGTGATCTCATCGTAGAATAAAAATGGGACCTCGGGGGAGATTTCACTGCAGCTATATACACTGTCAGCAGCTCCATTATATAACCAGAAGAGCTCGGCTGTTTCTGTTTGAGCTGTTTCTGTTCTGTGATAGAATACGAATGTTTTGGTGAGGTAAGGGGCTAAACGTCATCATCTCCAACAAAAGGCTTTTTATTTATTCCACCTGTTAATCCAGAGAAGGAATCACAGGCCATACGTTCATTTTCACTTTACAGACATCATTCATCTAATGCATAATATACAGCTTGCATGTCTCCTGGTGCAGGTATTTCCACCATTTTCTATTGAGCCTCACTACGTCTTTTTGTGTTCTGGCTTTTTTGCTTCAACAACCACTACACAATTTGCAGGCTGGTTTTATAAATGTTACTGTTTAATGAACAAACCTGTAAAGCTAACTGCATGTTTTCATTGCTCTGGCTTTTACAGAGAGGATTTAGATGAATAATGAATTGATTTATTAATGACAACTCATGTATTATACAGTGGTGTACTGAGTTTGTACTTGTTGACCCCAGAACGAATTGTCTTATTATATACAAACCTTGAGCTTGATTGGTATAAAACCTAGAGTAAAGAACAACACAAATTTGATCTTTTTAAATTTGGTATTTCTGGTTTTGTTTTGAATCCAATTCAACTTTAATTCAGTTGCTGAAAGGCATACTTAGGATTATGAGTTGCTCATGATTTCAAGTCCTATTGTAATGTGTTGCTGTTACCATTGGGGGGCAGTATATTGTATTTGGAAATCCTGTTACATTTGTGACAGGCAGCACTGCCAATGAAAAGAAGAAGAAAATAAGAAATTATAATAAAGTAAGTAATTGTAACACAACAATTTTTTAACGCTATACTTTTGCTAATTTTATCAAGCATTAAAATGCTTTACACATGTTCGAAAAAAAATCAAGTTTCAAAGAATTTCCATTAAAACATTTTGTTTCGAAAGTCTGCAACATTTTATCCCACAGAATAATAGTTCATCTGCTTACCGCTGGCGCCATCTACTGGTTAAAGTAAAGTACTCAGCCAAAGCAGGAGTGAAGTGTGGCAGCAGAGGGTATCACAGTATGTGTTTATTGTTTCATTTTAATAAATACTCCAGAAATATAAAGTCACTCATTTTCAACGAAACTTTCCAATGCTGTTGTGGCGAAATAAACAAGAACATTGACTGGTAACATTAGCTCAAGTTTTATTGTTGTAGTTGTCTTAATGAGTGAGTTTCACCTATATTTAGATTCCCGTAAAGTGGAGTAGGACTGAATTTAACTTCACGACCGAATAATCTGAAATTTTCTTTTTAATAGCTAACTGAGTAATTCATTGACCATGCACCCTATAGACTAACCATACACAAAATAATGTGTGTGCAGAAGGTTTGATGTGATTATTTATCAGGACTTATCCAAGCGGAACAGGAATGCTATGCATGTGTACAACAATGCCCCGTCCCCGTGGCTGCTGCAGGGACGTGGAGCTGTGGTTGTCGCAGCTCCTCCTGCAGCAGCTCCTCCTACAGCCTCACACCACCTCCCATCAGCTGATGTGAGTGCAGCTCTCTGCTCCATCGCCCCTGCAGTTCACGCTGAGGTCAGCAGAGTTAAACTCGCCATCTCAGCTCCCATCACAGAATCAGATTTCCAAGACGCACCCCCCCCTCCCTTCCCTAATCAGCCAGTTGCCGTGGCAACGGCAGCAGCGCTTGCTGCGGATTTGGAGGAGGCGGATCAGGCGCGTGCGCGGCCAGCCTTTAAATGTGACGTGTTCCGCGCGCGTCGGCCTCCTCCCTCGAGCTGCACCGCTGGAACGTGTTCGTGCCGCAGACCTGAGCCTGAACTCCTCCATCATGGTTGATCAGTTTGTTGGAACCTGGACTCTGTCCACCAGCGAGAACTTCGATGATTACATGAAGGCCATCGGTGAGATCGAGTCACGTAGTTAATGTTGTTATGATGATGTGTTGCATGGTTGTGGGTCCGCAGCAAGAAACTAGAAGAGTTAATGAACAGTTGCAATTTGACAAAATCGCATCAGTGTTAACGAGCCTGATTGTATCTAAGGTGTGGGCTTCGCCACCCGGCAGATGGGCAACATGGTGAAACCCAACCTGGTGATCAGCGTGGAGGCTGGAGTTGTTTCAATGAAGTCTGAGAGTACTTTCAAGAACACAGAGATCAAGTTCAAGCTCGACGAGGAGTTCGATGAGACCACAGCCGACGGACGGCAGACCAAGGTAGGTCCTGCTCCTCTGTGCTCCCTCTCCATCAGCCTCGTTTGAGGAGAAGAATCTCGTTTCTGATACTAAATCAAACGTGCTTTTCAGACCACCTTCAGTTTTGACAACGGCAAACTGGTGCAGAAACAGACGTGGGATGGAAAGACCACGACACTGGAGCGGGAGATTCAAGATGGAAAGCTGGCAGCTGTGAGTCATTGTATTGCTCCTATAGTTTGTAGGGTTTTCTGACCCTTGTGTGGATTTCTGACGGTTTACATTTTGTATCTTCTCCTTGAAGTGTAAGATTTCTAACATTTGAACCTTGTCTCCACAGAAATGCATCATGGAGGATGTTGTTGCACTGAGGACCTATGAGAAGGTTTAATTTGAGCCTCTGTTTCCACAACACCAAATGCACTGAGATTATGAAATAAAAAATCTGATCAGTGATACTTTCTGCATGAATAAGAGTTTCTTTGTTGGGATGCATGTGAGGTTGTGTGGGTTAAGCATTGGTCAGGGCCTGGCATGTCTATTTCTGCATAGTCAATGGATCACTTTACTCTTTCGGGTCTTTTCACTACAGACTTTGACTTCTCATAGAATGAAAAGCAGCTACTGATAATGACTGCTTTGTTAGGATTAGGTTTCCCAGTAAAATTGAACGCCAGGGTGGAAAACAGCATCACCCTGTGATTAAAGCAGCTTAATGGAATTTGGCGGTCTTTAATTTACACCGGTGCTTCTCCTGACTCTTTAAAGTCTGAAATAAATGTTCGGAGAATTTATTATGAAGTTTATTTGTTTTCAGAATTCCTGATTTGACTTTAAAGCAAAAGACATGATGCCACTAAAGGTCAAACAAATTAGAGGAGGGCTCGTTAGATATTTAACTTTAGAAATTGACCAGTGCAGACTTCAATCTGACAGTTGATCTCATGCTAATCTTTTAAAATGTATTTGAATACTAATGCAAGATACCAATTTCAAATCTTCTCCAGGCAAAAACTAGCATGTCCAGCATCTTGAAAGAAACCCCCTGACCGTTTCCAAGTCCTGCCTCTAATCTGAGTGGACACTGGGGGATTGCACAAAGGCCTTTTGTTCAAATAAGAAACAGCAGCATGTCCCCCATATCAGAGCAGCCCTCCTAATGACCAGGAGGTGGGAAGGCCAAATCCCTGCTTGGGGTTAGATCAGTGACCTCATTTGTACAAGGCCCCTTGTCTTGGATGCACAGACGTGGAGTTCAAGCAAGTGCACCTAATTTGTTTTAATTAGGGTCCTTTGGGGTAGGTGGTTTAGGCCCAAATCCTCCAAAGATTTCCAGGATTTAGTGAATGGCTTAGACCCTGGGTGGTGCTCAGGCAACAAAGAATACTGACTAATGAAAAGCTGAATCATTGTCTCGAGCGCCACTTGATATAAGACCATGCAGATAGACATTTCTTTAGGCTGGGGACAATGATACACACATTAAAGATTTGGCTTGGCTTTAGAAAGCTGGTCTCCTTTGAAATTGGTTCAAACACAATCGCACCATGACTGTGGGCTGATGGATTCACAGAAATGGTTCGAGTTTGTTTTTCTGAGAAGAGCCAGTGTACAAATACGGTATGAATAATTTTATTGTTTTAGTATTAAACACACCAATTGGTTATCATTTAATTAATAACACGGCAAACACTCAAAAGATTGCCCCAGATCATATCTGTTTAAGTCTGGCCATCAGAGGGCCTCAAACCAGCTATAATTGTTTTTCACTCCAGGCTGCAGTAATTGTCTAATCACTGGGCTAATCACTAATTGACAATAACCACTGCCGGAGGTGAACTCGTTCAGATATTAAATAATACAACATTATGAAACGTATTACTTCCTCATTTGAATGATTAGATCAGATGAACTTGATGACCCCATTGACAGATTCTCACTGCAGCATTCATTCAGCAGAAGTGCCCCCCCTGTGGCTGATTGAAGTAATTGCAGGGACTGAATGGACAGTACCACTATATCCTAATACGTAGGGGAGTCACATTTAGTCTTGAAATGGACATACGTGTCCTGGGACTTTGTCTGTCCCTAAAACCATACGGTTTATTTTTGTTTATTATTTCCCGAGGCAATCATATTTCTTTTAACAATTTTTTAAACAAGCTTAAAGTTTACTTCGCAGTTAACACGTCTTCGCCCAGATTATCCCGGAAGACGTTGTACGTGACGCTGCGCCATCATTAAACATGGCTGACGAGAAAAACACAAACATGGGAGTCGACAGAGGAGAGAGTAAACCAGGTTTGAGCAGAGCCGACCCGCTCAGAGAAGAAGCTCCTCGGAGAGCAGAGCACCGGGGCAAGATGGAGGGGGAGAGCCGCGCCACGGCGGAGTACTGCGAGCAGCTGCAGGCGTGGATGTGGCAGTACTACACCGGCTACGTGAACTGGCAGAGCTGGCTGGCAGCGTCAGCCATGTCCTGCCCTCAGTATTTACAGTCATCCGGCGGCACAGCGACGTCCTCCCTCGATTTAATGTCCCCGCACTGGTACAACAGTCCGTTTGCTCTCCCGTTGTCGCCTTACCCAGCGGCGGGGGCCTCGCCGAGCAGCGGCCGGGCAGGGGAGGCTGCAGGCGGGGCAGCAGCAGCTGGTCAGCCGCTGCAGCAGCCGCAGGAGAACGGAAACGTACCGAGACCAGGTATAAACCGCTGGGTACAGATGTCTGCTGGTTGTCTCAGTGTCAACATGTCTCAGTGTCAACATGTCTCAGTGTCAACATGTTTCAGTGTCAACATGTCTCAGTGTCAACATGTCTCAGTGTCAACATGTCATAGTGTTAACTTGAAGCACGTTGAGTCTGTGCTCATCACTTGATATGCGCTTTAGAAAGAAACGTGACCAGACAACCACAGCTACTTCTCTACCAGTTGTCAGAGCATTCTACCAGAAGTCTGTGGACACCCCTGTCTGTTCCTTTGGCCTCATGGGTTGAGTTAGATATAACAACTTTACAGGAAAATGCCAATGGTCTGGTATATACAATCACATTGTAAACAGTAGTGTTGCTACATCTCTGTGGCCACAGTTTGAGTAAGGCCTTTCCTGTTTCACCATGAAAAGACATCCATGCACAATGAAGAAATGAGAGAGAGCCTGTGTGAAAGAACTCGAACCCAAACTCGACCACAGGCCTAAAGACTATCGTTAAGTTCAAGTTTAATGTTATTTCCAATCAAGTGAGTCCAAATACCTCCAGCTCATAGCCAGGGATATAATTATATCAACATCTTAATTCTCACATACACTACAAACTGTTTCCTGACTTACAATTCCAAACGGTGCAGTGTGTGTAAATGTCCCCCAGGTGAAGCCCTGCCAAATATCCTGAGAAACACTCAAAGGACGTTATGACCTCAGTAGCTGAAGGTAGTTACGACACCTTTGGGATGAAGTGGAACACTTGACTGTGAGACACAGTTTATCACCCGAACCCTCCCGTGACTGAATGAGAGCGAATCTGTGCAGCCTGGATTCAAAGTCTTCATGAAAGCTTTTCCTAGAAGAGTGGAGCGTTTTGAATAACGGTGTCAACAATCGTATAGAGCCGTCACGTTGGGGTTTGTACTCATTTGACTTGAGCTTTCTCTTTGTCTGATTCTTCTCCCCAGGTCGAGAGTATAACATTCCTTCGCCTCTTCAGAGACTCCTGGCTGAGATGGTGGATTTCTTCATTTTGTTTTTCATCAAAGCAACCATCATCATTAGTATTATGCACCTCAGTGGAATCACGTGAGTACAATAAATTCAAGTCACGTCTGTCTTTTTAATTCATTTTGAAAAAAACGGTATTGCAACTCGAGATGCTCTTTGATTAAGTATCATTCACTTAGGGCACTTTCACACCTACCTGGTTTAGTCCCAACTGAAATAACAGGTCAAAAGAAGTGATCCTGATCTGGATCAAACTGAATCCTGACTTGGTTGCAGTGTGAAAAAGGGGCAGACGTGCCTCACAGCATTGCTTTTTGTCTTTTAACACCGTCAGATGCACTCTTGATTACTAACCAATCAATGTAAAGTATAGATCGACACGTATATACCATTTGTAGGTGATGACGACAGGAGTGTGTTATCCAAAACTCTTCAGTGTGCTCCTGAACTTTCAATTTGGAATCAAAACTGACAGGATCATATGTAAACGATATAACCAGGACAGACAATACAACCTCGGTTCATGTTGTTCAACCTCACAACATATGTCTTTTTCCCTTCAGGGATGTTTCCAAGTTTGCAATGCATTTCATCGTGGAAGAAATAGATGAGGACACATCGATGGAGGAGCTACAGAAAATGATGCTTGTGGCCCTTGTGTACCGGATATTAGTGTGTTTCTATGAGGTGAGCACTCATAAACTCTATTCTAAAGCATGTAATGTGAGACAATACAGTGGTCACAGCCTCAACTATTTAATCTTCCTCTAGATAATGTTCAATAGTATTCAATCTCCTCCATGTTTCCCTCTCCAGGTCGTGTGTATCTGGGGAGCAGGAGGAGCCACTCCAGGGAAGTTTCTCGTTGGACTCAGGGTCGTTACATGTGACTCATCAGTTCTGGTTCAGCCTAACAGGGTGCACGTAGTGCCAGCAACTAACGTCTCTCTGACTGCGTGAGTAGTTCATTTTTAATATTGTCCTACAGCAGTTTAATAATAAATAAAACCAGCCTCACATCTTGTACTGTAACCACCGTCTCTGTGTCCCTCGACAGATCAACCGTCAGAGCCTTGAACAAGAACTTTTCTATCGCCTTCTTTTTCCCGGCCTTCATCACACTTCTGTTCTTTCAGCACAACCGGACTGTGTATGATATGGTAGCTGGTACAATAGTTGTCAAGCGCTCCAGGGCCAGATGACGCTGAAGAGCCCACATGAGAGCGGTACTGTGATGCTGAGCAGGCACTGTGTGAAGGTCTTTGAGAAAAGCCAGCAGAACTCCTCAGACGCGGCACTGTCCAGGTCTGACCACGCAGCAGCATCGAGGAGCTGGCAGAGATATTGATGCTCATCAATATGAACTATTTTACTTTCCTACAACATTGGTTAGGTCTGTCTTTGACACACACTGTATTTATGTCTACATGCCACTTTCAGAATTTGTTCCTGTGCCAAAGTATGTCTCCACCGAAGACAAGGAGACGCTCTTCAATAACTCAAGATTTGAGTTAATAACAGTGCAAACATGAGATTATTCCTGCAGTATAACTTTGCTTTGAAAACTGACACAAGAGTTGTGTACTCAGACTTCTGGAGTTGATGCCTCATGCTCAGCTGCTGTTAAACTCTGGTTTAAAGGGACATTTAAATTAATTGAAAGGAAAACCTGAGCACAAATACTTTTCATTCACACGCATGTGTGCGACTGAAAGAATAAATATGTATTATATATTTTATGTGATTAACCTTTTTTTTTGTTTTGCATTTAACAAGATTAAATGAAACCACCACTAATTACCTGCATGATGAGATGTCTTTCAGCTGTTTGTTGGATGTTTGGTAATTCTTAGGTTTTGATACTAATTCAGAGGCCACAGTGTTTTCTGAACTCAAAATGCATTGACTCATTAATGTTTCAATACAGTTTGCTTTATGTATGAGGGCATACTGGCATCAAAGAGAATTCAGACTCCTGCACCTTTTGCACACTTTTAGTCCAAGGAGGTTTTAATCAATGCTTGTTTTTGTTTGTTTGCTTGTTATTTTGCGAGGGGGTGGGTGGATCATCACCTCAGGAGAAACCCATTGAATTTTGATTCGGATCAGAGGGCGGATACAGGATTTCCCCTTTCTTTAACATTGTGTTTTTTATAATCTTCGTTCATTTCTCTAAGAAAAATTCATTAAATTCGATAAAGTAAAAAGCAGCCATTTCTAGGACAGATATTTATGACTGTTCACAATTTGGTTCAGATCCATATACAAAGCATCTAGTGAATTTATATGTGGTTTCATAAGGGCACCGTTGGGCCTTGGCAGGACTATGAACTCTACTCAGTGTCTATCCAGTTGTATGTGGCTTTCCTTCCATATCTCTACACTCAGTAATCCATGATGAAAACGTGAAACACTGAAGTCAAAGTCCGTTCCAAGATACTTGGTCCCTCTGGCAGCAATTACAGCCTCAAGTCTTCTTGGGTAACTCTACAAACTTGTCTCGTCTAGATTTGTAAAGCTAGTTTCATTCCTACCTGCAGATCCTCTCAGGCTCCGTCTGAGTGGATGAGAAGTGTCTGAAGTGCCGTCCTCATGTTTAGGTTTCGGCTTCATCTGGGCCACTCAAGGACAGACACAGACTTGTCCCCAGAGCCAGTACAGTGTTGTCTTGGGTTTACGCTTTGGATTGTTATTGTTCGGAGGGTGAATCAGCCACAGTCTCAGGTTGTTGCACTCTGGAGGAATCTTTCTATGAACCCATTCTTCTGATTTATCTATTTGATCTTTTCAGAGAAAAGGAAATTCTAAAAAAAAAACATAAAAGTAATCATTGTCTTCTTGCTTGCTTGAGTTTGGCTCCACCTAGTGTATACAAGTTGATCAAATACACATTGTCAGATGATGTACCAAGGAGGATAAGTCCACTGCATTGTTATATATCCTCCTTTATCATCACAGAAAATCAACCACGTAATCCTTCGTGGACATGAATAATTCTTTACTAAATATAAGAAAAGCTCAAACTGTTCCACTGGTTTTTAAGCAGGTCTACTCTTTTTTTTTTTTTTTTTTTTTTCTCTCTCTCCAGTTTTCTGTCAGGTCCCATGTACTTTGGGACTGTGGAAGCTCCAGTTGTTGGCGAGTGTTGACGCGGTGATTGTGTTAGACCCACTAAGTGGCAGCTTCAGCTGACAGCCACAGATGGTGCTAGCAGATTACAGTGACCTCCCCCCACATGCTGCTGCCATGCACCATGCCATTACTGTAGGTAATGGAATAATATATCTCATTGACGTGAAGAGCTTTACCGGGGACCAGAAAAAAATGTAGGCACACACTACCCGCCAGCATAACTGTACTGTTTAGTGATGAGTGTGGCTCATATACAACACAGTCTATTGGCAAAGCCTCATTTAGAGTTGAGGCATGTTCGTAATGTGTTTTTGTATCAATAGACTCTGGATCGCTTCCAAAGACAACGTGCACGAGGAAGAAATAAGAGAAACCTTTTACCAGAATTTATGACAAAACTGTATTAAACTACTTTATCTTACTACAAATGCTCAGCCCCTTTAGGGAATAAATCAATGCCAGTCAGTTATTAATCAAACTATTTAATACAATTAAAGAAAGTAAATTCATTTAGCTATAAATAAGAGTCCCAATGTGGCTCTGATAATGGCAGGGCTAGAATTGATTCCTGCCGTAATGACTTTACAAAAATCTAATATTATCCAAGACTTACAATGACATTAGTCTACTCTTCAATTCACACTGTCCGTGGTTTGATGGCAAGCTTGATAAATCGTGTTCCTATGCTGACACAT
Organism: Pleuronectes platessa; assembly: GCF_947347685.1. Lineage (NCBI taxonomy): Eukaryota > Metazoa > Chordata > Actinopteri > Pleuronectiformes > Pleuronectidae > Pleuronectes > Pleuronectes platessa. Next base: position 13,931,994 of record NC_070635.1, on the reverse strand, counting down.
GGCGCGCCATACGCTATGGAGCTGGTGAAGAGTCCAGCAGGCAGCATGGAGGACTCACAGCTCTCTCTGACGTGTGTGTATGTGTGTGTGTGTGTGTGTGTGTGTGTGTGTGTGTGTGTGTGTGTGTGTGAAGAGCTACGTACAGTTCAGAGGAACGACCTACACAGTCTGGACAAAAAATATTCTCTGTTAACAACAAAGCGTGTGGCCTCAAATTCAATAAATGTTAAATGAGATTCCAAAAAGACAGCTGATGGCAACCCACACACACACAGACACACTCACACGTACATGCACAGACACACACAGCAGGCTCCAGGTGTTTGGAAGTCATGGAAAGGTGGCGTGGGGTGAAAAGCTGCTCACTGTTGTTGTCGTTTCTCCCACTGTGTCTGTGCCTGTTGGTTTTCCTCTCAAGTGGAGTCAGTAATTACAGGCTGCTGGGTTCTGGCTGAATGGAGAAAAGGGCTGCTGATGAAGAGCAGACGAATGCCCTCTCTGACACCAGGAATGCCACATGTGGGCAGCACATATTTATATATATATATATATACATTAATTTGAACACATACTTTCCTTTTTTGTCATTTTTCAAGGACTTCTAGGACACAACGTGCCATATGGACAGTAATAATCATAGAATGTACAGATGGACAACATTACAGCTTCAAAAAGTGATCGCCTCCTTGTGGCTGGCTGCAGTACAGGTCATAAACCCAGCCTCCTCCGGGTTAGTAGATAGGACATGGACCAAACTAAAAAGTCAGAGTACTAGTTGAATAATTTTTCTCCGAGATGGTATCTGTCCTCTTAAGTAGCTCTTGGATGTGGGCATTTTAACAGCTTGATGGATTTACAGCCTTTTATCATGTTTCTATAATGAGTACACTCATTTCTAACAGAGTGGACACATGAGTGTGTCTGATAAGTAAAAACAACTCTTTGACAGAATAGAACAATTACCTGTATCCCTTCATTTCAATGATCTAAAAATAGACATGACCATCAGGTGGGCACAAACTCACTGAAAAAAATTCATATCATTCTATCATGATATAACATTAGGTCTCTGGGTGTTCTCGGGTTTTTGAATACTGTTTTGCTTAAGGCAGCAAGAAGCTTGAGTTGTCAAGACAACCATGGTGGTAGCTTTGGTTACTATAGACAAATCCTGACTCTTGCTTTCTGTGTACAGTTATACAGTCAAACAGTTCTACAGTCAAACAGTTCTACAGTCAAACAGTTATACAGTCAAACAGTCAAACAGTCAAACAGTCAAACAATCAAACAGTTCTACAGTCAAACAGTTAAACAGTCAAACAGTTAAACAGTCAAACAGCTCTACAGTCAAACAGTTATACAGTCAAACAGTTCTACAGTCAAACAGCTCTACAGTCAAACAGTTCTACAGTCAAACAGTTAAACAGTCAAACAGTTCTACAGTCAAACAGTTCTACAGTCAAACAGTTAAACAGTCAAACAGTTCTACAGTCAAACAGTTATACAGTGAAACAGTTAAACAGTCAAACAGTTCTACAGTCAAACAGTTCTACAGTCAAACAGTTATAGAGTCAAACAGCTCTACAGTCAAACAGTTCTACAGTCAAACAGTTATACAGTCAAACAGTTCTACAGTCAAACAGTTATAGAGTCAAACAGCTCTACAGTCAAACAGTTCTACAGTCAAACAGCTCTACAGTCAAACAGTTAAACAGTTTCAGTTTGTTTAGTGGGAAATACGTGGACCAGCATATGTCTGTCTCCTGATTTCATCAAGAAAAAAAAAACTTTCTGCTTAGTCACTATAATCTTAAGAGACTGAATGAATGGTTGAACTTCACCGATTTTAACTTGGGACATGTAATATTTCCCTTGAATCAGCTGTATTATTAATTTATTGAAGTATCACATTACATTTTTGTTCGAATATAGTAATATCACCGAATATCCAAGCTGGAGGGAACATAACGCACTGTTTTCATTACCTTCACCAAGGACGTTATGTTTTCACCTGGTCCATTTGATTGCTTGTAAGGATGATTCGATTTTTTTTTTTTTTTAAATGTTATTAACATTGTAAGATTGAATTTCATTTGAATTTTCCACATGATAATTAATGGACCTTGATGAAAAAACCCATTCAGGCATATTCAGGGGAATGAGATGTAACATCGTGCACAGTTAGTTTCTGCTTGATTGACTTTAAGGACCTTCTTGGAGATACACGCTCTACTGAGTGCCTTAATTCCTCATGTATTGCTCTCTCTTTATCATTGTACTATAATTTCTTAATCAACAAATATCATTAAAAACAAGAGAAAAGGACTTTTTTGTGTCCAAAATTAATAAAATGAGATATTTCTTTTATCCACCTCTGAACTGTAGCTTGAGTGTGACAGAGGCCAGTCTACTGCCCTCTGTTGTGTGAACCTGGTACTGAACCTACATGTTTGTGGCTTTCACTGAGGTCAGTGAGGTCATTTCAGAAATGTTCCGGTTTCTTGCTCCATGTACAGCTGATAAAAAAGCATGTGTCTGTGTTGAGAACTTTTAACTTTTGCCCCATAATGACTGATGTTCTATTAATAAATGTAACCGATCATATTACACAGGAAGTTTTTCCTCATTTGTCTTTCCTGTCAAACCCTAGTGAACGTCTTTGGAAACTATGATTAAAAACCAACACCTACTTTGTTTCCTGTCTGCATACTGTGCTCGTGGTAGTTTTTTCTCTCCACTGTTTGGTGTCTTTTTGATTCATTTGGTTCATGTGTTCTACCCAGTTCCTTCTGTGCCTGAATTCCTCCTCCACAGATCACTCCCACCCAATCCTTCAGTTGCCGATAGTATGTTCCGGAGATGTGCGTAAGCAGTGGCCTGCTATTTTCAGCAGAATGAAAAAAGTCTTGGCACTTGGACTCGGATGAAATCTGTTTTGTTCTGGTAAATTTGGCTTTCACCGAATGCACGGTATGAGACAGAGTTACCGAATTCATCTTAATGGTGTCCTGTGGTTAACACCACGACCATTTGGCTGAGACGCATGGTTTCTTGACTCATCTGGTTGCTGTCTATCATAAGTAATCGGTTTTCCATAGCAACAGGGATAGAAAAAATCTCTCTTGTGCATTAATCATTTTAATTGAACAGGTTGATGGAGTGATTTTCAGTCTGCTCCTCCACACCGAGCAGCCACGGAATCAACCATGAATCACATTACACTCTTAAAGGTCTTGTAGGAAAAATATTCAGGCCCCTGAGTTGCTGTTTCAATCTTTAGACATTTAATCCAAGGACTCTGCTCAAGGTCACTTTGAACTTTTGACTCCATTCAACAATCCCTCCGTTGGAATTAAGCTTCAAGTTCACTGCCAATCCCTTCAAGATTGTAAGGCTCATGTGCATTATATTTACAGATGAAAACAGTCAGATTGAGTTGATAACATAAACACAGAATATTTATTGATGCGCGTGCACCCGGAGAGGTGAGGTCAGTATCACCTGCCTTCTGGATTCGCTGTCCCCCCTGCTCTTTTCACGAGCCGCTGAATTCACTGGCTTTCAATAGGCTCTTTCAGTGTGTCATGCTACACCACCATTGAGCTACAGCCACGTTGCCACCCATCTTTCTTAATGGGGACTGGAGCTGTGGAGCTGCCTTGTTGCCATGGCAGCAGGCGCTTTCACATTCTCCCCACATAGCGTGGAGTGTGCATGTTGTTCCCTCCGAACTGGAGCGCGCCACCGTGCAGACAGGTCTGCTCTGAGACAGCGCCGAGCCGGGGCTGTTTACCTCCCGCTCTGATACCAGATTCCCTCTAAATCCCACCACCCACACTCCACTTTCCATTCTCCTCAGTACTAATGCATAGTGTTCTGCAGCGGCCGCTCACACACACACTGAACTTTGCTCCAACATGGACTTTTTAACACATTTTCTTCCAGCCTGGTAAGTGCAGCTGTGGCTCAGGAGTGGGTTGTCTACCAATCACAGTGATGGCCGTTCAACACCCACCTCCACCTGTCACCGTGTGCTCGGAGCAAATCCCACACGGAAGCCCAAATTGCTTCCAATAGTTGGCAGCTTGATATCATTGGTGTGTGTGTGGACAGGTAAATAATACTCAGATTGGAAATGCTTGGATAGAAACCCTTTATAAAATATGGCCAGACATAGTTCAGTTTTCATTAAAGGTCTATCACCTATATATGAAAGAGTTTTCTGTTTAATTTGATCAGTTTATATCTGATATAATGTCTTTGAAAGATGTGCAGTTATTTCAAAATTTCACTTAAAAATAACCTATTTTGTTGATTTTCCAAGTGATATAAGTTAATACACCCCCCCCCCCTGCAGCAAACCAACATTAAAATGAGGCTTTAGTTCAAGTGTTGATGCCGTAACCTTCTCTTTAGAACCCGTGTGTTGTCTTTAGTAATTCACAGCTGATCACATTTGCAGAGATGATAAAGTCTGTGACTCTCCAAACCTGGTGGTAAAACTCAACGACCTCTGAGCAACAGACTGAGGAACTGAAAATGAAGCTAATTGAAGCCTTCAAAGCAGAGGGGGCTATAAAAGAGATCAAAGTGCTTCCGGCTGGAAGTTTACACTGTCCGAACTGTCGTTAAGAGACCGTTGAAATATGGAGGTCAAGATGAAATAAAACAGCATGTCTGCCAGGCAGCAAGGCAAAAGCAACCCCCCCCACTCGACTGTGAAGGGGCTGCAGGAGGGTTTATTGGACACAGGAGTGCACAGACAGGGTCTGCGTGGAAGAGTCATTAGAGGAAAACGTCACCTCTGAACTCACAAGACAAAAGTCAGCATGTGAAGTATGACCAACATCTGGATAAACCCGAGAGTCTTTTTTAGAACAACTGCTGAGGAGAGATGGAGTTGGACACATGGCGGGGGGGTGACCATGCCTCCTGCCCAAAGTTTTGCACACCATAAATACTTTTTCACATATTATTTCTGCTGTGCTCTCTTTTAGTTTCTTACATGAAAAGGTGCATTTCAACATTTTAGGAAAAGCTCATCTTTAAATGAATGTTTGATGCTGGGTACTTTCCTGTGAAATCTTGGCATCAACCTGTAGCCTGCGTGTTAAAGCTTTTATTTCCTTCCTCTTTCCTGTGACAACATGGGCTGGGTACTTTGATGTGTATGCCACAATGCAAATATTGATAAATCTATTGAGCTATGAGCTTTTCATTGCCATCAGCGGTATAGGTCAACTGTTATGGTTTGATGAGCTATTTCAAGTTTTTAAATTGTGTTAAAAAAAACCTCTCCAGAACTTCCCCCTTCTGTGAGGGGGAAGATGGTTCAGTCCACCCAGGATTCAACTTGTGTTTACTCCATCCCAGATCACAATATTTCTGTTGATGCTGAGAACTTCAGGTGAGTTTAAAAGCATCTATGACATTTAAAAATAAAAACGTATTAGGTAATGAACAGTTTTGAATTATCATACTAAAACAATAAAACTTGTTATATGCTATATCCTGTTTATTTATAATAATCAGCTACACTGCTAATTAATTTCAGAACATTGCTCTTTGCTTGAGATGGAACCAGAGACAGTTGGTCTGACTGGTGAGTCCATTTTCTTTCAATAAGGTATGTAATACAATATAAATTAATTAATTAATACAATAATTATAATTGATATCATGATTTTATTGATTTATTGATAATGGTTTGGAGTATGAAATGTATAAGAGTAAAACATATATTGCTTCTGCTGCCTGAAAAATTGCAAGAAAGAGGAACTGATCGTTCAAATAGCTCTTTTAATTATTAAAAATCGTATTTCAAGTTATTTTCTATCAATCAAAGCAATTAATCAATCAAACAAATGTAATGGTATTTTTAACCAGTATTTTAAATGCCATTTTATACTTTTACTTTTCTACAACACTCTGGTTTAAGTATTTACACTATACTACAATAAACAGCTCAAGCTATTTGCCACAATTGATAAACTGATCAAATATGATGCATTGTTATTATATAAAGGTCCTGCTTACCCAAACAGTCATTTGATACAACTACTAATTACATTTTGATAATAATACTTTCGTAGTTTTTACTTACGTGCAACTTTGAATATGGACTATGATTTATTATAGAGTATTCTTTCATCGTAGTACTTCTATTTTAGTGAAGGATCTGAGTGTTTCCTTCACCCGTGTCATTACATATGTAAGTAGTATGGGTGAAAAGGTCAGAATGTTCCAGGGAGTGTTTGTAAAATCATGACCGAGTTCATTAATGCAAACTATTGTGCAATCGTTCTATTTGCATGACAATTTGCATCACACATGCTTCCCTGTCCTCTGTGCGTGTGTAAGTGTGTGAGAGCACGAGTGTTACATGTCTGGACATGTCTGCTGCATGCGAGCCGGCTCACTTGGCCACAGCAGATGTCTGGTGTGGACGCACAACTGAACACTGGTAATGATGCTTGGATACATTTTCTTCTTTTCGTCCGACACCGAACAGTTCCAAGGTAACATGATTCATCTCTTCACAATTTGAGCTCTGTGAGATCATTGTTGAAAAAAAGTTCCCTCCGAACTTTGCAGCAGCTGCTCTCTCTCTGCTGAAGGCTGCTGTGTTCCAGTGCACGAGTATGAGAGGGCACCAAGAGGCAGGGTGTTGAAAAATGGAGGAATGTGAGCATAATGCAATTGTGGTTTGTAGAATGGCACTGTTGTAAGAACTGCATTACTACTAGTCCCACTTCTACTACTACTACTACTACTGCAATACGGTTACTCCTCAGTATATGGTTAATGTTTGTATGATCACATATCTTATTATAGTTTGGAGCTCTCCCTCTCATTACGTGTGCACCACATAGGAATGTAACACTTGAGGCACAGCCCTTAGTTGTGGTTGTGTGTGGGTGTGTGTGTGTTTGTGTGCTCAGAACAACAACAACAACTGGGCCGGTCAAACCCCTCTGTCAGGTTGGACCACAGAGAATCAGCGTCCAATAGATTCCAATAGCGTCTGTGAAGCTGTGAACAGAGATTATGCATATTCCTGATCTGTGCTGAAGACTTTCCCTGCACTTAAATCCAGGGGAACATCTTGGATTGAGCCACAAACCGATCAGATGTGACAACAGTCCCTCTCCGGATCTGAACATCTCTGCTCCGTGCACCTGGAGCTGGATTTGTGAGGAAAGCTTCTTTCAGCTCACTCGGCCGACATTAATTCTGACCTTCAACTTACAGTGAGTCATGTCAAGGCAAGGAAACAGCGGTCTCTTGTAGAGGGCTCCGTGTCTCACAGGGGGGCTCTGTCATGTTGCCTGTGCTGTGCAGGGGACTGTGTAGTTCATGAGGTTTGCATTGGCCTGGTAGCATCTTTGAAGAAATATGAGTCACAGTAAGAAGATGAGGCCGTAGCCCTCCTCGGCAGTAAAGACACCCGGCACATGTTTTTTTTTTGTGTGCCTCAGATGGAACAGCTGGGGAAACACACCAACTCACTTCAGTGGTTCAGCGAGTGCATGTGTGTGTGTTGGTTTTATGTAGTGTGTAGATCACATGTGCACTGGATTTATGTCTTTGTCTTCCAGCAGCTGTACGGGAGCTGGAGGATGAGCGGGTGCAGTAAAGGAGGAGGCTTGAGGGCAGCAGGGAGGCCACGGTGCCAAGTGTCAGTGCCGGAGGTGGGTGGGTTATCAGGAGAGAGATGGGGGAGGCATGGGGAGACCTTGGTGTGTGTGTGTAAGTGTGTCTGTGTGTGTGTGTGAATGTGTGAAGGGGGGGTTACTCCCAGTCACTTTGCAGCTGAGTAGAAGCCGAGGCTCTAATTGTAGGGCAGCTCGCAGGGCAGATTAGGAAGAGATTTGTCTCTGCAGGGAAAACGCATATGAAAATGAACAGGAACAAGGCCGTGCATTAAAACAGCTTTGACGCTCAAAAACACGCTGAACAATTTAATCCTCCGTGTGAGGGCACATGCAGTCAGCATCTACTCCTCTGTGTGTGTGTGTGTTTGTGTGTGTGTGTTTGTGTGCCAGCGTGAACATCCCACAGCTATTCACATTCATGCAGTATGTCTGTCTGAGCAAACCCTCTCCTCTGAATCTCCAGCTCTCCCTCCCTCACCCTCAGTCTGCTGCTCTCTCTCCCTCCACCTCCCTCCCTCTCTCTCTGTGTGAGCGTAGTCTGGGCTCTGAGCCAAGTGGAGTGTGTTTTTTTGAATGAATACCTGATGCGGCTGATGAGGCTGGCTGGGGGAGGAGCTGTGTCAGTGGAGTACTGAGAGAGAGAGAGAGAATCAGAGAGAGAGAGGAGGGAGGGAGGGAGGTAGAGAGGGAGAGAGAGAAGCAGCCAGGCAGAGAGGGAGCTGGCGGTCTGGTGGCCTTGCATAACACACGTTGGAGCAGCCTTTGCACGCAGGACTTGCAAGTGAGCCTGAGCAGTGGGAAGGGAGGGAGGGGGGGACTTCCTTCCACCGTCGGCCCCGCAGAGGCAGCGTCTAGCCCCGCAGAGCCGAGAGTCCAGAGAGGAGGGCAGAGCCGGAGCTGCTTACAACACAGGCTCCAGGAGAACCAGCACAAAGGAGAGATTCAGGAAGAGGAGTTCCTAGGAAACACGTCTCCTGCACACTCACACTCACACACACTCACTAAGAGGCAGGACGAATCTTTGGACATGCTCTGCAAGCAGTGGCTGTGGAGAGACTGGTGAGCTATTCTTAGTACTCTAACCAGAGGAGGGGAGGAGGGTGGGTCGTTCGTTTCTTCTGTTTTTCTTCTGGATCTGTGGTGATAGTAGGATTTGTGCTGCCCCCTGCTACTACACTCGTGCTCACTCTCACTGTCATTCCCCGAGCCCCTGGAGGAGGCTCCGGTCACAGCATCTGTCCACGGCCACATCTGCAGGACTCGGCCGGCATCGATCCCGGTGTGGCCGGAGGTGGCCGCGACCGCCCGCGAGCACATCTCACCCGCGCGTGTTTGTGCGGGACGTGCGAGTGTGTGGAGCAGAACTCTGGAGTCATTGTGGAGACAAACAGCCTGAACCCCCAGCGCCTGTTCTTACTGTCTGCTCCAGTCTGCCACCCGGCCGGTCCGCCTCTTAAAGGCACAGGCAGCTCTGTTGTGCAGGGAACGGGGCAGGAAAATGTCTCTTTCGGGTCTTGGGGGGGGGGGGCAGTGCTCCTGTGTTGGTGTGCTGTGTTGGTTGAGGCAGCTGTGTTGTAGAGTGAGTTGAGGTGAGGTCCTCTGAACCCCACCACACACACATGCCGTGCACGTACATGTCGTCCTCCACTACCACCCCCCCCTCCCCTTCATGCAAGAGCTTAGATTGATAATGATGTTTTTGTTTTCTATATATAGCCATTTGCTGTACAGTGTGTTCGCTGTGTGTCTGTTTTTTTCTTGCAGGGGGAAATGCATGACAGCGTTGACACCTGCAGCTCTGAAACCACAGGGTCGCCCGCCCGCATTATATGTTGTTGTGGGAATTTCTGCACAGAAGATGCATTTTGAAAGACAGTGTCACAGAATGATGTGGCTGCCTCTCCTCTCTGAGTCCTCCTGCTGCAGAGACACGCTGTTGCTATGAAGCCGCGGTTCAGCGTGAGGAGTAAATAGTGGGAGCGTGAGATTCAGGGAGGAGGGAGGTGGTGTTCGGGAGGGGGGGGGGGGGGGGGGGGGGTTGTTGCTGCGTAAAGAGAGAGGCGCTGCTGGGGGCCTCTCACCTGGAGACAACAGCAGAGAGGAGGCTGGGAGATACACGCCGATCCATTTCTGTGGTTTTTGTGCAGCCTCTTGTGTGGGCGTGTGAAAGAGGATCACTGACTCCTTCACCCCGTCTGAGCTGAAAAGCGTCAGTGTGTTGCACGGGAACAGAGAGCGTCCTGTCCCCCCCCCACCCATCCGTCCATGTCTCAGAGGTGACAGTCCGGAGACAGGGGACTGACTCAGTGTTCCCGTGCTGTCTGGTTCGCTGTGACATGTCTCGAAAGCTTGCCTTTGTTTCCTTCATAGTATCACACGAGCCGTATGTTTGTTTGTGTCAGTGTTCTAATAATAGTCTGAAGCTGGAAAATGTAGAGAGGCCTGTAGCTGCTGAGCCGTGCGTGTGTGTGTGTGTGTGTGTGTGTGTGTGTTTGTGTTTGTGCATGTGCTTTAGTGTGTGACCATGTGCAGAGAGCGCTGCGCACAGGTTAAATGAGGGAAGGAATTACACCTTCTATAGGAGCATCGTGTTTTATCTGTAGTCTGTGGGGTGTGTGTGTGTGTGTGTGTGCGTGTGCGTGTGTGTGTGTGTGTGTGTGGCGCCCGTGAACCAGGGCACGCCGGCTTTGTCTTCCAGTGCAGCTGGAATCAGAGGAGGTACTTGTGCTTCAGATGTGATGTCATTACAGTGTTGATACGGTGTTCCAGAGGTGGGGTGCACCGCTCCGCCTGTGCAGCAGCGGCTGTGTTGCTGGCCGGGGAACTCTAGGCGAGGAGGGGGGCTGCTATGGCGCTCTGATGCTGCGGGCGCTGCTCAATGTGGGTCAGGAGAAGCAGCACTCTGTCTTCCTCCCCGGTCCCCTATTCTTTCTCCCTCCTTTCCCTAATCTTCTTTCTATCCAAGCCGTCCCCCTTCCACCTCCCGCCCACGCCTTTTACTCCCTTTCCTCCTTCAACACAGTTCTGTCATCTTACATTTCTCCCACTCCTCCCCCTCACTCTCCTCTTCCCTCTCTGGGTTTCTGTTTCTCTCCAGCCCCGCTGCTCTCCTCCTTTGTTGCATCTTCCGGATCCACCAGGCTCTGTAGTCGTATACGGATGAATCGCACGGCTTGAGGTTTTTCGCCGCATTTGGATGCGGTGACCTTGTCAAAGCCATCCACAAACGTAGATGCATCTAATAGAAAAAAGACCAAGGTCGCCTTCTGGCTTTCCTCCCTCCCTCTGTCTTTATGTAACCTGTCTGCGGATGTCCGCTGTAGTGAACCTGCTCCTCAGTTAATATGAAAATACAGGTTTAGTGCTGTCTAATAGCCGGGCTCCACTCAATGGAATGTAGAGGGAGAAAATGAATGGACGGTGTCATATACACACCATCTCCGTAGCGCCTCTGGCTAATGAACAACTCAGAGTCCCGTGCATTGACCCACAGATAAGCCTGCAGGACACAGCAGTCAATCAAATAAAGAAGCCGTGAAAAAAAATGACCTCATGGGAACGGAGAGGCTGCATGTTAATGCTACTGAATCAATGGATGCACTGCATGTTGTCGTTGTTTACTTGTGTGTACACATTTTAGAGCTACTGCATGTGTCTATGCATGCTTAAAAATGGAGTGCATGACTCTTCATGTTGGAAAAGCCTTGCAGTCAAACATTGACAGTGGCTACGAGACATTTCAGTACCTTTAACCAACACGCCCTCCATGCATCAGACTTTCCTGTAACCTCTCTCCTGGTTTGTCGTGCACTTATTCCCTTGAACCTGGAAACAAACGGAGTGCAGCGGACAGCCTTGGCAAAATATTTTCATGCACTATGAAAGAGCCCCTTTGCACTTCTGGCAGAATGTTCTCTAATCAAACTTCAAGCCATATTGTTTTCACTTCATTCCTCCAGTGTGTCCATTGACCCACAGTTCCTGTCAGGAGGTGGATGTTATATGTATAGTTGCCCCACTGCCTCAACACGAGGCCTGGGACTGTTAAAACAAAGAATAAAGCCTGAGCTCCTCTGAGGCTGTTACTCTGCGCTGTTATCCTTTCCCTCTGCTCTGCTTTCTGTCCCCTAGAGCAAGATAACAGCCAACAGCAATGCTCATACACTTACCCTGTACACATGGGTACACACACACACACACACACACACACACACACACACACACACACACACACACACGCGCACACACTGCAGCCCAGGAAACTCCTGCCTGGTGTTGGAAACATGAAAGAGATGTTTCCTTGTTATGTAAATGATGACACACAGCCCTGCACTGTACTTCTCATGTGTCGTACGTCATTACTCATGCAAAGGGCTGGTCGAGTTTTGACAGATTAGTCCATGCAGATCCTCAGAGGTCATCTCTACATGTTGATCTTGGAGAGGCCTACGTGTTGCGTTCCAGTTCATTAGAAAAACACAAATCTGACTGACGCAGTAGTTATGCAAAGGTACCACCTTGTGGCAAAACAAAGAACATCATGAAATCTTTCTAAGGTTGTGTTATGGTGTTTTGCATTTGGAACAGTTTGGGATTATTCATTTATATGAATAGAGTTTTGATTTCATTTGCACATCATCTGAGTGTCTGATTCGAGCTTCTCTCTGCCATCAGATTGCTGCCGACATCGTGGAAGAGGTGGATCGGTCAGAGATGATTCCCCATGAAGTCTATGGAGCTCATGTTGGGAGCTGGACTGACTCTGTCTTCTCTGGTGTGAGACCTGGAGCCGTCTACCAGTGAAAACAAAGCGAGCCGGAGCCACACAGTGCACAGGGAGGCCAGCCCCCCTCGCACAACCACTGAGGGCTGGTGAAAGAGAGGAAGTCTCCGAGGAGCTTACAAGTAGCACAAGGGATTATTAAAACCGCGGTGGCACAATGAAATCTAACCAAGAGCGAAGTAACGGATGCCTGCCTCCTAAGAAGCGTGAGATCCTGGCTCTGGAGCAGAGGCCAGTGGTCGTAGCCACAGCTACACCCCCAGCAGCAGTGGTGCCCCATAGTCCCCACACAGAGAACTTAGCGTGGTTGGCAAGTGTAGCTAGTGAACGTTGCAGGTCTCGGGACGCAGAGAGCCCAAGATGTCTCATCTCCTCCCCTTCTCCTTCCATGTCTGCACCTTCCTCAGCCCCCCCTCTGTCCACAGTGCCCCTGGCCTCTCTGCCTACAGTTTACTCCACAGCCCTCCCCCAGCAGGGCGGCACTATCCAGTTTGCTCAGCTGGGACCCAACGTTCAGTTCATCAGCTCCGGGCCTTATGCCGGCTACATCTCCTCTCACATCATCTCCACAAATTCTGGCTCTCTGCCTAACAGCTCCACCATAGTCGGACAGCGTTCTCACCTGGATGGATACACCACTGCCCTCGTCTCCCCCAGCAACAAAGGGGAGCAGCACTTTCAAATAGGCCTCTCCCCCTCAGAATTGACGCCTGTGTCGCTCCCAAGCTCTCCCCAAGTCACCAGCCAGTACATCCATCTGGACAGCAGAACACCTCTGACCGTCAGCGGAAATGCCGTCAATTCACCCGGAGCCCACCTCCAGCTCCACCCTCACTCAGCCGTCCTCCCACAAACACTTACCCTCACTCCCTCCCAGTTGGTGGTTCAGTATGCAGATGGCTCCATTGGAAAGAAGCCAGAGGGGCATGCTAAGGGTCTACTGAATGGGGAAATGGAGCTGGTCAAGCAGGCAAAAGCCCACAGTCATCAAGCAAACCATCACCAGGTCCAGAGCTATGAGGCCAGACATATCCTTCTGCCTGCGGACTATGGCCAAAACCCCACAGGACTCCAGACCTCCTTGGTGCTGGTGGCTCAGCCCAACCACGGAGAGGAACATGACGCTGGCTCAAATAAGATCTCCTTAGTCCAGACTGAGAAGGGAGGCATCTGCTTGGGGAAACCAATGTCCAGGTCCTCCTCTTTCACCTCCTTCTCTTCCTCAGAGTTGATGAAGTCTGTTGCTCCTCATACAGTCATCCAGACCACTCTGCCCTCAGAGGAGCTCCCAGTCAGCCTATATTCCTCTACACAGTCACCTATCATTGGTTATATCACCAGTGCAAACCAGCATGCTGTCAGCTACCATGCGGCGCTGCCCCAGCACCTGGTGATCCCGAGTGGCCAGTCCCTCTTCATCCCGGTCAGCGGCACCAATAACGGCATAGAAATGGAGGTCAGTCGTACTGTCAGTGCCCTGACTGCTACCACTACCCCTCAAATATCCACCGCCATGCCGCATGCATATTTAGCCACAGCCTTGTCCAGGTGTGAGGCACTTGGGCAAGATGGACATCAGCCACCCCCTGCTGTCACTCATGCTCCAGTGCTGCCAGTCCTGCCCTCAAACCCGGCACCAGCAGTATTTGCAGCTCCCTCTCCGTCTCCTGCTCCCCCTCCTGCTCCTGTCCCAACCCCAGCCCCTGTTTCCATCCAAGCCTCCCCCTCCATTTCCTCCTCCTCCTCTCCTGTGGCGCTCCCTCCATTCTTCATGCGAGGCTCCATCATCCAGCTAGCTGACGGGGAGCTGAAGCGTGTGGAGGACCTAAAGACAGAGGACTTCATCCAGAGTGCTGAGATTAGCAGCGAGCTGAAGATCGACTCCAGCACTGTTGAGCGCATTGACAGTGGGCAAAGCCCCAATGCTGTGGTCATTCAGTTTTCTGTGGGCGAGCTCAAAGCTCAGGTGAGATATTCAGATTTATTTGACTTCAGGGAAATCATCTTGTAGGTTTTGTGGTTGCCAGGGGGGGGATATGCCATCTTCAGGCGACTCTTGTAAATCCGTCTCTCAGTCTGTGTTTTGCAGAGAGTTGACAGTGTATGTTGTGCTCCTCTCCAGGTGTGCGTGGAGGTGCTGTTGGAGTACCCCTTCTTCGTGTTTGGTCAGGGCTGGTCGTCCTGCTGCCCCGACCGGACCACCCAGCTGTTTGAGCTGTCCTGCGCCAAGCTGTGCGTGGGCGATGTGTGCGTGTCGCTGACCCTCCGCAGCTTGAGGAATGGTTCGGCGACAGACGGCCATGCTTTGGCGGCCAAGCTGAAGACGAGTCACCTCTCTGACTACTGCCAGAGTGTGGAGGCCACTGTCAGAAACAGTTTGAGCCCCAACGCAGGCGGCAACAGTGGCCTCCTAATGAAGGCGTCCAGTGGAGAGACGCTGGAGAGGAAACAGGTTGCTGGACCAGGACTGGGACTAGTTGCAGGGTCCGCAGACGGGATCTACGGAGCTGGACGGGTGCTGACAGTCTCAGGGACTGGAGAAGTAAGACAGGAATCAGTGAAAACAGACATGCCTGCTCTTACCAAACAGTGTGATCTAGAGCGACCCGCCACCCGCAAGAGGCGCTGGTCGGCTCCGGAGAGAGACCAGACTGAGAGAGCCGAGGACGAGCCTCCTCCGACTCTGCCCAGACCCTCCTTCGTCCCTCATGAGGTTAAAATCAGCATAGAGGGCCACTCCAGCGCTGGGAGCGAACGCTTCTTGAGCAGAAGAGTAGACTGTTAAGAGGACTTTAATGAATTTTAAATTCCTGTGGTTTGCTTTGTGTTTCCCCCGCCTCTCTTCTCTCTATCCAGACTACTGTAATATAGACAGAGTTTACACAGTATTTACATGTTTTCTTTCACCTACATCTGATATCCACGATGAAGTACGGTAGCGCCCCTTCATAGCGTGGTATCACACATGAGATCAGTGCAATCAATGCTGAAAGCAAAAACGAATGCAGCATGAATGTTGAGTATGAATGGCATGAGTCGCCCGAGAGACATTTCACTCTTGTGTCATGTGGCTCAAACCCGTTGAGTGCAGTACCGTTAAACATTTCTGTCTTCACGCGAACGAGCACAGACCCCGATGTCAGCTTGTAGAAAGTGGGTAACCATATTTTTGTTTTGTGTTTGGTTTGAAGTGTTGTTAATGAGTCGAAGAGAGACCCACGGTGTTTCTGTGACAACACTCCATCATCATGACCTGTGATTTATGCTGCCTTTGTGCATCTGATGAAGTTTTGATTTCTCTTCTATCACTGCAGTTTCTTTTATTTTCACACCATGACAGATGTGTGCTACCACCGTCGGCTTGTGTCACCTGTCTCCATGAGTGTGTGTTTTATGGGTTTTCCTGAAGCTGTCCAACAGAGCACAGGAGTCAGGTGTGTGTGTGTGTATGTGTGTGTGTGTGTGTGTGTGTGTGTGTGTGTGTGTGTGTGTGTGTGTGTGTGTTTTTGTGTCGCTGTGAGTTCTGTTGTCAGTGCAGCCTTCAAATACAGAAATGGAAAAAGGCCTGAATGTAAACCACTGAATTTGTCCTCAAAACTAACTCATGAAGTCACTCATGTGCTTTGTGCTGCACCAGTGATGAACACGCTGAGAACTTGGCACCAGTGCTTTTCAATACGCGGGTGACAGCATGCGCACATGAGTGCATTCCTCTGTCAACTACACCTTGATATTTTGCTAATTTCTGATGATTCCTTCCGACCTTCACACTGGCTGCCTCGCGCAGCATTTCACACAAATGTACAAAAAGGGAAAATTCTGTCTCATACCTCTGAAAGAACTTTTTAGCCAGTCTTTGTGTGGCTTCTGCCCTCACACTGCAGTATAAACCCAGTTGGCCAAACTGGATACTCAAATTAATTGATTTTTAATTTTTTTAGCCAATGTGGGCAGCGCAGTAAATGACGTATTGTTACTTTTTCAAACCCGATGACAAGCAGACACAACGAGCATCATTAGCATTCATCGTTCTCCTGGGGCCTTGATTCCAGCAGCATGATGAGTCTGATGACGTCCAGCTCATCTTCGTTTTGGTCCCGCGGGAGAAATATCGGTCTCTAACGTTAGTGAAGTCTCCATCATTTTTAGAGCTTCTGTACTGAAACCTATAAAAGGAGGTAACGAGAGCATCTTTGTTGCCCTGAGGGGAACTGTAGAGTTTGCTAATCGACCACCACGAGCGACCCCCTTCCACATTCCACAGAACCACCTGATCCTATGTCAGTATATTATTTGTAAAATATTGAGCAACTTAAAATGCAACTACACCATAAGATAAAACATAATATCTATATAATATTGACTTATTGATGGGAACGTGGTACCTTCCCACTCCACAGATGGATCCTGTTGATTTCTATGGCCTTAGATACAATATATAATCTACCTGGTTCGCAGCAGCACATGTTTTTTAAGAGTTTTTAACCATTAAAACCTGTTTTCCTCAATGATGATATGTCCACACCTGGTCTATCGTCTTTGGGTTAGTCGATTTCTCAGAGTAGAGCCAAAATAAAAATGCTACAGTCCATACTCAGGAACAGTGTGTGTGTGTGTCTGTGTGTGTGTATGGTGCGTTAATGTGTGTGTCCCCATGTGTATGTTCTGAGCAGCAGCACTTTGATGAAGCATCCAGCAGGATGGTGGTGATGGCCCTGTTTCTTATCCACGAGAGAAATTGAGAAAGAATAAAATGACTGTTTGACATCACCGTATGTCCGACAGGTTCACTATTGAGAGGAAACTATATTCTGCTGGGACGAAGAATGTAAACACACGTCGTGCAAAACTATCTCAACTTTATTTTTGATGACGTATAATAGAGCTACTATTCAGAGGGCGACGCAGAGAGTTGTAGAGCTAACTATAGCCGGCAGGTGTTGATCATGTACAGTGAGTTGTATCTAGAATGTGTACAGTGTGTGTGTGTATAGATATTCTAACCCTTATGTAGCTTATGTACTGTATGTGCCACAGCGCCTCCTTTTTCAATCATTCCATTAACTCTCCAACAACAAGTGGTACTTTGTTTTTTTTCTAGTCAGTTCAGGTGTTGATCCAATGTTCATGAATGTGCAAAACTCGTCAACACTATTCAACCTCCTCACAGTTCCTCCGACTTGCACACCGTAACGTACAGTTTGTGTGGATGTGAGCTGCAGTTCTCCTGATGATAGCCATGGACCTTTTAGAGTACCTGAAAGGTGTTTTCTTGTAAACCCAGCTACCGACTGTTCTCGTCTGCTTGTGTCCGACTGCTCAGGCTTACCACTGCCCAGTGACTGTTTTCTCTGACGAGACTGCGTGCTCTTATATCATCACTGTTACAAAGTCGAGCTACTGTTTCATTCTTTGTCTCTGTAGCCATTCGTCCCTCTGTAAACTTGATCCTTTTTTAAATTTCCTAACAGAAATGGGTATTTTTACAGATCTGAAGGGACATCTTGACGCAGACTCAGCTATGAAGTGTGGGATTGATGCTCTAAGGCAGAGATTGCTGTGACTCCAGGGTTTTCCTATTGTCAATTAATCTCATGAAAAAACTAAGACCAACAATGCATTAGTCAAACTTTTATCCCCCTCACTGTCTCAGTGGCACTCGAGCCCATTCAGCCCCACAGACGACATCATATCTTTAAAAACAGGTCACAGAAGTGTACTTAATTATTTTAAAGGCACAAGCTTACATCAAACAGCTCCAGGATTCGTTATGTTCCCTTGGCTAAACAACATCAAGGCCCATGTTCATGTTCCTGACTGATGACAATGGACTGTATTTTATATGGCTTATTGACCATTAAATGTGCTTCACAGTAAAGGATGCATCATACAGTCCTCCCATATTCAGCCCTTTTACTACACAGCTGTCAGAAATTCACTGTCACCTCAGGATGCAGACTGAAGAAGCCCGGGGATCAATCCACCAACCTTCTGGTTAGTGGACGATCCACTCGACCTGCTGGCCACAGCTGCCTCTTTCCTCAATTGTTTTCTCTTCTCCTCTTCCTTGTCTTTTTCTTGTCAATGTCAAATCAGAAGAGTAGAATGGATCAGGCCTCAGCTGCACAGACAATACCCTAGTTTGATTAGCTCATTGTTGGCTCTGGTCTTTTTATGGGGATTGTTGACATGATGAAAATATAAAATAATGCTTGGCTTATCATTTGCAGTCCCTGCACACCCGCACAGTTATTCCTGCTGGTTAGACCTCAGGTTGAATCTGGGAGGAGCTGTGCTAAATAAGATTGTCAATCACATTGTCCTACCCTGACAAGGACCAACAACAGTTAGGAGGCGGCTTCATTGAAAACAAATGTGTGGGTGAACCACAAACGTTTAGAGACGCCAATATCAGCCTGTTGGAAAAGCTTAGTAACCCCTGAAATTGCCTGAACTAGGCCCATTCAAATACAATTTTAAAGCCTTTCTAAATAACGTTGGACATGGTGTAAGCACTACCATGTGGTGATCTATGGAGTTGCACTTTGACATATAGGGTGGGGGTGTTTTAGTTAGTTACTAATACACATAAGTAATGTACAGCATGTCTGAGAGAAATCGTACACTAAACAGTACATCTCAGCGATTTGTAAATAGCCAAAGTCTTCCATTATAATGTTGGTATGACCTTTGTCGATAGTGGAGAAGATAAACACTGATCCCCATGTACAGACCTTTGAAGTGAAGTTCAAGAATACGTCATCGTTCATTTGACAGAATAAAGGATATCGCTTCACCTAAGACATTTTCTTTTGCACTATCTCAACAATCCAGGAAATTATGGGAGAAAAACACTTACAGAAAAAAAGGATTTTGTAATTTGGGTTTGTTTGCTGGATAAATCTAAGTTACAGTTTGTCCCACTATCGTACGTAGTAAGTATCAATAATGTTCCCTATTTTGATGGTGTTGAGGTTCGCTAGTCAGAAACTGTTAAATCTTTACTTCAAATGTTTCATTTTACATTTGATCAAATATATTCAAAGAAATAAACAGTCTAAAGAAAAACAAACAGCATTTCTCTTTTGTATTCTTTCCCAGGACGATCAGGGA
Organism: Pleuronectes platessa; assembly: GCF_947347685.1. Lineage (NCBI taxonomy): Eukaryota > Metazoa > Chordata > Actinopteri > Pleuronectiformes > Pleuronectidae > Pleuronectes > Pleuronectes platessa. The sequence continues at coordinate 13,912,443 of NC_070635.1, read as the reverse complement.
GGAGGGAGGTTTGGCAAGACTTTGTGAAAATGTGGTTTTCTTCATTGATGACTGTGAGGAATGCTTCCACTTGAGCTACATCTGATATGTCTGATAGTTTGTCTGATATAACATCTGATAATAGCTTCACCTACATTCTCCTGATCAGACCTTTCCCACAAGAAACACAATGAAAATGAACCAGCTCACACTTGGACAGACAAATTCTTATTTCTTATTTCTGTAAAAAAAAATCATGTTCATGTTTTGCCTTTTGTCGTTTGGTTAGCTAATAATAATCTATAAATTTTATACAGTATATAAAACACTAGTCATTATTTACCTTAAATCAAATTCACACATCTTAATTGTGAATATTGTCTATAATTATTGTATTTTATAGTGATAATTTCCCGATCACTTCCCTCTAAAACACATTGTGATGCAGACACACTGTACAAGGGGTCTACTTTGATAAAACCCACGGAAAAGAAGAGTTTGTCAGCATCCATCAAATGTTCAGGTGAACACAAACATCAGTTCCAGCCCAGAGGTCTGAAGGATCCAGCTGCTCCCTGCTGCTCAGTTATAAACTAATTTAAAGTAATCAGCAACATGTCTTTTATTATTATTGTATTGTCGAGCTGCTTTGCATGTGAAGTGTGTCCTACGATCTGTTTTGTGTGGCTCCCTTTTGTGCCTCAGATTACACTCATGTTCACACAGTTGAAGGGAAGAATAAATTACACATAAACCGCTTGCAGTGTGTTTTAAAATGATCTGGTTTCGTGGCTGCTCGGCTAATGAAGAATAATGCAAATTTGCAGTTTAATGTTTGTTTGGCTTCAAGAACAATATAATATTGTTAATGCTCCATTCATACCTTAAGGAACCGTGTAAACACAATTTAAACACAACTATGAGCTACCCCCCATGGATCCGATATACTATATGTTTGCAAATGTACATCCTTGCTTTATTGTTTATTGTTTTATTATTCTCTTATAGAGAGTCTAAATTATATACTGGATTGTTTACAGAGCTGATTAGAACGCTACATGTCTGTGTGCTCCCATGATACTTTTGCAATATTCTGTTCTTCCTTAAAATGCATAATCCCTGAGATTACTAGACATTAGTTTAGGGAGCTGTTAGACATATATGCATTTGAGAAACTACATTTCCCAAAAGCCTAGAGCCTGTGATGCTGTGAGCTCATGTGGTGGAAAGTCTGAGGCTTCAACACACAGAATTACATGAAGCGCCGACTTGAGAGACCAATGAAAGAGGACGTCTCAGAACAGAAAACACACTTAGAAAAAAAACTTAATACCCAAGATGTTGTAGCAACGCAAAGTCAATAACCCATTATGCATTATAGACCTAGTGTTGACTTGTGTTTATAAAGCAAGAAACTTGTATCACTGTAAAGTTGCAGCTGTAGGGAAATAAAGTCCGGCCACAGAGCACCTGGTGTAGACGCCCACATCGGTCAAATATCAAGCTCAACAAATTGCCTGAAGGCAAAGACTTGATTCCAGCTCCACAAAAACATTCTTGGGAATAGAAATTACAGGAGAACTTTCATATCAATCCTGTTTTTATAACTCCACATCAAATATCTACCGAAATCACCATCACCTGTAAGACAGTTTGAAGCTACTCTGACAAATATCCCAAACTCACTGCTCAACAATGTTCAACACTGAAATTACATCCTCACAGCTTTGTTCTTTTTATTATTGTTTTTATCATAACCTGATCTTTTCTGAAAATAAAACAACCACCACAGAGTTTGATTGAAGTACTCATCACAAGAGGTCGCTGTCCTGCCTCTTCTGCACATCTGTCAACCGCAGCAGTGGTTTATATCTACAGTGCACCGCCTGGGGGCGCAAGAGTGCTTCTGCCTAGGTGGAGACAGATTCTACAACAGCGGAATCGAAATCATTTTTCACACGAACACAAAACATGTTTAAATAGAACTAAATAAGATAATGCATATTCGTATACATGTATCCTGAACAGTGAAAAACTACTCTGTGCTATAAAAAAACTGATTTCTTGGTTGATAATAGGAATAATTAACCTCAATGATTTGCTTGGTCTGGGCGCAAAGCTACTATCAGTAAGAAAATATCATCACAGAGAAAAATTTTCATTTTCGATTTATTTCATTATTCTGTGCTCTATTCTTGCAACAAACGCAGGGTCTCTAACTTGAAGGCGAGGAGGAATATGTAAAGTCTGCTTTCCCAAACAAACCATTAATAATGAGAATGACCAATAAAACAACACTTTATTCTGGTACAAATAACAAATAGCACACAAGGTGGGTTTAAATTCCGGGTATAGTTGATGCACTCACACTTTGTTCTGCCTGAATGTGTGTGACATACTTTATTATCACATAAACAAACGACATTAAACAGACGCAGCTAAATGCTGTACAGTTGGCGCAGCGGTGCCTCAGATGGTCAACAGTGTGTTTTGGTTCCGGACTCTTTATCTTAACAGGTTTTGAAGTCTAATCGAATCCAAAGGAACAGACCACAGTAATAATAAGTTATTTATGTATTTGTCTCCTCACTCTGTTCTTCTTGAAATGTCATGTGGCTTAAATCACTCTAATCCGTTGCTTCTGCAATGCTCAAATCGAATATACACGTATATACATAAACAATGGAAACATTAAGCTCTGATAAAAATAATGCCAGTGTAAACAAGCTTCAGTATCACGCAACACCCAAATATTGCACATACATTCTTAAATATACACGTTAACTCTGTGCCTTTATATTTATGAATGCGGATCCTATGTATATGTGTGTGTACGTGTATGTGTGTGTACATTTGTGTGTGTAATCTGTACACAGCCTGCTCTGAAGAACCAGGATAAATTAAATTAGGTGGGGAAGGAATTCAATAAGTGAATGAAGGGCTCACACAAGAGGCACATAATAAACACACACACATATGAACAGTAACTGCACGCACACACACACGCACACGCACAAGCACACGCACACACACAAACACACAAACACACTCACACACTCACTCATTCACAAACAGACAAACACTCACAAAAGCACTTGTGCATAGACCTCATGTCTCTTTGTGCCTCGCTTACACAGACACGTGAAAACATTCAGAAACATTTAAAGCATTGCCCTCACAACAGAGTCCGTGCTGTCTTCAGTTCTGGTGCCTCATTGCGTTGGATAAACAATAGACATGTGTGTGTGATTGAGCCTGTTTAGTGTGTTTTGGTCCCGTTCTGTCTGCTTCCTTGTCCAAGCCGGAGCGGGGCTGCAGTCTTCCGTCTGTCCTTTTCAGTCAATGTCATAAATAGAGAGGCAGAAGATGTGCAGCCAAGGAATGTAGGGTCCAATGACTACAGATCTCAGATCTGATTTAAGTTACTCAGAAGGTGCACATCCCTCCCAAACCGCAGTCCTCCCTTCAGGGGCTGTCCTGCCTGGACTTAGGCGTCCCCTGTTTTATCCGACGTCAGCTGCTCCTGGTCAGAGACGTTGTCGTCAGTTGGCGGCCGCGCCCGGTCAAAGAAGCCACACTGAGGGAATCAAATTAACCCATTAGTGCAGGATTGGATAATTGAACTACTATAAAGGGATGCAGAGGAATGTGGACGATGTATGTGTGTGTGTGATTTTGTACCTTCCACATGGCGAGCGTTAGCATGGCCAGCACCAGCAGGCCCAGCAGTATGGCCAAGATGATGACCCAGAGGGGAACAGCAAACAAGACATCAGGAGTCCCCCACAACACCAGGGTCCCCATCTGCAGAACAGAGGGACGCGTTTATAAGGGCCGACACACTTTCTGTTCCTGCTGTAGCGTCTCACACACTCTCAAACTCTCCACTTATTCTCCATCTTACCGAGGTGCTGTGCTGAGGCAGGCTGCGGGGCTGGATCCGATAAGGCATGGCTGTGACCATGAAGGACACAGTGGAGTTGAGGACGTATGGGTCATTACGCCGCTGGAAGACACATGTTACAAGACTTTATTTAAATGGTGACATTTGACCCCTCATTTATTATGTTTGTTCCCTAGGTAACATGCTCTGTGTAATTTAGTTTGAACTTTAGCCAGAAAGGATGAGAGACACATGAAGGTCTCAGGAAAAATGCTAATTCAAACACCTCTATGACAACTGGTTCAAGTACATTGGCTGATGAGGATCATGTAACACGACTAAAAGCTCCAGAACCTGTACTTATTAGGCCGTATTTTAAAATTATTTTCTCAGGGGCTGTTTTAAAGGACACAGGAATAAACTTTAGACCTTAGAGCGTTTCATTTACGTGCACTATAAAGGACACTAATCTTAAAACATTTTTCGAGGAGACAGCTGAAGACACTGACCTGCAGGAACGTATGTGCCCAGAGTCTCGAGCGGATCTTAACCACCGCGCTCTGCCCGCGGTCCAGCCGGCCGACCACACATGTGATCCTCAGACAGGAGATATTAGTGCAGTTCTGCATGAGAAGAAGGTTGGATGAGAGAGAGAAAAAGGAAGACATCAAACATCTTCGAACCACCGATGAACATCTGGTTTTCTGAGGAAGATGTACGGGTGGCTCACCAAGGTTTTGCCGCTGTAACTCTGAGCTGTGCTGACGGCTCGTTTGTGGCGGGTTGGAGGAGAACTGGTGTTCCTCAGGAAACCCAATAACTCAGGTGTGTCCTGGAGAGCGGAGATCTGACGAAGACCAGGAGAGAGAGAGTTAATAACACTGAATTGTATTCTCCAAAAGGTCGACTGGAAATGAGGAATCTGCACCTAAAAGATGATCAAATTATGGATACTAGTCTTTAAAAAGACAGTCATCAACCAGTAAGTAAGGTAAGGTAAGGAAAGGAAAGGAATGGAAGGAACGGCAAAGTTATGTAAGGTAACACAACTTGAAGGAGTGTGACATAGCGTGACATAGCATTACGTAGCCTGATGTAGTGTGATGTTGTGTGACGTTGTGTGACATAGCGTGACGTAGCTTGATGTAGCCTGACATAGCGTGACTTAGCGTGATGTAGCGTGACGTAGCGTGATGTAGCTTGACGTAGCGTGATGAAGCGTGACGTGACATGATGAAAGGTATCGAGACGTAACATTAAGCAGAAGAAAGGATCAAATGTAAAACAATGAAAGAAGTAGTTGCTCCAATGTTCACATTCCTTTGTGTTGTTTGACTAATTTCCTCATCAACATGTGTTCAGCCCGTATGATGATAATTATTCGTCAGCTGCAGATAAACATATACTGGTGGTTTAGCAAAGTCTGTTTAACATATGGGCTAACATGACAGTAAATAAGAAGGAGGTAGTAAACATGAAGACAGAGGATGCTTGTAAAAGTAAGATGTTTAAGATGTTTTACAAGATACAATAAAATGAAAGAAAATCTGCAGCTGAGAAAACCCAATGACGTTCAGGGATCGGATCAAAAAGTGTTTGGATGAAAGGAGGATTTGAAGAGATTTTCATTTCTCAACTGCAGCTTATGCAGTCAAGCTGACAGCAACAAGAGACACGACGGCATAACTGGAATTCCCTCCAGTCAAGGCTCACAGAGAACAGAGATAGAGGTGGGACGCTGGTGGGGATCAAGCTAGTTTCTGTAAAAGTTACCTCTAAAGCTTTTTTCATTTGGGCTGCAGCTAGGGATTAATTCTAATTCCTATTTTTTGGGTAATAATTTAGCTGAAGAGGTGTGAAAGATAAATCACAAAACTCAAAGTGACATCTTCAAACGACCTAAATATGTCTGACCAACAATTTATTTGAAAGTTTTAGTGTCGAGCAAATCAGGAAGAAAATTATGAAATAAAAAAGTCTGACCTCTGACCATGTACTGACTCATTTTGTTTTCATAAAGGCTTATACCTTGGTAGTATTTCATATTCAGAGAAAGGTTAATTGTACACTTTCTGAAATAACTGCATGTTTTCTTTTCAAATTACGGATGACATCATAGATACTGGAGACCATTCCTGCTCTAATTTCTTCTAATGAGCGTAATAATCCAGCCTCCTCGTTTCGAGCCAGCTGGCAGAAGAACATGGAGAGCCGCCAGAACAACGAGTACAATTATGTTTAAAATAAACGGGTATAAATGATGGACCAGTGAAGGGAAAAATCAGCCGCCAGCGATGAAATAAATAAAAGTTGGACACAGCTGTAGGCAGGCTGGTTTTTGAGAGTGAGTAAGGAAGGGAGTAGATCCACACTTATATATCTGGGCCTTTGAAATCGGGCTGTTTTCTGTGAGTGTGTATACGTTCACATGTTTTCATGTTACCTGAAGGCCGAGAGGGTTGAGGCTGGTGTTCGTCCGGCAGCTAATTGGTCCGTCAGTTTGAATCTCCATGGCATACAGCAGGTTCTCCTCACGGAAACGGGACGGCCAGCCGACTTGAAGCTCGGCCTCTTGGATACTGCTGGGACCTGAGTTGTGGAGCTGGAGACAGAGAGAGAGGGAAGGAGAGGGAGAGAGAGAGAGAGGGGGTGCAGAGTTGTCAGTATTGTGTTCCCCTCTGTCTCATTATTACAAGGTCTCAAGCGACTGAGGCTATAATCAGGTTATACCAACTGTGGAATGATGACACAGGCCACCTGTATTTCACTGAAGATAATACCAATGCTGCAGTCAGTCAAGTCAAACCTACAGCATCGCTTAGCTCGTCGTCCCTCATCGAAATAAGGACGAATGAATAATGAGCCTAAATGAACCATCAATTCAATAAGTCCTCTTTTTTACCTAGTGTTCTCTCTCTATCTTACACACACAAACACACACGCATAGCCTCATACACACACACACACACACACACACACACGGTCATTAACACTGAACCAAGTCTTCCAAACAGGACATGATCCATGGTGCTGCGGGGCAGGAATTCTGTGCGAGCAGAAAACTCTGTCCTCTCTAACAAGAAGCAGCTGCCAACTGGGAAAAGTACCACAAATGAAAATCATTATCAGCTGCAGGACGGGCCAGACACTGCCGCACTCCGGTTCAGTGAAGCAGCCGTCTTTTTAAAACAAAGGGAAATCACATGTACTTTACACACACGGATTCAAACTGTTGCCAGTCCGGCTGCCATCCTCCCTCTTATCTATTTACCTGTACCGCTGTTTGACCTTGTATTTCCTTTAAGTTATTATTACTCATTGCACTGAATCCATTTTTAAGATCAACCTTTCCCCCCCTTCCTTCCTCCTCTCTTTTTGCCTTGCTCCTTAATCTTTACTCTGTTTCACCCCCTTGTCTCTTGTTTTCCTTCCTTCCCACCAGTAATTACTCCTGAGCTACAGACCTTTGATCAGCCAGAGCCCAATTTTCTTTATAGAGCTACTGGTTTTTACTTTGTATGTTGAGTGTTTCTCTTTACCTCACCTTACAGCGACCCCCTCTTGCTGAAGCCTACTTAACAACGTTCCACACCTATTTCTCTGCTCTTTTCATCTTAGCAGTCCTCTCGAAGACACGTTTTTTGACCACCAACATGAAAAACTAAACTAGGACGGCACTTGGTAGAGCACATTCTTTTGCCGAGGCCCAACAGCCCCTTAAATTGCAATCAAGCTGCATCAAATTACACACACTCATAGATACCAGTTCCCTAAATGTATGCCTGATTTTCTTTCATTAAGATCCATGAATTATTTCCTGGGAAACTGGATAAAAATCTCCAAAAAATCTCCAACAGCCAACCAACCAACCAACCAACCAACCAACCAACCAACCAACCAACCAACCAATACACAGACGCCCTGCTTCCATTTACCTCATAGATGTGAGTTACTTGTGGTCCCACGTCCTCCTCTTTGACAGGCTTCTCTTTGGGTTCCCAGCGGGGGAATGGCAGCACCACCTGAGAGGGGTGAGACACCCTGGAGGGAGGAGAAACAGCTCAGTGACACTGGAGCATATACACATGAACAGGTCAATCTTAACGAACTCTCTGTATGAATGTTGACAGCTGTAATTGGTAATTGTAACCGTTCATCTGCCTCGCTATGACAGACACTGGCTGTTGTATGTAGTCCTTATTTACTGTGTTACAAGCCTTCAACTGAAAACCAGATTGTGTCCTTCCACCATGGCTCAGGAGTAAAACACAAAGGGTTAGAACTTTGAAATGATTTCATATTTCATTTGTGTATCTTGATTAATCAGTTGAGCTTTAGAGTACATTTATTTGAAATATACCAACAAGGGCCTATTATGGCTTTTTTTTTATGGTCCCAAGAAGGGTCATTACCACACAACATTTCACAAATACAGTGAAATGGTAGGATTGACTTAAAAATATGAGCCTATCCTTTAACAGTTGTTGTGTTATATATATATATCTACAAAGCAAATTCTATCATTAATATTTTACATACTAATAATGCTTAAAATGCCAGTTTGGTTTTATATTTAATTTAATTATATATACAATTTAGCAGCAATTCTGATTCTACTACATTTAACAAGGCTAAACTGAAGATTTCCTGGCCTGTAGTGGTGTAATGTTTATAAGCTAAATGGGTTTAAAATCTTACATCTTAAACTTATCTTAATATCTAAATTTGAGTTGCACAAGTCCCATCAGATTTGAGCAATATTAAAAATGGTGATGTAGGATTTGAAATTTAAATCTTAAATTCTAGATTGAGATAAATGGGTCAGAGCAGTTTCACATGACAAACTTCTGTGTCCTCATCTCCCTCATCCCAGGTCCCCCTTTTGCTTGTATGCACAGAAGTGACTACACCCAAACAACCCCATGCCAGGCTCCATGCTTTGAAGTGTGTGTTATTGCGTGCGTGAGTGTGTGTCGCCGGCCATATGGGCATCAACGTCCATGTCAAAGGTTCCTGCGTATCCCATGTGCACATGGTTAGTTCATATTTATGTTTTCTTGCTGTTTTCCATCTGTATATAAACAGGCTCCGTGGATTCAAAAGGCGAAGTGATGTCCTGCAAACACCAACCAGCTGAGACTGAAACCAGATCAGTTTTATCTGACAACAACAAAGCATGATGTCACCGTTTCCTGGTGCAGACGCCACTCTCTTGTCACATGCAAAAGATGCTTGACTCACCCACGTAAATCCAGCTGAGCTTGGGCAACGATGGACAGATTCAAACTGACCGGGTTGCTGTTGGAGTTATCTTTGTTGGAGCTGTAGAGAGGGAGTTTATATTAAATGTAAAGCATAATATAAAACACACACACCACTCTGACTGGGCTCTACAATCTGTGTCTACTTAGAAACATTTCAAAGGAGGCTGGGATGAAATACGAGTGAAACCAAAGTCTCAGTAAAGCACATGATGGAGCTGCGTTTTTATGTTTATCCATGAGGAATTCCTCCAGCCAAGGGCTTGATGTACTGTCTAGTGATGTTCTGTGTCGAATCGAACACAATGAAGCAACAGTGAACAGTGGACGTCTGTCTTCCCCTTGTCGCTGCAGCTAGTTTCATCAAACCACAGACAGTGACAGGAATCGGGGCAGACGCAGAACTTAAGTACATGTCTCAGAAGAAAGACAAAAACAGCTCTTTGTGTGTGTGAGTGGGCGGTTGCGGGGGGGGGGGGGTCACCTGTGGATCTGTAGCTCAAAGCTGATTTTCGGTCCGGCATCGTCCAGCCTCTGCACAGCGAACCTCAAACCAACAGACAGCTGGGCAGGAGGATGGATAAATGAACATGTGACGGGAGAAAGATGAGGGCAGAGAGATGACAGGGAGGGAAAAAAGAGCAGAATTAAGATCCATCCAAAACATCTGAAGCCACATCAGGTCTTGAGCTGTCCACTAATATACAGTAAAAAACCCCGTTAACTAGATCCTCTGCTGTTATTACACAGGCGGGAGATCATGTTTGTGTCAGTTTGTGTGTGTGTTGACAAATCCAGACAACACACACAAACACACACTTAAAAGCTACAGTTAAGTTGCTTGTCTCTCCTCAGTTTAGATCTCATGTCCTCCGGGGTGAGTCAGAACATGTGCAGGATTTGGTTCATCATCCACCGTACGACGACAGCGCACGTGTGTGTGTGTGCTTGTCACCGCCACACAGTATGTGTGCGCATGTGTACGTGCGTGCATGTGTGTGTGTATGTCTGAGCTCTGCTGAACATGAGGTCAAACACATGGTCCAGGGAGGAAAATGACAGCATGCAGACTCGCACTAACACTTCAAAAGACGGGCCTGGGGTGGGGGTGAGGGTGTGTGTGGTGGGACTACAAAGCCTGGCAGGGGACGTCTGAGGAGACAGACACCAAATGAGAAGGTTATGAGTCGTTCAGAGAGAGGAGCAGACGTCACTGTCAGCTATGATACTGAGAAAGGAGGAGGAGGAGGAAGAGGAAGAGGAAGACAACCTATGATGTCTGAGGAGGCAGTGGAACCAAGAGGTCAACTATGACTCTTAAAATCTGTGTTTTAAGTATCCAACCCTCAACCCTGGTTTAAAAGGTAGCTGTTAGACGCTTTAGTTTGGTTCCTTAGAGAGAAACCAGCAGCTGTGGCCTACTTGAATTTAGTCTGTTTTTTACAATGAATGGTACATTTTCACGGTGGAGAAAAATCATCAAAACATCCAAAGAAACTTTCTCTAAGTACTTTTGCAATGTGGTCAAACTCTACCCCACCGTTGATCTGTACACACAGTGTATTCCAAATAACTATCATTGCACCACAATATGGCTGAATACACAACTGCAGTCAGTGTTTGTCTATTACCTCCTTGAAGCTGCAGAGCTTCACCACAAGCAGCGTACTTCGTCACGTTTTTTAAAAACAATGGTTCATTGAAACAAAACTGACAGAGTTGGTCTCGGCTGAAGTTGTGGTTTTGAGAAGTTTCTATGGGCATTGTTGTAGTTTCTGACAACCATATAAGTATCAGTTGGGATGAATTAAAAGTCAACAGACTATTGTGGCTGTGAGCAGAATGAAAACCTATGGCAGCCTAAGGGTGTTTTTAAGGAAGATACGTAAAGGGAGACATACTGTATGTATAGAAAAAGAAACAGCACATCGTTCATCTGTAAGTTGTTCAGGGGTTTTGCTACTAAGGATTAATTTGGTCCGGTATGTACCTCCCGTGGTGCAGAGTAGCAGAAAAATGGAAATGACATAGAGGGAATGAGAGACAGCGGCAGAAACAACGAAAGGAATCCAGAAGAATACTCTGCTGATAACGGAAGAGAAGTGTGATCTTCAATCTAAGGACAAAAATCACGTTTCTCATTTCCCCTAGGATCATGCAGCCCTAGTGTTACCCATTATCCCATAGTTGTGTGTCAATGGTCAACTCTTCAGCAAAAGTCTTATAACATCACTTTAAATGTAGGAATGTTGGTGTCGAAATCCCAATTTAAATGAGAATATTTGTCCAGTATTGATATGTACAGATTTATAAACTTCACATTAAATGCAATGGACAATGTTCCACTGATTTATGATATGTACTTTTAAATATAATCTTATCCTCAAAATAGGATTCCACCGAAATGATCATGCAGCCACTGTTATTATTACAGAAACAGAAGAATTGAATCCTCATCACAGTTCGGTGCAATGTGGACCGCACTAATGAGCTGAGCTATTCTCGCACACTGACTCTAAACCGCATCGATAAGACTGAGGTCAAAACTTCCTCCATTTAAAAACATTCTGCGGCTTCATAGTCGTGGTATTGTCTTTTGACTGTTATCAATCACCATCAAAACTTTGACATAGAGTAACAGCCATGTGGCTAAGCTACATCTGAAGTAAGATCAAGACCAGGACAGAAAGAAAAGCAACCCAGACTAAGTCAGGCAGACGATACTGAAGCCAAATACTGAAGCCAAGAACAGCTTCCCTGCAGGCCTGCACCTCCTCCACCACGGGAGGCACTACAGCTGTGTCATGTGGCACAAGGACTGAACTTCAATAATGAGAATTGTTGAGCTGCACAGTTTGACCACAGTCTGTATGGGGTACATGACGGTATGTTCTGCATAAGCCCTGGGATTCCTGAATGTCCAACGGGGCAAGTTAAATATATGGGAAACATCTGGACAGCTGTGGAGCACTCACACACACACACACACACATACATAGATGCACACATGCACATGACTTGTCCCTTTCACATGCCTTATTTTGTGCCCCTCCCCCCAGCGGTGAAACATGACCACATAATTGGTTTATTAGAACGCTGTGTGTCACCTCCAGAGCCCAAACACACCTCTGTGGTGGCCTTGACACCTTTAGAGAAACCCAACATTTCACCCTATTCACACACACTTACTCAAATAACACACACAATTTGACGTGCCTTGTGACACACATACGTGCACTAACGTGGTGGAGTCTCATGACGGAAGGCCCCACTCTTTACTTTACAAAGCTGTGGCTTCCTGCATGTGTCAGCTATCCGAGAGCTGCATGGACTTCTATTCCACGCTGCACACACACTTGTGCAGCGCAAAGTGAGTGTGAAGCAATGTCAAGGGAGTCGGGGGGGTGTGGAACGAGGGTCAAGGTGATGATCAGTAATCATTGGAAGCCATCAGTCAGTGCGAGTTAAACCTGACGAGTAACAGTCGCGGGTTCTTAGAGTCGATGGTTGAAAGTGGTGTTTCGGGTAAGAACTCACCTCAGTCTCGGCTACCATCGGGTTCCCGAGGTCACACACCACCATCCTGGAATCGTTGACCATCTTGTACTCGCAGTTCAGCTGAGACAGAGACTACAGAAGAAGAAGAAGAAGAAGAAGAAGGACAGTTAAGTTGGTGAGATGATAAGGAAAAAGTTGATGAAAGTGACAACAGGGAGCAGTTAGAGTCAAGTGGGGAAGTGAAAAGAAAAAAAAGCGAGGGAAGTGTAACAGCACCAAAGGGGGGAAGGGAGCGAGGGATCGAAAAACGGGAATGAGGGAGGGGAGGGTGGGGGAATGCAGGGAGAGGTGGAGTGATGAATGATCTGACAGTAACAACCTCATCAATCAAGCAGCCCCATTACACACTCATTAACGCACACACACGGGCAAACACACACACACGGACATAAACAGACACACTCACACACACACATAGCAGTTGACCCTCTCCACTTCCGTGGCCGCTAATGCAGCTTGTAAATCATAATAGGGTCCTCTGGGCGGTTTCCAGTAGAGCATACCTTGCTGATAGCCTCGCTACAATCACGCCAAACACAACAGGAAGTGATGTCGCACTGTAAACGCTGCCTCAAATAGTTCACTTCCTTCTGCTATATGCTCACTTGGTACACGCTTCAAACACTGATGAGAGAACTGACCCGGTCTAATGTGTCTATTTTCAGTATCCACACTGATGAACATGAACACCACACCAGATGTAAGCAGACAAATGTGTGTGTGTGTGTGCGTGTGCGTGTGTGTGTGTATTTACCTCCACCCTGCGCTCCACCCCGATGTAGTCGGCCTCTGGTGGTATCAGTGTGTGTAGCTCTGTCTCGTAGGCTCCCTCTCCTCGGTTCACCGCAGTGATGGTCAACATGACCAGATTGTCATCTCCAATCACCAGCTCTGAGCGGTCCCTGTGTGTGTGTGTGTGTTTTATTATCAAAGGGAGAACAATGTAAAAAGAGAAAAGAAAGTATTTCAGTCATGCAGAGGACACAGACAATTACACACCAAATCTGGTGTCATAAAAAATAAACATCATCTGTCTTGTGTTTTTTTGTGAAATGCAGTTTTGAGAATTGGACTTCAGGTTTAATTCACACAGCTGCAAAGAATGCGATCCCCCTTGACCCCAACAATAACCCCGACAATGTGCATGTGTCAGTCAGTCCACAGTGACAGGATGTTTGTGTTACGCTGCCATGGCGATGTCGTACAGCTGGAAACACTAGAGACGAGGCTAATGCACAAGCACATGGTGAATGGAACTATAACGTGAGCAGCCTCGGTGTAAACTCTGCTCATTGTGTGAAGGATAACAGACATTCTTTCTTCAGCGTGTGTGTGTGTGTGTGTGCATATGTGTCTGTGTTTGGCCATGTGAAGTGTCGGTTGTTTACAGGTTGAGGTCAGAGGGCGTGGCCGTGTGTCGGTCTTACATGCTGGCGGAGAGCTGCAGGTCGGGGATACAAATATTGTCGTCTCCGCAGTCCAGGAGAATGTAGGCCTGGCAGGAGAGAGGAAGAGGGGGCACGGGAGAGGGGGGTCATCATGAGGAAATGTTTAAGGTACCCTGGGTATCATCATGACAAATAGAAGAAAACGTAATTGGGATACACCAGGTCTCAGGTGATGTAAAAGCACAGACAAACACACACGTGTTAAGAGTTATGTAGTCCAGGTCTTGGGCAGCGAAATGAATCTGCCGCTGATGGGTTCGGGCTATTTGCTGCACCCCCCGACCAAATACACTGTGCCCAGATTCAGAATGAAGACAGGTTTGGTGTAATCTCCTTTATCTATAGGTACTCTAACTACCTGAATGTGTCATGTGTTTCAATTACAACACACGATGAAAGCCTGGACAACAAGTGATGAGTAATGTAGAATATGAAGCTTATTCTTGAAAACACGTTAAAAATTTGGTAAAGGCTAAATGTACCCATCTGGCAAAACAAACAAACACAAAGTTTTAAGTTGGTCAAAATGTTTTTGGTAGAGCAGGGGATTCCCGATTTTTTGTGTGTTTCATTGTAAAAGTCTGGAAAAGTAGTGAATGGATAAACCATCTTTGTACTGGGAAAAGTTGAGCATGAAAAAAACAAAGACGCAAGGCGGAGATTTAGTATTTTTTAAATATCTTGTCATTTATATGCAAAATCAAGAATTTGCCAAGTATACAACACACTTTATCCCTTCTAGAGCCCAGATAAAGACAAAAGGACAAACAAGAAGTTGATGTTGCAAGCACAGAATAGACTTTAACAGAAACATTTTTAGTTTACTTTATGTTATATATACTCACATGCTCTTGGAGGAAAGTGCTGCTGTAGTGGTTGAGGACAGGTGGGAGGTTCTGTCCCGGTGGGGGAGGAGCGAGGCTGTAGTTCAGAGCCAGTGAGATGGGAGTTAACTTGTCCCTGAACTCCTCATCCTCCTGTGAAGAGGAATGATAACAAATGAGTGACAGATCCCTCTTTGAAACACAAAACAAAATTCAAATCTCCTTCATTCGGGTGTGGTTTGCTCACTTTCAGGTAAATGGTGTAGCTCAGGCATGCACGTGGGCGGCTCCGACCCAGCGTTAGGATACCCGTGTGCTGAGGCTGCTGGGTGTCCAGGAAGAGAACTCGCTTTACTCCCCCTCTGCTGCCTTTCAACCAGTCCAGCTGCAGCTCCGCTCTCAGGTCTGGGCCGGAGAGGAAATGGTAAAGAGGTGGAGATGGATGGACAAGTGACAGAGTGAGTGAGAAACTCCGGCCAAGAGGCTGCTGCCTGCTGCAGGGCCATATATGTGATTTTCCACTGGTTATATAATAGAGAGCCATATAGGCATCATTACACAGTGAGAAAATGTAATTCACACCTCCACTTACTGGGTCCGTCCCCCCCTTCCCACCCTCCATCCTCTCTTTGTCCCCCCCTCTGATCGGTGCACCAGAGCAGGCGGACTCCGAGCAGGGACATCTAACGAGATGTCTGATGAAGCCGGTTCCGACAACTGTGACTGCACTGTCCCACACACTGAGCTCCCCCCCCCCCCCCCCCCCTCCCTCTCACCCTGTGCACAGCCACTTACCCACAGAGCTGGGGATCCCCACGCCGCTCACTGCTGCACACACATTCACCTTCAGACTGCAGGAAGAGGAAATTAGGAGGAAAGAACAACAAACAGAGGGAGAAGATTGAGAATGATGGCTATGTTGCATGATTAACACATTATTGAGACGTGCTTGCTGTCCCTATAGAAGACAAGAAGATGTATTTAATTCATCTTTACGGGGATTTCTCTACTGAGGTAGACTTACATTGTGTTGTGTTTATGAACAATTTCTGGATTTCATAGTATTCTTTATAATTTTTAGACTTTTGTAGCTTCATTGGAAAACATCCATTCTTCCATCCATTATCTGTATCGCTTATGGCAAATTGTGGTATACATTAATTTCTGTTTTCTTTTTATCGTATATATTTCTATACATAATCATCATGAGTTGTCAGTTGTCATTATATATCATAATAGAATTATGACCCCACCCTAAGCTCCAATGATTTCATTCTTTTATTAAGGTTTTGACTCTACTCGTCCCACATTACAAAATACCAAAGAAAAACCCCAGACTATAAAACTAACTAACTAAATAAACTACCCATAAGCAAGGCATTTCTTCCTTCCTGTGCTCCAGGGGACAGAGGGAAATAATGCCCAGGACCCAATGGACAATGGATCCATTAGACAGACATGGGAGACTGGGCAACATTTGTGCATTTCCTCTATTTATGTGTGTTTGCCTGGATGTATGCGTAAGTGTGTATGTGTTTGTGTGCTATCACCTCTTTAATCACGAACAGGAAAGCGACTTAATATCTACTAATCTGAGGAAGTTCACAGATTAGAGCCTCCTGCTTCGCCACCGACCACTCAGCAATATGAGGCACGAGGTAAATGACTTTGTTTGGTCACAGTTCACCGACCCTGACAACCAGATCGCAGATGTTGTGGATGCTGGTGTGTTTGTTAATCATTAGAAATTCCCATTAGATGACAACACTGGTGATGAGCTCTAAATGCGTGCGCTACAGATGTGAGCTCGTGTGTGTGTGATAAACTACAGGTTTCTTTTCTAATAGTTATTCCCCTAAGTCATTTTAACCTCTCCAGGTGGTTTCCTGTGTGTTTAATATGTGTTGCAATGAAGCATGTGCGCACGTTTTGTGTACTCGGACGGGCGTGACTCCAATAAGCACTATGCGTCGAACTTAAGTGTGTGTAGCACCTAAATTACCCCCATATTACTGACAACAGCTCGGGCCCTTTGCTTGCTCATTACTGTATGTAATTTCTCCCCCAAAATGCATCTGTGCTCCACCACCCTACGCACTTCTAGCCGACCCTCCCTGCAAATACGCACACACAGACGACCCCCCCCCCCCCACACACACACACACACTACGGGTCCGCTTAGTGAGTGGAATCTTTCAATTTAAGACCGGTCATTAAGGGACTGTCCCTCCCTTTGCACCACTCCTACATTCAAAGAGCATCTGATCTTTTAAAATGTAAAGTTTGTTTAAACCTGCAATAACAGTTTTTTTGTCAACTTGGGAGGGAGCTGGAGAACATGATCTTAACATATTATCACCTTAAGTTAAAGTAGTAGAAACAACCCTAACCCTAACCCAGATTAATGTAAGTCTAATATTTAGTCTCTTTAAGCACAGTTTTTGGTTTCTATTGACTCCTGAGGTTAATATCTGAGTCTTTAGCTCCTTAAGGCTTCACTATGTTCACCAGCACGCTATGTTTTCTGTTTCCTGGTGCAGAGCAGCATCGAAACCCTAAAGCTGTGAACCCAAAAACCAGCAGAGAGATAATTCAAAGCTGGTTTGAATTAATTGTTGGACCATGTGTGATCAATTCAACATACAAACCAGTAATTATCATTTGATCCATTGTAGAATACTATAAAAACACAGATTTTATTGCAGTTTTAAGAACACTTGCGGTTGTTCTGAAGGAATTTCCAGAATTTTTTAAACAGAATAAAAACTTTAACAACCACTGTCCTCAATCAATCCATTTTTTGAGTTTATTTCCTAAACTATTCTGCCAGAAATAACCAATATCATTTCACCTTCTGTAAAACCCAAGCAAAAAAACCCACATTAGTTTGTATCAACATATAAATGTTAAAAGTGATCTTATTTCCCATTGGCAGGGAGAGGATTTCTTGTTAAATTATAATTTGCTTGGATTATGGAAAAAAGAAGCAGAGTTCCACATCTGTAATAAAACTCTCTGTGCATCGAGCAGCTTTTCAAACAGATGGTGAGAATGTTTTTCTGGAGGATTGTGGAACTATACCCTCGGGATAGTGACCAGTATTGTTAGAAGACCTGGGTTTTTCAATGATGCTCAGATAATTATTTTTCATAAAACCCAATGTTTAACCCTGAGACTCGAATGTGACGGTAAGACTTGAGAGGCACAAACTGGGGCCACCTCCCATCATGCCTCTCTCCAGCTCTCACCGCAGGGAAACAACGGAAATGTCAAAAAGTCTTTACCCCTCGGAAACACAAGAGTCTCAGACATCTCTTAATTCTGAGAGCTGCTGTTTAACCCTCTGCAAGTGTGTGTGTGTGTGTGTGTGTGTGTGTGTGTGTCTGTGGTGTGCGTCTCCTACGTCCTATCTGATTCCATACCTCTAACCCAAACTTCATGGTGGTTTATTTAAATAAGCTTTAGTTTTGTTTTTACAGAATTCCACAGTTTAGTGCTCTTTCAATTTGACCAAAACCCTTTTCCCTTTTCGCTCTCCGCCAACACTCACACACTCCAGCACACACACACACACACACACACACACACCCACAGACGGCATGATGGCAACTAGCCGAGCACACTTAGCCCGTCCAAACAGTCCTGCAGCGGTTCCATGCACAATAAGTGAGAAGCAGCAAGAGGCTGTGGCGAAACAGCGGGAGACTTCAGACGCGCTCCCCTCGACTAAACCCACCCCCAGGCTGTTCAAAGCCACGGGAACAATAATGTAATCAAAATAGAATTATGCAGTTTCAAATTAATTGCAGGGTCCCATAAATCTGAATTTCCAGGTTTTATGAGAGGGATTTCTCAGTTATTGCATTAGACGCAAAGACAAACAGACCTCGGGCCGATGGCAGACATCTAGAACACAGAGGTGATTTGTCACGTTTGCCAGATTGTGAAAGTCTATACATTATACTACACTAAGTTATAAACACTCTCACACACACACACGATACACACAATTTACTTTTAGCAGAATATGTACACCAAGTCTTAACTCTCAATCAGACCTTTCAATTTGTGAGGAGAAATGTCTGTAATCTGTAACATCTAGTACTAAGACTGGACCACGCAAACATAGAGGTACACGAAGAGAGTTATACACACAAAAAAAATATCAGTTTCCATTTGTAGCGAGATGTTCGTTGATCCCACAATGCATTGCCAGACGGAAGTGGCGGATCAACACACAGCTGGAAAAAGTTACGTCAAATTGTCGACTGTGGTGAAGAGCTAGAGGAACAGTTTAATATAAAGATATTGTGAAAGCATTTCGCTTTAATTGAGAGTGGTGTTCTTAAGTCAGCTTGAGTCAGGAAGTAGGATACGTTCATTTCTCATTCTATCAGGTCTGGGAAATGGAAAATCTCTCTTCAGACCAGACCATTAAAGCAACACTGAAACATTTTTAGAAATAATATAAACAGGCTAAGTTAACAACTGTCACACACTACAGATGGGTAGATAACAGTGTCCAATCACAGGGATGCGTTTCCAACACTCAAATCTAAAATTAGGTAAAAACTATATATTTAGATGCACTGACTAAAAGTGCCCTTTTCTAATGTAGTGTTTACATTTTTTGTCTGTTCCAACTTGGAAAGCCAATATCTGTTAATATTATGAGAAAGCCATGTCATATTGGTTTGGTTTACACAAATGAGAGGTTTAAAGTTTTCCACTGATAATGTGAAGAGCACTGTTTATTATCATTATATTTATATAAGTGTGCTCCTCTTACCAGGTGACCATGATGTCTGTCTGAGGCAGGTGACACTGTCGGTCGTCAGGGTTCAGGATCCTGGGGGTCAGGGTCAGTGCAGCTTCCACAGACACTACAGCTCGAGATCTAGACACACACGCACACACAACAATCTTGAGTGCAAGAATTTGGGAGTGTCTGATGGAATTTCACGCAAAAAAAGAATCACAAATGTCAAAACACATGTCTGCAGATTGAGACGCACTTCAAAAAGAGACACCATGTTCTCTCTTACCTGTACACCGAGACCTCGCTTGCGCCAAACGCCCCCACGATCAGATCTGTGAAGAGAGAGAGAGAGAGAGAGCAGAAGAGGGAGAGAGAGAGGGCGAGCACAAGAGGGAGAGAGAAGAGGGAGACAGAGTGAGGGGAGAGCTGAGAAATGGAGAGCTTCAAAGAATGCACCAGATGGGACTGATTTCAAGGTCTCCAGAAATCTCCATCAAACACAGACTTCTCACATTTGATACACACGCACGTGCACTTACACATAGATCCTCATACACACACTGTGATATAGCATTAACCTTCTGATAACATCATGCTTTTTTCCCCCACACATGACCTGGTTCAGACTAAATTCATTAACAAATGAACTAACTAATTCACAAATTTGTGCATTTGTGAGTTCATCATGCATGTGTGTGTGTGTGTGGGTATGTGCGTGTGCGTGTGTGTGTGTTTGTTCATACTGGGGGATGTGTGCTGCGAGACATGGACCCCACGTTGCATTCCAGTGCCATTAAAATATTTAACGTCACTCTAATCACATTTGGCAAAACAACAACAATTCCGAGCAGCCCGCGTTGCAACAGTCATCTCCTAATCGTAAGCAGCTACACATCTCCCCTATATACCGATTTTTATTTGTTTTCATGGCTTTTGTGATCGACACTGACTTTTAATTGGCTCTCAGAGTTTAAAATAGAGCCGGCCTTTTAATGGCTGCGGTCAGGCGACACATACCAATGAAAGCCACATGCACACATACCCACACACACATGCAATATATGAACACACATGCTGATTAAAACAATGTGAAACTGACGAGAGGCACTTAATGGATAAAAGCCACCACTGGCAGATGAAGGAAAACCAAGTTGGCAGATCCAGAGGAAGACTGATCAACCCCGTGCTGCTCAGCGGGACACGACCTCTGATTATTTTCATAAATGAATCTGTTATTTATTTAAAACAATTAACTGAGTGTGTGTCAATCTTTTATTTAGTTATATAATGACATTAAAAATGACTTATAAGGAGTAGGAGCAAGGGAGTGTTTGGCACTTTTCTTTAAGTTCATCAGCTCATTTGTTATCGGATGATCATTTGAGCACCAGGAACAGCTATGTAGGAAATGTTGTGGTAACCAGCTTCAGAGACCTGCGCGCTAAGCTTGTGGAAATGTTCTCTCGCAGACTGAGCTTGTCATTTGCTGTGTCTCTCCTCCTCTGCATATGCAAGAAGAAAGGGACTAATTGAATCTGAGAGAGAGGCACATCTGTTTCTGCCTTTGGCTGCAGTCAGAGTCCCCCTGAAACCACAACATTAAACATTTAGGCCCTGGTCCCTCTTCCCCTGGGGTGTGCCGTGTCGCTGCGTTGAGTGTGTGTGGCTCTGTGTGTATGTCCTGTCTGGAAAGTCCTGCGATGAGAAAGGGTTTTTTGTTGGGCAGCCGGAGAGGTACGTTAAAGGGGAGGAGAGGGTGAGAAGGAGGAGATTAGGAAATAATAGAAAGAAAAGGAGGGCAGAGGATTGCAGATCTTGGCCTTCAAACGGCAATCTGTTAAAGCCATCAGAGGCAAGGTATACTCTCAGCAGAGGGAGAGAGAGAGACAGAGAGGGACCTCCTCGCTCCCAGGCCGAATTCCTCCGTTCATCCAGATATTGGAGTTGTGTAACCTGGAAATCTAACTCCCCTCCTGCCACAACTCTGAAAGGCTGTTCAATACAGGGGTTGTCTCTCTGCTTATTATCCCGACTCTCGTGTTTGCTCTCAAAACTACTGCATGACACGAGACTGATTTGATGATAGGGCACCTTTGGGGTTAGACGTGTGTTTGTGTGTGTGTGTGTGTGTGTGTGTGTGTGTGTGTGTGTATGTGTGTGTGTGTGTGTGTGTGTGTGTGTGTCCATGTGCTCGTGGCTGCGCTGAGGGCTAAATCAAATAACAGCCCACTTTCCTTTCCTTGTCAATCCCATTTCCTTACACACAGGAAAGCTTGACTGCCCCTGTTGATGTGAGGCTGCGTGCGTGTGTGTGTGTGCATGGAGGCACAATGAACCGATCCCCTTCACACAAACGGACTGACAAACCAGCTTGTGCACACTCCACTCACTGATGCAGGTATAGTGTCGGTAACTAAGCTGCTTTAGCCGGTGGTGTGTCCCAGCCTGTGAAAACACAACCTCCATCCAGAGTTTAGACAGACTGTCAAGCTGTCACTGGCTGCCGGCCTTGACTGCCTGTTTGGCTGCAGGCGAAAGGTCTTGCTGATGAAAGGCCAAAGGTCAATGGCACTCAGAGGAAAAAGAGGTGCTTATAGGAGAGGAAAGGAGCTTTACTTAATTTTTGAATGCATGTCTGGGATTATTAGAAGGATATTCAATAGCCTGTCAGCGATTATACATACATTTCAATCACTCAGATTACATTACAGTAATGAAAAGTATAGTTTTCACACTGCAGACGAGGGGAATAGCCCGTTGAAATTAGTGGAAGATTTACTTTGGATGGCTTGATAAGGAAGATTTTGTTTAAAGGCACACTTGGTTTATATAACTCATGATGAGGGAACAAGAAACTGTTCTCCTTTTCCTTACTTTAGATGAAAACACGCTTGAACTATTTTTACGCAGCCCGGTAACACATTTTACGCCTACTTACCAACCAAATGACCTCCCACCACCACACACATCCAAATCCCTGACCCTGACACGTCTCTGTGTCTGTAACTCTCTCAGCAGGCTGCTGTGATTGACAGGTAAAACATTGTCAGTTTTGACCCTTGACCCCTGGGTTGAACCTAAAATGCACCCTGAGGCAATCTGATCCCCTAACACCACGCACAAACCCTAACCCTAACTCCAGCCGCTTTGTGGCCCCCACTGCATCAGCTAGAAACAGCTGTGCCTCCAAAGATGCCTGCTTCATTTAGGTTAATTCGAATTTAATTCTGAGTGTGGGTTCTGTAACGCCTAGCTTTCAAAGTGCAAGTTATAAAAAGAACAAATACATGACCTAATCTCTGGAGGAAACTAATTAAAGCTAAAAGCAGTGGCTAATCATCACCTTTCTCTCTCCTGATGCTCCTGCAGTGGACTAATGACATTGAGCGTGGATGGGAGCTTATTGCAGCTCGAGCAGGTCTCTCCCCGACGCCTGTGAACTCCTCTCATAATGCTGATCAAACATCGCTGGCTCCTTTGAACAGTGTGACTTTACTACCCCGCTAACGACACGCCATGTGTGTACGTGTCTCACTTCCGCCAGCCAGCTCTCTAATGACAGACGACACGAGCACACACACACACATTTGTGAGTGTGTGTGTGTGTGTTTACATGGTGTGTGTGTGTGTGTGTGTGTGTTGGCTCAGACCTCAACCACCCGTGAGTTTCTACCTCACTTCCTCCTCCCAAAGGGACACGACCAGCCGAAGTTTCAACCTGCAAACCCCTGATGTGTATTTACTATAATGTTTCTAAATTCAGGATCTCTGCAGTGGGTCTGGCTTTGACCTGCAGCCTGGCACATGCTCAACACACACTCCGCGTCCGCCAGTGAAACTGATCACAAGCCGCACATGTGAGCCTGCGTGTGTTCCGTGTGTGTGTGCGTTTCCCTTGATATCCTGTTTGTGGAATGAAGAAATCTGTTATTATAGCAAAATGAAAAGGAAAGGGGGTTGACTGAGTGGAGGCAAAAAAAAGAGGGAAAAAGGTAAAACTAAACAAATTCTCCTTTTCAGCCTAATCTGTGGAAGCACAAAGCCAAAGTAATGTTGAGAACAGAAAGGCTCTAAATTAGGGGGGAAATAAGGACGTAAAACATTGGGTTTTACAAACCTGCTTAGCTTCAAATGACCTCTTTCTTCTGGACTCAAAACTTCTGTATACAAACAACTTCCCACTCACATAAAATCCTCTCTTACTCAGGTCTCTTACGATCGGAGTGCGTTTTCCAATACATTTCATGAAGTCTGAAGGTGGAAGAGTCTGGCAAAGTAAGAACTGTAGGTAGCACATAAAGAAGTGCATGTAATTTGATTGAATAATGCTTTGATTGTGCACACTATTGGCTGCGGCTTGAACTGTCTGGCAGACTGAACGTGTGGCTGATGTATTATCATACTTTTCTTTCTCTCCATCCTATGTTTTCTCTCCTTCTTGAGTTTTGAAAATCCCCAAAGTATGCAGTTCACTGGCTCTCATCCCTATACCCCCTTCCTCCGGCTGATGACTTTACCAGAGCTGAGGAGGAAAGCAATATGGGAGAACATGGGGACGGTAGTGGAGTAGTGCTCGCATTGAGGGAACGATGAAATTTGGAGGTCAAGAATGAAGGCGAAGGGAGGTTGTAATGGGAGGAGGTGGAAGGAAAGTGGAGAAGCGAAGGAATGTAAAAAGGAATTTTGATTATAACGCAGGGAGTGGAGGGGAGAAGACGCTGAGTGTGCGTATTTACCAGGGTACTGATTGTTGTCCAGGTCTTGGCCTCCTCTCACGGTGAATCCAAATCCCGACAAGCTGCCACTTGGGGTCCAGGCTGCTCTTAGCTCTTGGCTCAGCACCAAGCCTTGCGTGGATGCTTCTCTGTTACCGTTGAAGATCAATACTCTGCCTCCACGGTCCTCGCCTCCGAATGGACAGCCCACTGCCACGTCTGTGGGATGACACGCATGTTTTAGACATCAGTAGGGTTAAGGCCCCTCCGAGACAGAAGCGAAGGAAAACAGGCAGGTAGCAGGAAAAAGCTTGAACTTGCTTTACCGGCAGTGGAGACCATGGCCTCTTAACAACTTTTCTTAATATCATTGATGTTACTAACAGTTTTATCTTGACTCCTCTTTTGAAATCCGGGCAATGTTTAGGTCATTTTGTGTGTTTTGGTCTGTATGAGAAACATTTGATTGTATGAAGCCCTGAAGAAAGGGTGCTGCACTCAAGAAAGTTTCTTGTGCACATGCAATACTTTCTGGTGCAAACACGGAAGTTTATGGTGCGCACGCAATACTTTTTCTGGTACAATGGACAATTTTTTTGGTGCATACCAGAAAGTATTGCATGTGCACACCAGATATCTGCACAGCAGGCAGTTAGACGTGTGGGCAAGGACTGTCTAGAAAGTGCCACACAGAAAGTCTCCCTCTGGTGAGATTACAACCCTCATTTTAGAAAAACATATTCAGGCATAATTCCGAAGATTTGTTAACTCCAATAACTCCAAACTTGTTGAGTGTAGGGTCACAAAAATCAATACACACATAAATGGTCTCCTACTGGTCAGACTAAAAAAATTTCTTTGAAAAAATAGGCCTTGGCATCATTTGGTGACCCTACAATCCGCAAGGGTGGAGTTATTGATTACTAATAATAATCACAAGAGCCTCAAAATTATACTGAATCCGAAACTTTAACCTTTTTTTGTTGCAATGTCCCATTAGGGGCTCTGTATGATTTAACCTTAGCTAATGGGCACAGGGTTAATTAAAGAACAGGAGGCAGTATTTTTTTTACTTTGAGAAGAGTGAAGCTGCTTCTATGGAGCCCCTGAAGTCACCCTAAAGATATTTTGTTATTTTGTGCGCACAATCCTGTTTTTCTATGAGCAACAAGAACATTTTATTGTTTGACATTCCCAGGTGAATTAAAACTTGAGTACTCCACGCTACGGTACAAATCTGGTGGCTGTGGGCATTTGAGTGATTAACATCTTCTTAAAACAAATATCTTGCGCCCACAAGATAATAACCTAGTGCGCACAACATAAAAATCCTCATCTTTTGGGACTTCAGGGGCTCTGTATGTTTCCCCCTGATTCAAGTTGTTATTATTAAGCGGAGCTAATCATACCCAGACAGATGTAATGAACTAAAGCATGGCAAAAAAAGAAAGTCTTGTTAGAGGAATACCGTTCTTGTATCTATTCTGTAAGTGCGAATCTACAAGTAGCAGCTAGTAAGCTTAGCTAAGTCAAAGATTAACAAAAAAGTAAACTATTGAAGCCACCGTGCTCTTTACAAATGTAAAATCTCCCTAAAGAAATTACAGTGAGTGTAAAAATAATGTCTTTATATTTTTATGTTATAGGGTTGATTGAGACGAACTTTCTTCTCTGAGAAATAGGCTACAGGATAGTAGAAATGTGAACTAGCAACCTTTAAAAGGTGTCTTGATCAGAACCCTGCTCATATCTTACCAAGACTTCCAGTTTCTTTGCTAAGCTATACGCCAACCAGCATGTAGCCCCTGTATAATACCTGTAAGGACCTGTCCTGGTCTAAAAAGGTCACAGACTCACTATGCAACCAGTTTGGAGTATTTAGCCTTTAACCTCTAAATGTCCAATGCAGACTGTAACTGTCCAAACACCTCTAGACATCCTGTTTGTCTCCGGACCCCCTCTCTCTCTCAGCCTAAACAACTGGTTCCACATGAAGCAGATTGTGGGGTAGAAAGGGTAAATGCAACCATGTGTGTATGCAAGTGTAAGAGCCTGTGAGTGCATGTGTCTGTATGCCTATGCGTGGGTATGTATACAAAACTGAATAGCAGTGTAAAAAAAACAACTTACTAAGAGAAAAAAAAAAAAGTCCTCAAATAATGTGAAAGTCACTAACAGGCATTGCTCAACAACATCCCACACAAAGCAGACATCCACAGGAAAAACAGCCTGTGGAACACCCACTATGAAAACTGGGACCAGCTAGGAGACTGTGACTCGCTGGGAAAACTGGGCCAGTGATGCTGACAGTGTGTTGGTTCATAACAAATTTAAAGCAAGGCCACATTCCGAAAAAGATGAGATAAAATGAGAGGTTTTCATCAGCTTCCACTCGACGTCACCATGATGATGAGAGGAAACGGGTACGGTTCTGCTTTGTACTGGGAGATCTCGGACATTGAGTGATGAGGTCACTGCGATCGGAAGATGAAGAGGATCCATGTGGTCACAGGAAGTAAAGGGATCTGTCGGTGATTACACAGACACACACACGATGGCGCAGGTACACTTGAAGACACGAGTTTGACATTAGCGAAATGAAGCTGCTGAAAACCGTGATCAAGATGTTTCCGTGGCGACTCGACGTATGTAATGCAGATTAATGAAAACATGCACGGGATAGGGAGAAGTTTTCTCTGTGCACGTCACTGCAGCTGGCAGAGGTGCTCTATCCCCTCTAGGGTCACATCAACACCCCTCAGACACTGTCACATCCTGACCCACAGCCTCATGTGGTTTACGTTTTTGGATAGAGAAAGCTTGAGTATGGATCCAGTGGTTATTGACCCGATGGTTAAAGGGTTTAAAAGGATGGGACACACATTAACACATGCTGTCCATAAATACATAAAGCATAAATCAGTGGGATACATGCTAGGGCCAGATGTGCATCCATCCATTCATTCATTTTTATGGCTTAGTTCGACACAGGGCATTCGGACTGGGGGCTGCATGGTTCGTTCTGTGTATGCACAAGTGTGCGTGCGTGCATGCGTGTCTTTGTCCAATCAATATGAGAATAAAACAAACACATTGAAGAGGAATGAACTCTGGGCAGCCGGACAAAAACTCCCAGATGATTTTATCTCAGGGCACATCTGGTGAGTTAAAAATAACCCCAACACACACACACACACACACGCTTAAACACACATGGCCTTAACCCTGACCATCGCAGGAGGAAACAAGTTCACTCAGACAACTTTTCTTCGCCACACTTCCTGATTGGCTGAAAAGCTTGAAGGTTTCTCAAGCCCCTGCATCTGACAGGATTTCCTCTGCCCAGAGACAAAACACAGAGATACATTTGTCCGCCAACATGTTTACCTGAACCCCCCCCCCCCCCCCAAGAATATATCAAAGGATTTCCTCCTCTTCCTCGTCTCTCTCACATCGCTTATTTGTATTTCTTCAATGAATTTCATCAGGTCCTCAACCTACCATTGTACCCATCTTGGTTGATGTCTCCCAGGGGTGCTATAGCCGTGCCAAAGCGTCCGAAGGTGTGCATGCCGGTGAGGGCGACGGGCTTGGTGAAGGTGAGCGGTGCCGTCTGCAGGTACAGGTAAACCCTGCCCACCTCCCTGGGTTTGCTCTCCATCTCTCTCTCCATGTAGAGGGGCGCCCCGACCAGCACGTCGTCCAGCCTGGGGGACACGAAGAATAGTTTCGACCCTCAGGGAGAGACAAAGCAAATGCATGCGTCCGGAGTGACAAGTTGGTTTTTCTACTCACCCATCTCCATTCAGGTCGGTGACAGCCACCGAGTAGCCGAAGTACGAGGCCATCTGAGAGACAGAGAAGAAGTTTGTACTTTAAATCATGAATCTAATGCTGTTAAATGAAAACCCAATCAGTGAGTGCCCATCGTATACTAATTGATATGAGGCCCTGCAATGTGACTGACTGACAGTGATGAGCTGGGTGTAGCTGCTCCTACCTGTTCCCCTGTGAAGTTCAGGATGAAGGTCAGATTGGTGGAGTTGATCATTACCACCTAAAACCAGCAAATAAGTTGTTAAACACAGTGTGGAACAAGCACAAGGGTTTGTATTTGAATCACACCAGGGGTAAACATGGCCAAGCAGTCTGACAAACAGGCTCATGAAGAATGCAGAAATAAAAAAAGTCAGAAACCGCATTAAAAAAAAAGAAGCTTTTATTCAACTGAATTCCCTCTCTTTTTTCCCCCACCCTCCCCCACCACCATCCTCTTTGTGCCTTTACCATTTCCCCCCTCATCTTTCTCTCCTTCCCCCCATCATAGCCCGGGTCGTGGGGAAAGACGGGGGGGGGGGAGGCTGAGAATTCCTTCATAAGACCTAAAATAACAACCACATGGAGACGGCCGGGGGGCTACACGTACACACTCACATGCTCAAACGCACACACACACACACACACACACACACGCAGAGGGATACGCTTTGACCCAATCACAGATGTCTCAGAGACACACTAAACGGGGATAGACTTACGAACACAGACAGATGATGATGTGTAAACACAAATATTGAATCACTAGCTTGGACGTTAACTTTCCTGCACTTCCGAGTTGTCAAATTGGTCCCAGAAGAAACCAGATGAGGGCTGACAGCCTCCCCACTGCCTCTAATGAGGCCTGTACCTGCATCCCTCCTAACACCAGTCTGACGCTGCGCCACAGGCCCCGATCTCTCCATGACAGTCACAGAGCACTGCATGTACAGGAAGGAGCAGTCGTGCACCAGCTACGGTCAGACCAGACATAAAACACACTCTGATGTAGTGCGGTGAGGCCTGCGGTTGCACTGCAGGTTAGTGTTAGGGGTCATGTGTGTGTGGAGAAGGGTTAGTGGGGTTAGGTGGGGTCACTCCCCTCCACATGAAGCGGAAGCTGTGTGTCATTAGGGGGGATTGACACAGTCTGCCCCGGGGACAAATTCCCATAAGACAACTATTGACACACTGCAGTATATGCATAGAGGCACATACAGTATTTGTTAAATCCATGTTGATTCATGTTTGTGTTCCATACTGTCCAGTACTGAGCAGCTGTCATCCTGGGAAAGATTGACTTCTCTTAGTCTCCCAGTAGACTCTTCAGTCTATCTGCCCTGGAAGCCTCAGTCTCTAATATCTCCTGCACTTATTATTGTATGTCCCACATTATGCAGACATTTACACATAACATGCCCTAATAAGATGCACAGCCATTACTATCCTGCAGAACAAGCTTCACGAGATCCTGGTGACTGTGAAGGCCACCACACATGATTTACGTCATTTTCCTACTAATCACATCACTCACTGACCATTTGTGCACTGTAAAGCCATGTGTGCGTTTGTTTTGTTTAAACTCAGAGCAATGCTGTTGCTGCTGAAATGTCTCTTTCTGCCTTTTGTCAAATCCGCCCGCCTGCAGCTACTCACATATCCAAAGTTCTGTGCTCCTCTCGGGACTCCGGCTATCAGCTCTGGAAAACATGCAAACAAAGACAGACATATTTAAATTAGCATGTGCACATGTGTGAGAAGGACTTACAGAGGAAGAACAGGCTCGACGGAGGTTTGACAAAGGCCTAAACCCTCGAACCCCCTACCAAGCCCGACCCCCATTCCCCGTCAGAACATCTGAGTGTGACTGAGATCGCACTGAGAGCTCTCAACTCTACTTGTGTATTGATTGATGAGTGCGGTGCTGAAGACTTATAGGGACGATCTGAGGGTCCCACCCAGCGAGAGAAGACAGAGTCCCCCCTTCCTGCCCTCCGGCTCCAGCCGACAGGCCCAACCGCCAACCTATAAAACCCGCAGTTCCCAGCTCCATCTTCACTACCAGCTCCCAGATACAACCAGTTCCCCTGTCTGAAGATTGGTCGGGGAACACGACCACAACGAGTTTCGTACCACAACACAACACATCACATCAACCGGCATGTGTAACCTCTTAAGGCTCACTTTAAGACTCCCTGACATGTGTTGTGCCGGAGGGGGTTCAGGGGACTTAGCGGGGTTGGTATGGGGGTATGTAAACGTAATGTTGTCCCGTAAAGATCCCACTAAATGGTGATTAACAAAGAGGCTCCGATAGACAGGAAATTGTGAATGGGAAGGTGAAGTGGTGCGGGGGGAGAGGGGGTCCTGAGAAATGAGCGTGTGTTGACTCAGTGTTTGAAGAAAATGATGCGGCTTAACTGTGGTTGATTTTTTTTCCTCGTTTGTATCTTCTGTAACAAAAGAGCTGTGCGTGTTTTCTTGTGCGTTTCTTTACAGGGCTGACAAACTGACGGCATGGGAAAGAACTTCAGCAGCACCTGAAGCTGAAGATATGAATAAAGCCAAACTCGGATTGTATGAGAGGAGATCAGGGAAAACAAACTCATCTGTAAATGTTCGAGAAATACAATGAAAAAGATTAATTCAAAGGCGTTTTTTTTCTCTTATGAATTTATAGTGTCTCTTTCCACCAAATATTTCAACCCTAGAAGTC